>NC_051308.1:5234803-5548673 GCF_015220235.1 Choloepus didactylus | reverse complement strand
CCTAGACACACATAGCTGTAAAGTGTCTGTCCGGCAGCTGCAGATATACTGGGATCTCCTGCTGCCCTTTAACCCATGGCTCACCACTTGCCATCTTTGGGACCCTGTTACTTATGATCGTCTTATTGATCGAGTCACTAACGCCATGGAACATGAGAGCAAGCGTTTCCCTCCTGGCTTGCTCCCCACCTTAATAACCATCCGCTCCTGCCTTCAAGGCTCCCTCCCCCCTGATAGAGGCCCCGTTAAATCCAAAGAGGCCCTATCAACCCAGCCAACAGACTCAGATAGCGATACTAATTCAAATCATGACTCGGACACGGAGTCCTTAGTCGAGCAGATTAACAACGCGCTCGAGGTGACTCCCAAAAAGCAAAATAACACTGCGCCACGCCAAGATGGCGAACTTCCTCCTTCTTCTTCCATCGAGGGGAGGAAATGCTCCGGCGATGACATCAGCCCTAAGCTGGACCGGAAACCGCATACGCTTTACCCCGCCCTTTCACAGGGCGGAGTTAGTCCACCATCTTATGCCTTGAACCCCACCCTTTCACAGGGCGGGGCTAATCCACCATCTTGTGTCTTAGCCACGCCTACCGCGCCGCCATCTTGCGACGCTTGGGGCCTCCCACTCCCGCCTCTCCCTCCGGCGAGCTCCCCCTCGGAGCCGCTACCGGCAGCTGCCGCCGCTCCTCCCACCCTGCCGACTAACAACCCCTGGCTGCCTTCTGCACCTCAAGGCAATCCTTGGGGCAACGCTCCCCCTACCCCCACTCCTGCGCCAAGTCCTCTGCAAGCGTGTCCTCCTTTCTCTCGTGCTTTTCGCTGTTTTCCTCTTAACCTTGCCCCCACCCCACAGAGGCCGCATGACTGGTATCCCATTGACTTAGATACTATCAAGCAGCTTCGCAAGGCCGTCAAGGAGGACGGGTTAGGTAGCCCATATGCTTCCCAAATACTGCAGGATCTCGCCATGAACTATTGCCTCCCCCAAGACTGGGCCTCGCTTGCCCGTTCAATTTTTAACCCCGGTCAGTTTGTTGACTGGCGTGCTCACTTCCAGGCAGAAGCAGCTAAGCAAAGTGAGCAAGATGCAGCCATTGGAGTCTATCATCCCCCTGAAGCCTATTTGGGCACTGGAGCGTTTCTAAGTGCATCTGCCTATATTAATGCACCTGCCACCTTTTGGCCTATCCTTTGGAGAATCGCCTTACGAACATTTGCCAATTGCTCTGCCTGTCGGCCTAATAAATTCACCAAGCTCTTCCAGGAGCCGAGTAAGCCTTTCACCACCTTTGTCTCCAGAGTCGAAGAAACCTGCGCTCAAAAGGTAAGTGATCCCCAGGCCCAATATTACATGTGCCCATCCTCAAATCCTGGAAAATCGTACTGTAATTCCCCCAACAAGTACTACTGTGCATACTGGGGGTATGAAACATTAGCCACTAATTGGAAGCCTCCTGTTCCTAATCATTACCTTACCTTAAAGTGGGCCCCTACAGGGTGCAAACTCCCTACAGTTAACTGGCTCGGCCAAGAAAGTGAGGGATCCTACACACATCTTAATCTTACAGTGCAGCTCCCCACTAATCCCTCCTGGTTACTCGGTCAAACTTGGGGCTTCAGAATCTATGAAAAAGAAACCGACCGAGAATCACTTATTCTAATAAAAAAGGAGGCTGTAAACCAACCAGACCAAAATATTGCATTAAGAACACCCTCTGGCATAGGTCCCAACCAAGTCATTAACCCCCTTTTTCCACAGCTCTCCAGCCGCACCTCAGCTCCAACCAGCCGCACCTCAGCTGCAAACAACGCATCGCCAACCCCACCACCCCAGCTTCCTCTGCCCCCTTCTCGTTATTCCTCTCCCCTCCTCAGCCTCATCCAAGCCGCCTTTGCCTCAGTGAACTCCTCCAACCCCAATTTTACCTCCTCCTGCTGGCTCTGCCTCTCCACCTCTTCCTCACTGTACGAGCCCGTTGCCTCCAACCTCTCCTTTTCAGAAAGCACAGAAGACAGCCCCTTGGAGTGCGTTTGGAATACCTCTGCCGTCCCCGACCTTTCATTCAGTCTCCTATACAGGAAAGTGCGTCCGCCCTCGCTCCAGTAACTCTCCCGACCTCACTGCCTGTGCCAGCTACTCATCTCCCAGTAGCTCGGCAAAATTTCTCATTCCTCATAACTCCTCCCAATGGCTCTGCTCCTCTACAGGACTTACCCCCTGTCTCAGCACGAATATCATCAGTGAATATAAAGAAACTTGCCTCCTAATTGTCCTTATCCCTAGGGTCTTATACCACAGTGAAGAAGACTTCTTCCTCCGTCTGGAAAGAACTGCAGCTCCTGCCCTTCTGCAAAAGCGAGAGCCCATCACCGTCCTCACAATTGCCTCCCTCCTAGGTCTTGCCGGCGCTGGCACCGGAATCGCTGCACTAGCCAGTCAAGGCTCCGCCCTAACTCACCTCAGGGCGGCTGTTGACGAGGACATTCGTCACTTACAAAACGCTATTTACCATCTAAAAAATTCTGTCAATTCCCTCTCTGAGGTAGTGCTCCAAAACCGCCGAGGTCTTGACCTTCTCCTCCTCAAAGAAGGAGGCCTCTGCGCCGCCCTAGGAGAAGAGTGCTGTGTTTATGCCAATTCCACAGGTCTCGTCGAGGACAGCCTGAAAAGGGTCCAAGAGGGACTGGAAAAGCGTAAAAGAGATCGTGAAGCCACCAGTTATTGGTCCAGTTTTTTCACTCCCATCCTCCCATACATCCTTCCTTTTCTTGGCCCCCTATTAATAATTATTCTAGCTCTCATCTTAGGACCCTGCATCATACGCAAAATTGTCCAGCTTGTAAGAAAACAAACAGATGCCATTTTTTCCTCGTTCGTGCAAATCCAGTATCAGCGACTCGCCACCTCTGACGCCCCCCACTCCAAGATGACAGCCAACCCTCCGCAACCTCAACGCCACCGGTCAACCCGCCGACCGCGAGGCCCTTCTCAATCACCTGAACATCGCTCTCACCTCGAGTTCCAGCTTCTCTGAACCCCTGAACTTTAAACCCCGGAACTTTAAACCCCTGAACTTTAAACCCCTCACCTTCGCCCAGCCCGCTGCAGCGAAGCCCTTGTCGAGCGCCCGGGCACCACACCAACACTAAGCTCCAGCCTCGCTGAGCCACCGTCAACCCCTTTTTCCCTTCCCTGACCTCCCCCTTCCCTCACCCTTAGCGGGCCTCTCCGGTAAAGCCTCTTCCTCTAATTAGAAAAGAAAGGGGAATTGCGGGTAGCTGAGCTTGTGCCTCGACTTACCAGGCCTGGGCCAGGGGACTTGATATCACCCCCTGGGGAGGGTAGTAGGTACGGGCGTGAGTGCCCTCTGCAGCCCCCCCCGAGCCTGAGGAGCGAGGTCAGGGCAGCTCCCTTTTCCTCACCCAAAATGCCACTGGCAGGGGAGGCTTGCCGGAGGAAACCGCCTTTCTCCCAACTGCCCTTTCCCCACTTCCTTATCTTACCCACATACTCCCTTGTGCCAAGGCCACTCCTGCCACCGCCAGCGCGCATGCACCGTGGCCAGAACAACCCCCGCCCGCTGCAACGGCTCCTGCGTCCTCTCAGAACCAATCCTAGCCCCTCTCCCTTCAATATTGCCATTTTAGGCTACTTCACCCCGTTTCCAGCCCTGCCCTTCTTACCAGCCTATATAACCTGTAATCACCCCTGAATAAATCTCTTTGGCGCATACTCCTACTGGATGAAGAGTGTTTTTGTCCTTATCGCCGCCCTCCACACCTTGCACGCCTCTCGCCGAGGACTTTGGCCACGTCCTCCGCCTCGCCCTCGCCTCCGGGAAAGAGCCCCCGCCGCCGGTACCCTTTAAGCAGCCCCGAGAGCTGAGGGCTCGGCTACCGGCCGCCACTCCCCCTAGAAGCAGTAACCCCGACCGCACTTGGCACTCCAAATAAATGCCCTAAAAGATCGTTTGAACAATATACAATATGTAGTTGCTTCTCATCGTATAATTGTTTAGCTATAATGTACTGGCCAAGATAAAACATAACCTCTTTCATTGTGTAAATGTCTTTTTTGTGCACCAACAGACGTCAGCAACTTCAAAAGCAACAGCTTTGGTCTAACCAGGGTCTCTTGTACCGAAGCATAAATCTGTGAGGTGCTTACAGCCCCATCAGTAGACAAAGACACGTTGGTTTTCCACATTTGCCTGCTTTAGTATTAAAAAAGCGCCGTATGTCTGTAAGCACAGGTATCTCTAAATCGCCAGAGAAGACAGCATGCGGGGGTTTTCATGCCTGGAGCTGGGGTCTCTGGAGGCTCCCCTGTTCCATTCATGCGGTGCACAGAAACCCCATGCGCTGGACCTCGACAGCCATTCCGCTGGCTCGGCCCAGGACGCTCGGGCGCTCAAAGGCACTAGGTCCGGAGAAGGAGGCTCCAGGACCCAAGACATGGGAACCTCGATCAGAGGGCTCAGAGCTGCCCCACAGACTCAGCTTCTTGCTACACCCTCTTTCCAGCCGCAGAAGCCCCAAAAGGGGAGGCGATCGCTAAGATTCTCTCCTGCGACGTGCGCCTTCTACCTCCCGAAAAGAGCGCGCCGGAAGCTGAATGGCACTTTTTATAACTGTCCTATTAACTCAAGTATGTGAGAAACAAGCACTATTCCTAAAAAAGAATAAAGGCTCACCCGATTGTGTAGAAAATTTATTCACGGTCTGGCAAGAATGGGTGCCCAACCAAATGTGGGGGTTGGTGCCCAGAACAATAGACCCTACACCTAACCACAAGACCCTCCCGTTTCTCCGTTGGCTGGGAACTCCAGAGGTTACATTCTATTCGACAAGCCTAACTAGCCCAGCAAATTTGAAACATGCAGCCTGCCCAAATAGGAAACATTTGAAATACGTTTCCTGTGCAAATTTGCAACATTAGGAATCGTTGGAACAAATTTCCACCCCTGACTATAATGGTTATGCCCAGGCCTCTTTAGAGCCATTCTGGGCTAGTTTGGTAACAAGGTATGAGGCTACTTTGTGAACCTCTACCCTGAGTCTCCACCTTGCAAGGATAGTAGATAGTGGGCGGATAAGCAGGGGGACTGACTGTGGATTACAGTTTGTCTTTTGAACCTTCTGCCAATTTCTTAACTGCCCCACCCTGCAAGGCACACCTATTCTGTGTGAAAGCTAAACTTAATTTCATTCTCACAAGTACATGGTTTAATTTAGCGTCCACTGTCTGCATAGTGTAGTTCCATGGATTTTTTTCTGACAGTACCCCTTTTAATCACATTCAGGTATCCATTTCAGTGCTGTTAATTGCATTCACAATGTTGTTACTGATTTGCTTTTTTAAACAACTAGAACTGGGGCAGAACGGCAGATTAAAATTTTTTTTTTATTAAATTCAGTTTTTTTGAAATACATTCACACACCATACAACCATCCATGATATACAATCCACTGTCCACAGTATGATAACATAGTTATGCGTTCATCACCACAATCTATCTCTGAACATTTTCCTTACATCAGAAAGAACCAGAACAAGAATAAAAAATAAAAGTGAAAAAAGAACACCCAAATCATCCCCCATCCCACCCCATTTGTCCTTTAGTTTTTATCCCCATTCCTAGACTCATCCATACACTAGATAAAGGGGGTGTGATCCACAAGGCCTTCACAATCACACTGTCACCCCTTGTAATCTACATTATTATACAATTGTCTTCAGGAGTCCAGACTGCTGGGTTGGAGTTTGGTAGTTTCAGGTGTTTACTTCTAGCTATTCTAATACATTAAAGCCTAAGAGGTGTTATCTATATAGTGCATAAGAATGTCCACCAGAGTGACCTCTCGACTCCATTTGGAATCTCTCAGCCACTGAAACTATTTCGTCTCATTTTGCATCCCCCTTTTGGTCAAGAAGATACTCTCAGTCCCACGATGCCGGGTCCACATTCATCCCCGGGAGTCATACTCTGCATTGCCAGGGAGATTTACACCCCTGGGAGTCAGGTCCCACGTAGGGGGCAGGGCAGTGAGTTCACCTGTCGAGATGGCTCAGTTAGAGAGAGAGAGGGCCACATCTGAGCAACAAAGAGGCACTCAGGGGGAGACTCTTAGGTACCATTACATACAACTTTAAACTCTCCTTTGTGGTAATGAGCTTCATAAGGGCAAGTCCCATGATAGAGGGCTCAGCACATCAAACCGCCAGTCCCAATGTTTGTGACAACATCAACACCAGTCCAGGTGAGGATGTCCAAGACATCCACACCTTCCCCCAGATCCTCAGGGCTGGGGAGGGGGAGGCTGTAAATATATTTTTTATTATCTGCCCAAATTACTCTAGGATGTGTCACTATTTCACTCCAGCCTTTACTAACCTGCTGTATCTCACTTCCTATTCAAAGTTCCACACAATTGTGGTGTTTGAACAAATCGACTGTAGAGTTGTACCATTTAGAAAAGTTAGATCCTGTACCAAATAGATATCAACTCCCTTGGCCTCATATGAAAGTTGAAGTTTTAAAACACAGTCAGTTTCAACCTTTATCCTTTGGCCTGGCTTGTCCTGGTCTTAACCAGACCTGCTTCGTTCATATCACTAATTGAAGTCTGGGCTCTTTTTCAGCTTTTTTTTTTGTTTTGACAGTGGCTATATGCACTAATACTGACATTCATACGGCAGATTAAATTTTCCAAACATGACAAAATGTATCTCCCAATCAATATGCTGTGATTTTAAAAAATTTTTATTTTGAAATACTGTCATACTTACAGAACAATTTAAAAATAATAATACAACCCTGTACAGAGAACTCTGACATACTCTGTAGCCAGATGTCCAGATCCACCAAAATTTTTTGAATGTTTGATCATAATTTATTAATTGGTTGAATTGTAAATCATTGAATTTTTAAAGAACTTTAGGAGATAGACCTGTTCTATGTATGATGAAATGGGATATCTTCAGGATAAATTGTTATGTTTAAAGAGACGTAAGGTACAGATTAGCATGTATGTCATGATCCTGTTAATAAATAGGCAGAGGAGGACACGCCACCCGGAGCTGTGTAGTCTGAATGACACCCTGTGTGTTAGGGTTCTGCACCTAGGGAGCAGTTAGTAACCCCACTTTCCTTCTTTTGACATTTCCCATCTGCCTGCTGACAAGCCCATTCCTGGGGTACATGGGTGGGTGAGCCGAAGTCCCTGCCTGCTGTGAGTTTCCACCCCACACCCTTGCCCTGCTTAGACAAGGGCAGAAGGCCTGAGACAGGATCTAGCTGGGACAGTGAGGAACGGGAAGCGAGGCTGCTGGTCCAAGGGATGGGGGCCCCAGTATGTGAACTCCGCAGCCGGCCCCATGCCAGCTGGGCTGGAGTCGGAGCTAACGGCTTGCTGGTGGTTTTCACAGCTAAGCCATGGAGGTGTGGACAGCTTTGTGACTCACTCTGGTTCTAGCCAGGGAGACAGGAGGCTCCTCCATCCAGAATCTTCTGCTCTTAGAAACTTTTGTGACATGTTCATTCAATGGTTCATTCATTCATTCAGCAAACACTTGTCAGGAACCCAGGGTGTGCTAGGCCCTGGGAACACAGGCCTAGGGTGAGGAGGATGGATTTGAAGTTGGAAGGTCTGGAGCTGGGTTACCTCCCATCCGTCTCCATCTCTCCCCACACAGCCCTGAGGGAGGGAGGGAGCTTTCCTCCACGTTCCTCCAAGGCTCGCCCCCTTTCTCCTGGGGTGGGGGGATCACACGGAAAGCCTGATGGGAGGAAGTCTGGGAGGTTAATTGGGTGGGACTTGGCACCTGAAGAGATGTGAGATGAGGAAGGAGGCATGGAGGGCAGGGCCTGGGATACTCAGAGATGGGAGCTACTGACAGAGACAGGCCCAGGGATGGCTTGGAAGGGGAGATGATCTGGCTTCAGTTGAAGTGTTTCCTTGAGTTTCTTTTCTTTTAGGGAATAAAAAGGGAGCCACAAAGTGCAGGGTGGGGGGTATTGGCATCTACTAATAGATCGATACCAACTGGTATCTACCCCAGCAAATGCCTCCGTGGCCCCAGCTCTCCAGGCCCCATCCCCTTACTTCCCTGTTCCTCGGTCTTCTGCCATCTCCCTCCCTCTCCCTGCCATCCTCCCCTCTCTCTTGGCCCTTCAATGTCTCCACCCTGCAGACTATCTCTGAAGCTCCCAAGGAATCATCGAAAAGAACCATGCCCCTGCTAAAGTGCCCCCTCCCCAGGCCCCACCTCTGCATCTGCTGTCCAGGTTTTACTTCAGAGTTTAGCCCCATGACTTATCACCAGAAAAGCAGTCCTGAGTGGAAAAAAAAGAAGTTTGGGACTTGAATTAGAAAGTAGATGGAGGAAGGGACCTCCTTCACACTCAGCTTGAGCTGTTACTGGGTCCTTAACACCACTTCAAACCCCATGCAAATCCTGCAGAACAGGGAACTTGCTCTCAGAGCTTGGACTAGAAGATGGTAACAGTCAAGTGAGTTGGTCAAGGGCACTCAGTAAAGATTAGTACACCAATCCCCTTCCTCTCTATACACATTTCTTTCTGGGTCTCAGTCATTCCTAAAACCTCCCCTGTCGTTTCTGTGGAATGTACCAGGCTTCTGACCTCTTGCCCAGGTGCCAGGAGCTACGAGCTTTGGAGTCAGGGTGGCAGTTCCAGTTCCACTGCTGCCACTTACTAGCTGTAGAAACTTGTGCTGGTACTTAACCTCTCAGTGCCTCCACTTCCTTGTCTGTGAAATGGGGATATAACGATACCCACCCATTTGGATGCTGTGTGGACTAAATGCGACGATGCTTATGAAGGCCTTAGCATAGTGCCCAGCAGAGAATAAGCTCTTAAAACATGTCAGCCAATAGTAATCTCAATAATAAGTCTTCCCTTGGCTGACCTATAAGTATGCTAAACTTAGTATTTCCTCGCCCAAAACCAGCTCTCCTAGCCTCAATTTTCTTCCCCTAAAAGGAAGCAACATTCCTTGGGGACCTGGCCCCCTGGATTCTACTTTGTTTCTTTCCCGTGAACTGTTCACTGCTCCTCCGTACCCATGTTCAGGCCTTCATTGTGTCTCCCCTGGGCTCCCAACATCAGTCCCCCAATTCAACCCCCAACCCCCACCACCCCATGCCCCCTCCCACAGTTACCACATGACTTCTGGATTATGTAACTCCCCTTAAAGGAGGAGAATACTTCAGAAATGGTATTGAAGTTCTTCAGAGATGGCATTCCTTGCAGCAATAAAAAGACAAACAACCCAATTTAAAAATGGGTGAAAGACTTTAATAGACATTTCTCCAAAGAAGATGTGCAAATGGCCAAAAAGCACATGAAAAGATGCTCAACATCATTAGCCGTTAGGGAAACACAACTCAAATGACAAACCACTTCATACACAATACAATGACTATTATTGAAAACAAAGAAAATAAGTTTTAGAGAGGATGTGGAGACATAGGGACACCCCTTCACTGCTGATGGGAATGTAAAATGGTGCAGCTGCTGTGGAAGATATTTTGGCAGTTCCTCAGAAAGTTCATTGTAGAATTACCATAGGACCTGGCAATCCTATGGCCATTTATATACTTGGCCATTTATAAAGTTCTTTTTTTTTTTTAATGTATGTGCTCTCTTCTGATTCTCACAGCTCTCCATTTTGCAGATTAGCAAACTGAAGGTGACAGTGCAGAATTTACTGGTACCGGAGCCACTGCTCCTTCCCCCCTCAGCCCAAACCCACCTTGTGCTCTTCCTGAGAAGAGAACTTCCCCAGATGGATCAGAAGCAGGAGCAATGGCCCCAGGGCACAGGGAATGAAAGAAATGGGCTGGTGAGCAAGCCCTCAGGAGGAGCCTCTGGGCCAAGGTACTGGAGAGGGAGCAAACCCAGCACAACCCCTTTCATGGAGCACCCCCTGTGTGTCAGCCCTGGTGCCACAGGAGACAGAGCCAGAGGCAGAGGCAGGACAGGTGTATGAGTAATTCTCACAGCTGTGAGTGACAGGTGCAGTGAGAGGAGCATGTTCAGGGAATAGGGTTCATTCAGAGGAGGGATTCTGGAGCATGGGAAAGGGGTCGTGTTCAGGAGATGCTTCCTAGAGGAACAGACAGTTTTGAAGGATCAGTAGGACAGCGCTTCCAGCTCTTGCAGGTGAAGAAAATATGGGGGGGGGGGGATGGGGGCAGGGAATCAGGCCACGGAACAAAACTTGTGTAAAACACAAAGGCTTGAGCCATCACAGTATGTTTGGGGCAATGACAGTTATCTTGGTAAAGCTGAACAGAGGGCAAGAGGAGAGGAGGGAAATGAGGCTGACAAGCAGGCAGCTGGATCTTGGGGGATCTGGGGTGCTGTGTGAATGGCTGGGAATTTGGGAACCACTCAAGGCAGCGCCTCATGGGAGTGAGATCTTTCTGGCTCCCACCTCCCCTTCCCCTGCCCCCAGCAATGCTCTGTGCTCCCACCCCCACCCCTGCTTCTGGGGGGCTCTGAGGCATAAGGGAGGCCTGTGGGGCAGGTCAGTGGAGCGCTGCTGCTCCCTCACGTGCCAACAAGGTCAAGGAAGACCCAGGGACCCGCCTTGCCGGTGCTGCTGCTGCAACACAGCTGCTTGCTGTGAACAGGGACTGTCACCTACCCTATCGCCCAGTACAGAGCCTCTCTGACAAGGGCGTGTTCAATATCATCATGGGGAAACTGAAGCGCCAGTTGCACAATGGGGAGTATGACATGATCAAGTTCGCCCCGATCTTCCAGAGCAAATTCATCCAGATCAGAAAAAGGGGAGAGGTGGGCAACATGAACAACCAACTCCCCCTCCCCGACAGCATGCCCCTGGCCGGACCGGCCACCACCTGCAAGGAGCACGCGGCCCGGGCAACCAAGGGGGGAGGCCGCAAGGCTAGCAAGGCTTTAGAGCTCACCAGGCTCCTGCCCTTGAAGTTTGTGAGGATGCCCATCCACAATTAGGAGAAACAGCAGCTGCACCTGAAGTTTGCCACAGGCCTTTCTTGGGACCTGCAGCTCTGTCCCCCTCTAGAGGCCAGGGAAGACTTCTTTACTTACTGGGAAAAGCTACTTTATCCCCTGCTACCACCAGTGGACAGTAACAGCAGTACCCACGCAGTTCCCGCTGGGGACATGATATGCATGCCCTTGAGGACAGGAGGAGCACATCAAGTGTGGATTTCCATGGAAAGTGGACCAGGACCAAGTCAGCATCAGGAGCGTCCACATGGTGTCTAAGGAGTCTGTGGCCTCCTCAGCTGATTTCACTAAGGGGGAAGGGGATCAAATACCACCCCCTCACACCAGAAACCCGAAAGCATGCCTGACGTGTCACACCCAAACCTGCACAGCCTGCCAAAGGGGCCGCGTCTGGGGCAATAGTAGGCGTGGCAGCAAAGGGTGCCTCAGCAGGCACTGTGAGCATGACAGCATCTAAGTCTGCAGATTCTGAACATATCAACATGGCAATAGCAGGAGCAGCCACCAAGGGCCCAGAAGGAAGCAGAAGCAGCGAGGCCATCACGGGTGTCACCAGGGTTCCCTAAAGGAGCATTAAGGTTGCCGTGGCAGGTGCCGCAAGGAAGACCTCAGAGCATACATCCAGTGCAGCGGTTTCCACCACTCTCTCTCCAGAGGGCAGCGTGAGTGTTGCGATTGCAGGAGCAACATCTGCCAGCAAGATCGTGTTAGAAACAGCTCAAGACTCAGCAGCGGGACTTCCTGCCCCCGCCTTGGTGAGGGAAGGCCACAAGGCTGGACAGGAGGCAAGCCAGCGAGTCTCCCAGGTGAATGCAGAAGCCCAGAAGCCAAGAAGGGAAAGGCAGGGACAAAGGGTGAAGGACGGAGCCCTAGGGAGGAAGAGTTCCCGCCCACCCAAGACAGGTGAAAGTCACAAGACTAAGGCACCCGAGATGGGCCAGAAGCCATTGGGCTGGTTGTTGGCCAGTCACAGATCCACTGAAGTGGATGAAAAGGAGAAAAGCCGTGGCAGCCCAGGGGGCATCAGGTGCGAACTTCCTCTCGGAAAAGCAGCAGCCGCACGCCCGGCACAAAGTAGTCTAGGATATCTCGCAAATCAGGGAGGAGCCTCTCCACGGGTAGTTCGGGCTCTATCAGCAAGAGACTCAGAAGGATCGGCTCCTTCTTGACAAACGTGAAAGGCAGCCTCACAGCAAAACCAGCAGCCTTGCCTGGCAGTGGAGAAGCGGCCATGTCTAAGACGGTGGAGGGGAGCAGACGGAGGTCATCCTGGAGGCAGCAGAGTGTGACCCAGCGGTCGCTGTCGGTGCCGTGACAGCTGAGACTGTGGAGTCAGTGACGTGTGAAGCCCATGAAACAGCCAGCGCCGAAAGCTGCAAAGAGGACCAGGGCTCAGGGGAGTGAGTATCCCCAGAAAGCCCGTTCCAAGCCTGCCTTAATGCAATTTAAATAATCATATTGTCTCAGAATGGCATGCTGTGCTCTGTTTGAATTTCCATGTCTGCTGCATCCTAGTAGCGACTTCACAGTGGACTGTGATGTCAGCTGGGCTGCAGTCTCACTGCATCCTGTACAGCCATATTTGTCCTCTGTGGACCTTTGTGAGCTGTCACATACCCCTTTGTCCTTCTCCCCACAGCTGTCCCCTCAGGGGACCGCCAAACACCCCATTCAATAAAACTGAATTTTAAAAAAGCACTCATTTCAGGAAATAAGCCAGAAACAAAAGAACAAACATTTTAATGACTAATATGCACGAATTATGAGCAAACTCTTGTTAAATTCCAAAGCACAGGTTATCAGGAGATAGAAAGATGGTACAGATTGGGCATATGCTTATGGAGTACAGAAAGTTTAATAAGGCTGATAATAAATATCTGGAAATGGGTAGCACAATCCTGTGTGCTGGTAGTATTAATACAGAATTAATCCTGTCAGTGTAATGAACAATGCTGAGTGTGAGTATGGTTGACAGGGGACAGCCTGGGTCCTTTATTTCACCACAAGGAAAGCTAGAGGATAACACCTGGGACTGTCTAACACAGCAAACCCTAGAGTGGATAATGACTGTGGTTAATTGTACAAATACAAGTTCTTACATGAACTAAGACAAACGTACGTCACTATTACAAGGTGTTAATAGGGTGGTATATGGGAAAAAATACAATTAATGCAAACTAAGATCTGTAGTTACAGTAACATGGTAATACTCTTTCATTAATTGTAACAAAGGCAGTATACCAAAGCTAAATGTCAATAATGGGGGGGGGTATAAAGGGTATGGGATTTTAGGGGGAAGAAATGAGAATGTTTGCATATTGATTGCGGTGGTGAGTGCACAACTATGGGATTATACCAAGAGCTGTTGATTGTACACTTAGGATGGATTGTATAGTATAGGAATAAAACTCTTGAAACAACGATTAAAGGGTAGTAATAAAAAAAAACCCACTCTCAGGCACAAATTCACCCTGAGGTTTAAAGGAGTGCTGGTGATTAATGCTAACAACAGCTAACGTTTATTGAGTCACGGCTTATTGCCCTTGACATGGGATATCTCACTGGCTCCTCCCGGCAGCGGTTGCTCTCCCCATCTTACAGATGAAATGAGGAGTTAAGTAACTTGCTTGAGACCCATGTTTTTCAACCATAATATTGCCAAGCAGGTGTGTGTTCTGTGTGTGTCTGGGTGTGTGTGTGTGTGTGGCAAATACATGTAGTATTAATCATTGAAACCATTTTAAAGTGTACAATCAAATGCCTTAAATACACTCACAATGTTGTGCAACCATCGCCTAGTTCCAGAACACTTTCATGGCCCCACACGGAGACTCCATACCCATTGGCATCACTCCCTTCTCCCCACTCCCTGCAGCCCCTGATGACCAGCGGTCTTTTGTCTGTCTTCACAGATGTGCCGATTCTGCATATTTCATATAAATTGAACCGTACGATACGTGGTCTTCGTGGCTGCCTCTCCCTTGGCCTAATGGTTTCAGGGTTCATGCCCATTGTAGTGTGTATCGACACTTCATTTGTCTTCATGGATGAAGAATAGTCCATTGTATGGATATTCCACATTTTGTTTATTCTTTCATCTATTGATGAACTGAGGTGTGTGTTTTGAAGGAGAGCGAGTGTTTATCCTTGAGGAATGACTCTGTAAGGTGGAATTTTAGGTTTCACTTCAAACTGATAGAAGTTAAGAGTTGGGAGCAGAACTTTCAAGTAACTGGAAATCATTTATTCTGCGGCTAGCACTGTGGGAATGACCACAAGGCAGGAGGTAAATTGGCACATGCTACCCACGGATGTAAATGGCTTCCAAGCTGCCACTGCATGGCGGGAAGTTAGTACGAGAGAGGCCTTTGGTAGGTGACTGGAGTTTAAGCATACGCTTCCAGTGCTGTCCACTTCCCGCCGTTTCACTGAAACTAAAATTGGGACCTGAAGAGGGAATTACTAGTCCCCAGCACACAGGTTGTTTGTGTAAGGGTACTACTAGAAGGGAAGAGCAGAGCAGTGCTTTCACTTGGCCATCCAAAGGCTTTCAAAGGAGACCAGTTCAACAGCCTTCAAGAAAACCAACTCGATGTGTTATGGAGAGTCACATAATTAACTCTATGTGTGCGTATGTTATGGAAAACCCAGGACAACCCCTTCAGACAGGCTCTCTCCTCAGTGCTGGGCTGACTCTGGACTTAAAGTTTCCAGGTGGCCACCTCCGCTCCTCCCATTGAGTTTGAGTCTATTGTTACTCTCCCAACTTCACAGGTAAAGAAACAGGTGTATACTGATTTCCTACAGGTGCAGAACTCACTGGTGGTGGAGGTGGTATTTGAATGCAGGCCTAGCAGACTCTAGAACCCTGTTCTAAACTGCTACATATCAAATTGAATGGGTTTTTATGATAATAGTAAAGAACACAAATTGTGTGGTGCCTAGGAGAAGCAACTTTTAATGGTTTCGTTATTAGAGATTTTATGGAAGGATGGGCTAAGGGCCAAACCTGCCAATTCTAGGGTATTCAATACAATTAAACCATGAGCTCAAATGGTTCAAATTTGTCCCATCATCTTGCATTCCTACAGCCTTTTGTTTAGTTGCTGAATCTTTTGCATTTGAGAGGACAAAAAAAAAAAAAAAAAAAAGCAAACAGAAACCTCTGCACAAAATTTTCCCATTTTATTTTGGCACCAACCCACATGGATCCCTGGCAGCATGAGCCTGTCCTTGTGGGGGCAGTGGGTTGTTTGGGGAAAGGGGGAGGACGGTGGTCCTGCCCTGAGGGCTGGGGAGATGAGGACAAAGGGGTATGTGACACAGGGACAGCTCACAAAGTGCCGCAGGGGATAAATATGGCTGCGCAGGGGTGAAGACTGAGTGGTTACTCCTCCTCGCCAGGACTGCAGTAAACCACTCTCTCTGGATCCCACCTTACAGCGCTACAACCTGACAGATTTGGTCTGATTTCCTCATTCCCTACAGCTTCTCCTGACCCCCTGCACCCCCAGCAATACTCTTTGCTGCCTCTCCCCTTCCCCGCACCTCAGCAGTAGTCTGTGCTCCCACCTCCCCTTCCCCTGCCCCCCAGCAGTACTCTGTGCTCCCACCTCCCCTTCCCCTGCCCCCAGCAGTACTCTCTGCTCCCACCTCTCCTTCCCCTGCCCCCAGCCACACTCTTTGCTCCACCCCCACCCTTGCCTCTAGGAGGCCTGAGACATAAAGAAGGCCTGTGGGGCAGGTCAGGGTCCAGAGACCTGCTGGGAGCTGCCTCCTGGGACCTGGGCGCAGCTGCTCCCTCAACTGTCAACAAGATCGAGACCCAGTGACCCGCCTGGCCAGTGCTGCTGCTGCAACACAGCTGCTTGCCATGAGCAGCGAGTGTCATCTACCCTATTACACGGCTCAGAGCGGCTCTGCCAGGGGCATGTTCAACACCACCTTGGGGAAGCTGCAGCGCCATCTGCGGAAGGGGGAGCATGACATGTTGAAAGATGTCCTGATCTTGGAGAGCGACTTTATTGAGATCAGCAGAAAGGGAGAGGTGAGTGACATGCACCACCGCATCTCATCGGTGACTGTGGGCATCGCATGCACCAGCCCCATGCTCCCCCTTCCCGACATCATGCTCCTGGCCCGACCGGCCACCAGCTGCGTGGAGCCTGCTGCCCGGGGCACCAAGGGGAGAGGCCGCAGCTGTAACACGGCTTTAGAGCTCACCAGGCTCCTGCCCCTGAAGTTTGTGAGGATCTCTGTCCTTAATCGGGAGAAACAGCAGCTGCGCCTGAAGTTTGCCACTGGCCATTCTCACTACCTGCAGCTGTGTCCCCCTCTAGATGGCCGGGAAGACCTGTTTAGTTACTGGGAACAACTAATTTATCTCCTGCGACCCCCAGTGGAAGGTAACAGCAATACCCACGCCGTTGCAGCTGAGGACGTGATATGCATGCCCGTGTTTGAGGAAGTTGACAGAACAAGCACAGCAAGTGGGGATTTCCTTGGAATGGGTGACCTGGACCAAGTCAGCATCAGGAGCCTCCACGTGTTGTCAGAGGTGTCTGAGGCCTCCTCTGCTGCTTTTGCCGGGGGAGAGGAGATCAAATATGCCCCCCAGAAACCCACTAGCACACCGGACGTGTCCACTCCCAAACCTGCACAGCCTGCCAAAGGGGCCGCGTCTGGGGCACTAGCAGGGGCGGCAGGAAAGGGCACCGCAGCAGGCGTCATGGGCGCCACCGAGTCTACGTCTGCAGATCTTGAGCCCATCAAAGTGGCAATAGCAGGAGCAGCTGCCAAGGGACCAGGAGGAAGCAGAGGCAGCGAGGCCATTGCGGGTATCGCCAGCATTCCCTCAAAGAGAGCTAAGTTTACCGTGGCACGTGCTGCGAGCAAGACTTCAGAGCATACACACAGTACAGCAGTTTCCGCCACCATCTCTCCAGAGAGCAGCGTGAGTGTGGAGACTGTACAAGCAACATCTGCCAGCAAGACTGTGGCAACAACAGCTCGAGGCTCGGCAGTGGGACCTCCTGCCCCCACCCTGGTGAGGGAAGGCCACAAGGCTGGACGGGAGGCAGGCCAGCGGGTCCCCCAGACGAATGCAGAAGCCCAGAAGCCCAGAGGGAATACGCGGGAACAAAGGGATAAGGTCAGAGCCCTCTGGAGGAAGAGTTCCCGCCCACCCAAGACAGCTGACAGTCAGAAGACTAAGGCACCCGAGATGGGCCAGAAATCACTGGGCCGCTCCTTGGCCAACCGCAGATCCACAGAAGTGGACAAGAAGGAAAAAAGCCTTGGGAGCCGAGGGGACAGCAGGCGCGCTGCCACTCGGAAAATTAGCAACCACACACCCAGCACAAAGGAATCTAAAACATCTCCCAAATCAGGGAGGAGCCTCTCACCAGGGAGTTCGGGCTCTATGAACTCCAGGCACAGCAGGATAAGCTCCTTCTTGAAAAATGTGAAAGCCAAACTGAGAAAAAAACCAGCAGCCTCGCCCCGTGGTACGGAAGTGGCCGTGTCTGAGACGGTGGAGGGGAGCAGCGTGGCGGTCATCCTGGAGAGAGCAGAGTGTGACCAAGCGGTCACCATCGGTGTCGTGACAGCTGAGACTGTGGAGTCCGTGACCGCTGAAGCCCGGGAAACAGCCAGAGCCAGAAGCAACACAGAGGACCGGGGCCCAGGGGAGTATCCCCACAGGGACCGTTCCCCGCCTTCCCCAATGCTGTTCAAATAAACACATTTCCGCAGAATGGCCTGCTGCGCTGTTTGAATTTCCGTATCTGCTGCACCCCAGCAGCGACCTCACACTGGACTGTGATGGCAGCTGTGCCGCAGCAATGACCAGGCGGGGGACCCCTCCTCGCCCAGGCTCGGCAGAGCTGTACGGAGCACTCGGGAGGGCTCCCTCTTGCCAACCCCTTTCTGGTTTTGGCTCCTCAGGGCTGTGGCTGAGTCAGATCCTAGGCTGGGAAGCTCTACAAAGTAACAGTAGCCTTGTTATGAAAACTCCCTTGGATATTCAGGGAGGAGAGGGGTGCAGCAGCATTTGTTGCAGTCAAAACAGGGAAGATGAGCAATTCCACTCCCAAGTATCTATCCTGGAGAAACTGTCACATGTGTTCTAGGAGACATCTACAAGAACGCCTATTGTGTGACAGCGAAACAGTGGAACAGCCCAGATTTCCAACAGTGGGAAGTCAATAGGGAGATGTCATAGAACAGAGAAAAATGAATAGCACACACACATTTAGCATAGATGAATCCCGGAATGTTGACTTTTTAAAAAGCAATCCACAAAATACATGATAATTTCACTCATAGAACAGTTCAAAAACAAGATCAAACAATAAACCATCTAAACAGGGCACCTATTTGGCAAAAGTGTAGGCCAGGAAACAAGGGAATGGTAAACACGAAATTCAGGACCGTGGTTCTCCCTAGGAAAGAAAGGCGGGAGGTGGGGCACAAGGACTTCAAGAGGATGGAATTGTTCCATTTCTTAAGCAAACTGAGGGGTTCGAGTTGTTGATGTATTTTTTTTTTCATATTTTTAACATCTCTGAAATGTTCCTATTATCTCAGACATATCCTTTCCCTAGGTTTTCACTTTTATGTATGCACAAGAGTGACACAAGAGAAAAAGCTAAGGAAAAAAAAATCTAAGCTATCAAAAATTGTAAATGACAAACATTTTAGGTAAATTATCACTAGAAACTTTGGTAGACTATGATAGCCCCTTTTGATAATTGACACTGAGGCTCAGCAAAGGTAACCTGCCTGGGTCACACAGTGGGATCTTGGCAGAGTGAGCCACCAGCCCACCTCTTCATGTAAAGCCCTACCTGAGGCGTGGGGGTAGGCCAAGAGAGCAATCTAAGGAGACCGGGCACCACAGGAACCCAAGACATCTGCATTCTCCCCACCATGATCCAGAAATCTCCATAGATGAACACCAAAATGCCAGGTAGTTACTGGATGGAGCGGAGGGAGAAGAGTGGAGATGAGGAGACTCCCGTTAGTGGGCCACTGCTCTTGGGTTTTGAACTTGAGTGAACTCAAAGTCCTTGGCTGCCTTATCTAAAGAGCTCCAGACCACCCTAAATCTGAGTCTGGCTCCCAGGTTTCTGTCTCCAGGCTCTGGTGGTGTGACCCCCACTGCAGATCCGCTCCTTGTTCGCCACCAGGTAGTACTCCTGACAGAGCCCAGTCCTCCCACAGCCACTAATTAAACTTCTGAAAGCCAGGCTGAGAATGGTTTCTCCACACCAAATCTTCAGGACTTATCTTTTGAGGTTCCAGCAAATCCTTAAGTGTTATGTTAAGGAGAAGATACTGGGTTAGGACATAACATGACTGTTGCTTGGACATTCAGTTAATTCCCAATTCCTAAAGTGGCTTTTGGGGAAAGCCACAGAGTAATTCAAGGGAGTTGAGGGGAGGCTCTCCTGCTGGTGGAAGGAATGGTGGGCATGGGGGTGGAGGGGAACTGTTGAGAAGGGGAGTTGGCTTGAAACCCATATACACACAGCATCCCCCCTGACAAGGCCCCTGCTCCCAGGCTGGGGAATTGTCAGAGTGAGACAAGTTATTGAGAAAGGAGGGAACATGCCAAAGGGTAGATGTGAATTGGCGCTGGGAGAAAAACAACCTTAGAATCATTAACCCAAAGCTTCGGAGAAGATAGGGGGTCTTGAAGGAGAAAGAATTACAGGTTTACTCTTGGCCAGTTTTCCCCTTGACTCAAAAAGGTGGGGAAATTACAAAAAGATCACATTGCATTCCTTTGATCTTCTGATTTCCACAGAGGCAACTGTAGGTAAACATTACTCTGGAAGAAGAAAAGGCAATACAAACATTTGCATGCCACTTGGCCATTTATAAAAAAATTTTTTTTAATGTATTTGCTCCCTTCTGAGTCTCACAGCTCTCCATTTTGCAGATTAGCAAACTGAAGGTGACAGTGCAGAATTTACTGGTACCGGAGCCAGTGCTCCTTCCCCCCTCAGCCCAACCCCCCCTTGTGCTCTTCCTGAGGAGAGAACTTCCCCAGGTGGAGCAGAAGCAGGAGCAATGGCCCCAGGGCACAGGGAATGAAAGAAATGGGCTGGTGAGCAAGCCCTCAGGAGGAGCCTCTGGGCCAAGGTACTGGAGAGGGAGCAACCCCAGCACAACACCTTTCATGGAGCACCCCCTGTGTGTGAGCCCTGGTGCCACAGGAGACAGAGCCAGAGGCAGAGGCAGGACAGGTGTATGAGTAATTCTCACAGCTGTGAGTGACAGGTGCAGTGAGAGGAGCATGTTCAGGGAATAGGGTTCATTCAGAGGAGGGATTCTGGGGCATGGGGAAGGGGTCGTGTTCAGGAGATGCTTCCTAGAGGAACAGACAGTTTTGAAGGATCAGTAGGACAGCGCTTCCAGCTCTTCCAGGTGAAGAAAATATGGGCGGGGTGATGGGGGCAGGGAATCGGGCCACGGAACAAAACTTGTGTAAAACACAAAGGCTTGAGCCATCACAGTATGTTTGGGGCAATGACAGTTATCTCAGTAAAGCTGAACAGAGGGCAAGAGGAGAGGAGGCAAATGAGGCTGACAAGCAGGCAGCTGGATCTTGGGGGATCTGGGGTGCTGTGTGAATGGCTGGGAATTTGGGAACCACTCAAGGCAGCGCCTGATGGGAGTGAGATCTTTCTGGCTCCCACCTCCCCTTCCCCTGCCCCCAGCAATACTCTGTGCTCCCACCCCCACCCCTGCTTCTGGGGGGCTCTGAGGCATAAGGGAGGCCTGTGGGGCAGGTCAGTGGAGCGCTGCTGCTCCCTCACGTGCCAACAAGGTCAGGGAAGACCCAGTGACCCGCCTTGCCGGTGCTGCTGCTGCAACACAGCTGCTTGCCGTGCACAGGGACTGTCACCTACCCTATCGCACAGTACAGAGCCTCTCTGACAAGGGCGTGTTCAATATCATCATGGGGAAACTGAAGCGCCAGTTGCACAATGGGGAGTATGACATGTTCAAGTTCGCCCCGATCTTCCAGAGAAAATTCATCCAGATCAGAAAAAGGGGAGATGTGGGCGACATGAACAACCACATCCCAATGGTGACGGTCGACATTGCATGCAGCAGCCCCAACTCCCCCTCCCCGACAGCATGCCCCTGGCCGGACCGGCCACCACCTGCAAGGAGCACGCGGCCCGGGCAACCAAGGGGGGAGGCCGCAAGGCTAGCAAGGCTTTAGAGCTCACCAGGCTCCTGCCCTTGAAGTTTGTGAGGATGCCCGTCCACAATTAGGAGAAACAGCAGCTGCACCTGAAGTCTGCCACGGGCCTTTCTTGGGACCTGCAGCTCTGTCCCCCTCTAGAGGCCAGGGAAGACTTCTTTACTTACTGGGAAAAGCTACTTTATCCCCTGCTACCACCAGTGGACAGTAACAGCAGTACCCACACCGTTCCCGCTGGGGACATGATATGCATGCCCTTGAGGACAGGAGGAGCACATCAAGTGTGGATTTCCATGGAAAGTGGAACCAGGACCAAGTCAGCATCAGGAGCGTCCAGATGGTGTCTAAGGAGTCTGTGGCCTCCTCGGCTGATTTCACTAAGGGGGAAGGGGATCAAATACCACCCCCTCACACCAGAAACCCGCAAGCATGCCTGACGTGTCACACCCAAACCTGCACAGCCTGCCAAAGGGGCCGCGTCTGGGGCAATAGTAGGCATGGCAGCAAAGGGTGCCTCAGCAGGCACTGTGAGCATGACAGCATCTAAGTCTGCAGATTCTGAACATATCAACATGGCAATAGCAGGAGCAGCCACCAAGGGCCCAGAAGGAAGCAGAAGCAGCGAGGCCATCACGGGTGTCACCAGGGTTCCCTAAAGGAGCATTAAGGTTGCCGTGGCAGGTGCCGCAAGGAAGACCTCAGAGCATACATCCAGTGCAGTGGTTTCCACCACTCTCTCTCCAGAGGGCAGCGTGAGTGTTGCGATTGCAGGAGCAACATCTGCCAGCAAGATCGTGTTAGAAACAGCTCAAGACTCAGCAGCGGGACTTCCTGCCCCCGCCTTGTTGAGGGAAGGCCACAAGGCTGGACAGGAGGCAAGCCAGCGAGTCTCCCAGGTGAATGCAGAAGCCCAGAAGCCAAGAAGGGAAAGGCAGGGACAAAGGGTGAAGGACAGAGCCCTAGGGAGGAAGAGTTCCCGCCCACCCAAGACAGGTGAAAGTCACAAGACTAAGGCACCCGAGATGGGCCAAAAATCATTGGGCTGGTTGTTGGCCAGTCACAGATCCACTGAAGTGGATGAAGAGGAGAAAAGCCGTGGCAGCCCAGGGGGCATCAGGTGCGAACTTCCTCTCAGAAAAGCAGCAGCCGCACGCCCGGCACAAAGTAGTCTAGGATATCTCGCAAATCAGGGAGGAGCCTCTCCACGGGTAGTTCGGGCTCTATCAGCAAGAGACTCAGAAGGATCGGCTCCTTCTTGACAAACGTGAAAGGCAGCCTCACAGCAAAACCAGCAGACTTGCCTGGCAGTGGAGAAGCGGCCATGTCTAAGACGGTGGAGGGGAGCAGCACGGAGGTCATCCTGGAGGCAGCAGAGTGTGACCCAGCGGTCGCTGTCGGTGCCGTGACAGCTGAGACTGTGGAGTCAGTGACGTGTGAAGCCCATGAAATAGCCGGCGCCGAAAGCTGCAAAGAGGACCAGGGCTCAGGGGAGTGAGTATCCCCAGAAAGCGCGTTCCAAGCCTGCCTTAATGCAATTTAAATAATCATATTGTCTCAGAATGGCATGCTGTGCTCTGTTTGAATTTCCATGTCTGCTGCATCCTAGTAGCGACTTCACAGTGGACTGTGATGTCAGCTGGGCTGCAGTCTCACTGCATCCTGTACAGCCATATTTGTCCTCTGTGGACCTTTGTGAGCTGTCACAAACCCCTTTGTCCTTCTCCCCACAGCTGTCCCCTCAGGGGACCGCCAAACACCCCATTCAATAAAACTGAATTTTAAAAAAGCACTCCTTTCAAGAAATAAGCCAGAAACAAAAGAACAAACATTTTAATGCACGAATTATGAGCAAACTCTTGTTAAATTCCAAAGCACAGGTTATCAGGAGATAGAAAGACGCTACAGATTGGGCATATGCTTAAGGAGTACAGAAAGTTTAATAAGGCTGATAATAAATATCTGGAAATGGGTAGCACAATCCTGTGTGATGGTAGTATTAATACAGAATTAATCCTGTCAGTGTAATGAACAATGCTGAGTGTGAGTATGGTTGACAGGGGACAGCTTGGGTCCTTTATTTCACCACAAGGAAAGCTAGAGGATAAAACCTGGGACTGTCTAACACAGCAAACCCTAGAGTGGATAATGACTGTGGTTAATTGTACAAATATAAGTTCTTCCATGAACTAAGACAAACGTACCTCACTATTACAAGGTGTTAATAGGGTGGTGTATGGGAAAAAATACAATTAATGCAAACTAAGATCTGTAGTTACAGTAACATGGTAATACTCTTTCATTAATTGTAACAAAGGCAGTATACCAAAGCTAAATGTCAATAATGGGGGGGGGTATAAAGGGTATGGGATTTTAGGGGGAAGAAATGAGAATGTTTGCATATTGATTGTGGTGGTGAGTGCACAGCTACAGGGTTATACCAAGAGCTGTTGATTGTACACTTAGGATGGATTGTATAGTATAGGAATAAAACTCTTGAAACAAAGATTAAAGGGTAGTAATTTAAAAAAACCTACTCTCAGGCACAAATTCACCCTGAGGTTTAAAGGAGTGCTGGTGATTAATGCTAACAACAGCTAACGTTTATTGAGTCACGGCTTATTGCCCTTGACATGGGATATCTCACTGGCTCCTCCCGGCAGCGGTTGCTCTCCCCATCTTACAGATGAAATGGGGAGTTAAGTAACTTGCTTGAGACCCATGTTTTTCAACCATAATATTGCCAAGCAGGTGTGTGTTCTGTGTGTGTCTGGGTGTGTGTGTGTGTGTGGCAAATACATGTAGTATTAATCATTGAAACCATTTTAAAGTGTACAATCAAATGCCTTCAATACACTCACAATGTTGTGCAACCATCGCCTAGTTCCAGAACACTTTCATGACCCCACACGGAGACTCCATACCCATTGGCATCACTCCCTTCTCCCCACTCCCTGCAGCCCCTGACAACCAGCGGTCTTTTGTCTGTCTTCACAGATGTGCCGATTCTGCATATTTCATATAAATTGAATTGTACGACATGTGGTCTTTGTGGCTGCCTTTCCCTTGGCCTGATGGTTTCAGGGTTCATGCCCATTGTAGTGTGTATCGACACTTCATTCGTCTTTATGGATGAAGAACAGTACCTTGTGTGGATATTCCACATTTTGTTTATTCTTTCATCTATTGATGAACTGAGGTGTGTATTTTGAAGGAGAGTGAGTGTTTATCCTTGAGGAATGACTCTGTAAGGTGGAATTTTAGGTTTCACTTCAAACTGATAGAAGTTAAGAGTTGGGAGCAGAACTTTCAAGTAACTGGAAATCATTTATTCTGCGGCTAGCACTGTGGGAATGACCACAAGGCAGGAGGTAAATTGGCACATGCTACCCACGGATGTAAATGGCTTCCAAGCTGCCACTGCATGGCGGGAAGTTAGTACGAGAGAGGCCTTTGGTAGGTGACTGGAGTTTAAGCATACACTTCCAGTGCTGTCCACTTCACCCTGTTTCACAGAAATGAAAATTGGGACCTGAAGAGGGAATTACTAGTCCCCAGCACACAGGTTGTTTGTGTAAGGTACTACTAGAAGGGAAGAGCAGAGCAGTGCTTTCACTTGGCCATCCAAAGGCTTTCAAAGGAGACCAGTTCAACAGCCTTCAAGAAAACCAACTCGATGTATTATGGAGAGTCACATAATTAACTCTATGTGTGCATATGTTACGGAAAACCCAGGACAACCCCGTCAGACAGGCTCTCTCCTCAGTGCTGGGCTGACTCTGGACTTAGAGTTTCCAGGTGGCCACCTCTACTCCTCCCGTTGAGTTTGATACAACTGTTACTCTCCCCACATTACAGGTAAAGCAACTGAGGTTGTACTGCTTTCCTGCAGTGACAGAATGAATAGGAGGTGGGGGTGGTATTTGAATGCAGGCCTAGCAGACTCTAGAGCCCTGTTCTACCCTGCTATGTATCAAACTCAGTGGCTTCTTATGATAATTGGGAAGAACATAGACAGCATGGAGCCTAGGAGAAGCAACTTTTAAAGTTATTATTATGAGAGATTTTATGGAAGGATGGGCTAAAGGGCCAAGCCTGCCAATTCTAGGGTATCCAACACAGTTAAACCATGCACTCAGATGGTTCCAATTTGCCATCACGTAGCATTCCTACAGCCTTTGTTTAATTGTTGAATATTTTGAATTTGGGGGGCAGAAAAAAAAAAACTCTGCACAAAATTTTCCCATTTTATTGTGGCACCAACCCACATGCATGCCCGGCAGGGTGAGCCTGTCCTTGTGGGGGCAGTGGGGTGTTTAGGGAAAGGGGGAGGATGGTGGTCCTGCCCTGAGGGCTGGGGGGACAAGGACAAAGGGGTATGTGACACAGGGACAGTTCACAAAGTGCCGCAAGGGATAAATATGGCTGCACAGGGGTGAAGGCTGAGTGGTTACTGCTCCTCGCCAGGACTGCAGTAAACCACTCTCTCTGGATGCCACCTTACAGCGCCAGATCCTGGCAGATTTGGTCTGATTTCCTCATTCCCTACAGCTTCTCCTGACCCCCTGCACCCCCAGCAATACTCTCTGCTGCCTCTCCCCTTCCCTGCACCTCAGCAGTACTCTCTGCTCCCAGCTCCCCTTCCCCTGCCCCCAGCCACACTCTTTGCTCTCACCCCCACCCTTGCCTCTGGGAGGCCTGAGACATACAGGAGGCCTGTGGGGCAGGTGAGGGTCCAGAGACCTGCTGGGAGCTGCCTCCTGGGACCTGGGCGCAGCTGCTCCCTCAACTGTCAGCCAGATGGAGACCCAGCGACCCGCCTGGCCAGTGCTGCTGTTGCAACACAGCTGCTTGCCATGAGCAGCGAGTGTCATCTCCCCTATTACACGGCGCAGAGCGGCTCTGCCAGGGGCATGTTCAACACCACCGTGGGGAAGCTGCAGCACCAGCTGCGGAAGGGGGAGCATGACATGTTGAAAAATGTCCTGATCTTGGAGAGCGACTTTATTGAGATCAGCAGAAGGGGAGAGGTGAGTGACGTGAACAACCGCATCTCAGTGGTGACGGTGGGCATCGCGTGCCCCAGCCCCATGCTCCTCGTCCCCGACATCATGCTCCTGACCCGACTGGCCACCACCTACAAGGGGCACGCCGCCCAGGAACCAAGGGGAGAGGCCGCTTGCTCGCTCCAGATCGCAGACTCCCGTTTCACCAAGTGCACAGTCCCCGTGGTTTTAGCAGACCTTGTCCCGCTGGTGCATCGCTGGAACTGGTGTTCTGGGTCACTTTCTCACTTTTATTTAGTATTTTCCATGGAGATGTTTCTTCGCCCTGTCTCTCCTAGCCACCATCTTAGGTTCTCTGGTTAACTGTCATTTTAGAATTCCGACCCTTAACCCCTCCCTCCCCAACAGAAGCAACTGTCATTGCAGAGACTTCACTTGGTTGAGTTCAGACTTGTGAGCCCACAGCCCAGAGACTGCTTATTTAAAACTACTTCCATGATCTATTTACTTTTAATAAATATTAGTTGTTAAATGTATTTACTTATTACAATCTTGGAAAGAGTAAAAATTCTTAGGTAATTGCTACCTAGTTGGCACTGTTCTGTGACATCCTAGGACACCTTGTATTGTCTAAGATGCATTAATACCACTCTTCAGCATTTCTCCATGAAGAGCCTCATAGAACATTTTTTCTTTGCAAGTTAATGTTTGGAGCATGGCCATTCCCGACAAAGTGACGCTTTGAATGTTTTTTTCCCTTCCTTTCAGATTTTTTTTGTTTTCATTGTTATATCTTAATAAAGATAAAGACCTTAAGGAATGTTTCAAAAAGCACATAGACGGATTCAGAGTTTATTGATATTCAAAACTTATGGTTTAGCCTGTTTAGTTTACATAAATGAAAAATTTTAAATGGATTTAGGAAAATGTGTTTCAGTGGGGAGGAGGACATTTGTTACAGATAGTTCATTTATTCTTCTAAACATTAATTTACCAAGGACAGCACTTGAAGGGTATTCTCATTAAAGCTACAAATAAAAATATACTTCATTTCTTTTCCATCTTAGAAAAATTATCAGATATTTATTTTTTTGATTGGCGAGTGGCATTTGCCACAATCATTGCTTTAATCAAGGCTGAGAGAGTTCTTCTTTTCTTGTACAGTACATTTGTTCCAGGATTTCCAGGCATTGGAATTCTATTACCTCTCCTAATTTAAATTAACTTGCTTGGCTTTGGTATAGCTGTTGTAACAAAAACAGGGTAGTAAAGAAGAGGTGCATGAAAATCTAAGTTGAGAAGTTTGCTTAGTCGAATGTAATCAGTCATAGATGTGATCAACTTACTGATAATTTAAATCCATGAAATATCGTCAAAGTAACAATCAGGCCAGTGCTTGCTTGACCTAACAACTGGACATCGTAACCTAACCAAGTTGACATATGAACTTAACCATCATTACACTTTCCAATTTGAATACCCTTTATTTCTTTTTCTTGTCTAATTGCTCTAACAAGAACTTCTTGTACGATATTGAATGGCACTTGTGCTCTAGCAAAAACTTCGTGTACAATATTGAAAGCAGTCGTCCTTGTCTGATTCCTGTTCTTGGTGGAGTGGAAGGGGGTAGATTTAAGTCTTTCACCACTGGGCTTAATGTTAGCTGTGGGTTTTTCATAAATGACCTTTATCATGAGAAAGTTCCCTTTTACTCTTACTCTTCTAAGAGTTTTTAATCAAGAAAAGGTGCTAGATTTTGTCAAATGCCTTTTCTTCTTCTATTAGGATAATCATGTTCATTCATGAGAAAATCATTTAAATTTCTTAGTGATTTTTTTCTTTATTGGAGAAGTTTAGGTTTGAAGAGCAATCATACCTAAAATACAGAACTCCCATATACCACCCTATTATTGATATCTTGCATTGGTGTGGAAAATTTGTTACAAATGATGAAATCCTCTTTTTATAATTGTTCTATTAACTAAAGTCTGTGGTTTAACTCAGGGTCCACTCTCTGCATAGCGTAGTTCCCTGGATTTTTAAAAAATTTTTATTCTCTTACCTTCTATACAATCTGACATTACCCCTTTTAATCACATTCAGATATACATTTTAGTACTGTTAGTTGTGTTCTCAACATTGTTACTGACTTGAATTGGCTTCCTGAAGATAAAGGAAAGGATAAAGGGAACATATCTGAGAAAGCCAAACTAGAAAACTCGACACATGTATAAGAGGGCTTTAATGTTCCTGATTGCAAAAAAAATGACAGCGAGTGACTGTGAAGAGTCAAGTGTTGAGGAAAATGATGGTAAAATCATGCAAGCCTCCCAATCCCAAGAAAGTGAGGACTATTCTCAGCCAACAACTTCTAGTAGCATCATTTATAGCAATCAAGAAGATGTCAGAGAGTTTGAGAGGGAAGAAACACAAGACAAAGAAAAACATGTGCCATCTAGTTTTGCCCTTAATGCCATTAACCTTGTGTGATTTGCCAAAGTCAATCTAAAAATGGTTGCATCGTCCATGGCAAAACAGGACATCTTATGGCATGTTTTACATGTGCAAAGAAGCTAAAAAAAATGAAATAAGCCCTGTCCAGTATGTAGGCAACCAATTCAAATGATTGTGCTAACTTATTTCCCCTAGATGACTAGTCTATAAAAGTAGGATTATATAATTCTAACTATATAAGCCTAAATGCTTAGTTATTTTGGCAAAGTGAAATTTATTTTTATTTTTTTACTTATTTGAAAATGAGAAAGTCCATGTAAATTTCTTGATCCATGTAGATTTTTTCTCTTTAGTGTGAGTTACCTACTTGGAGAGGAGGTGGGGGTTAGTGAATAGTCACTTTCTTTTAGGAAAATTTCACTACTGTTTATATTTTATATTTGGGTTTAATGTAATTTGAATTGGCTATATAGCTCATCCTTTCCTCCTACCCCTCATATTTTAAATAATTTCCACTTTCTGTTAAATGAGAAATATTTTTAAAAAAAAAATATAAACAGGACATTTAAATGTAACTTATTTAGTAAATTTCTTGTAAGGAGATAAAGTTCATGTGAAAGATTTATTATTTAAATTTTAGATACTCTTAAACCTTCTGATCCTTAGTTTCTCTGTTCTTTCAGAGCCTCTTATAGTACTCTTCACAGGTGAAAAAGAAATTGTTGGTTACACTTGGTGCTCTAGAAGTAGAAATGGACTACTTAGTCTCCAACCTCTTTGGTATAGTAAGGTGATAGAAGTGAAGTGTATTTTTATTTGTGGCTTTAATAAAAATATCCTTCAAGTATTCTGCTTGGTAAATTAACTGTAGAAGAATAAAAAAATACCTTAAATGAACTATCTGTAACAATTGTCCTCCCCCCCACTGAAGCCCATCTTCCAAAATCCATTTAAAATTTTTCATTTATAAAAACTAAACAGGCTCAACCACATTTTTTGAGTATCAATAAACTCTGAATTGTCCATGTGCTTTTTGAAACACTCCTTATGGTCTTTTTCTTTATAAAATATAGCAATGAGAAACAACAAAAAAATCTGAAAGGGAGGAAAAAAACAAAATATTCAGAGCATTACTTTGTCGGGAATGACCATGTTCTGGACATTAACTTGCAAAGAACAAATGTTCTGTGAGGCTCTTCATGAAAAAATGCAAAGAGGGATAAGTAGTTTTAAATAAGCAGTCTCTGGGCTGTGGGCTGACAAGTCTGAATTCAGTCAAGTGAAGTCCCTGCAATGGCAGTTGCTTCTGTTGGGGAGGGAGGGGTGAGAGGGTTAGAATTCTAAAATGACAGTTAATGATGTCAGCAGCAGAGTCAAGAGTAAGGAATAAGGAAGATTAGTCCTAAGGTGGAAGATGAGAGAAGAGAACCTCATAGGCTTGATGGACTGCACATCTTCAGGGCTTGGTGTCCTTCAGAGAGGTTGATGAGGACTAGAAGAAGGAAGTCAGTTAAGATTTGCTAGTGTGGAGGGAATTAGTTAAAAGGGATATGTGAATAGAAAATAAGAAAGCCTGAAGATAACTGTAAATCTGGGAAGATACTGTAAGGAAAGAGATGGCTCTGTAGTCTGTGGTGTTGGGGAAGAGAAATCTGAATTAGCAACTGACATTTAAATACCTGTGCTAAACAGCTGTCTTTCCCAGGCATGATTTGGGGTGACTGACATACCAAATGAGGGGGAAAAGATCCAGGGTGAAAATTACTTTGTGTATCCTAGAGTAGGAAGGAGATACTGTGACATAATTTTAAGGGCATGAGCTTTGAAAATCAGATAGACCTGGGTTCAAATCATGTCTCCATATTTTAATATCTGTTTGATCTGAAGCAAGTCCCCTAATCTACACTTGTATAATGGAAATAATCCATGTAGCATAAGGTTGTAGCAAGGATTAATTCAAATAGTTATATAAAACACTGAGCACAGGTCATGGTATATAGTGCTGAATAAATGGAATTTATGGTCATTATTATTACTGACTCTTATTTTAAGAAAAATCCTGGTGAAATGGGGCATAAAGATATATTTCTTGTAGAAGGATGGTATGAGTAAGTAGGATTCCTTCTAGTCTTTCATCTCTCCTATTTTCAGGAATAGTACTTTCCAATGTGTAACTCTTTGTATAAGAAAATCTAGCCGAAACACTTTCTAAAACCCTATTTCAAATTTTGTTAAACATCTTTCAGATACAGCGCACTACTTTCTTGACTTAATTAAACATAGTGAATGTAAAACTGTGGATGTGCTGATTTAGGATTTTGCAGAGGCATTAGGTTATTTATCATTGGAAATACTAGTAATCACTGCACCACACTAAATTTTTATTTTCAAAACTTCATCTCTGATAGCAACTTATTTTGCTGCCATAAGCCTTTCATAAAATTGAGTGGAGCATCAACTCCAATTTGCTGAGGATTCTGGCTAGTAAAGCTTTACTGTAAGGATCCCCCTCTTTTTAGCAAAGATAACATCTAAGGAAGAGCATAAGTACAGTCTCTTTATTTTTATCCTTAAATCTCTCAGGACAGGCCATGAGGTATCATTGTATAGGGACAGACTATTTAAAATGAAAACACTTCATTTAGGACCCAATCTTAACTATGCACAGCAAAAGCGGAGATTCTGAAATTTCTGTTTTTTTTTTTTTTAAAAAGTGAGGACTAGCCAATTCTTCTATGACTAGAATCTGACCAATGCCAGTATGTAGATTACAGCATTATGACCTGCAGTTGACAAAGTTGCACCATCTTGAATGCAAGAGTACACTACTCTACTTAGATCCCGAAATAATTTAGAAATTATTTGTTGGTTTTATTTCCTTTCCTCCCTCCCTTCTTTCCTTATCAGTGGTGGTCACTGTGGTGGGAAGGGGGGTGGGGTGGGAGGGAGATTAGGCTTGGGGTTGGAGGAAGAGATCTTGCCACCCCAGGACAGGTGAAAGTTGCTGCAAGGCACCCAGTAACATTAGCTTTGTTACGTGTTGCAATCAGAAGAGGGAAGAGGACCAATTCCACTGGAGAAACTGTCACATGTGTTCTAGGAGACAACTACAAGAATGTTTATTGTGTGTCAGCAAAACAGTGGAAAAGCCCACATTTCCAACAACAGAGGGATATGAATAGGGAGATATTATACAACAGTGAAAAATGAATAGCAGCCACACACGTTTAGCATAGATGAATCCTAAGAATATTGATATTTTAAAAAGCAAATCACAGCATACATTACAATTTCACTCATAGAACAGTTCAAAAACAAGATCAAACAATAGACCATCTGAACAAGACACGCATTTGGTAAAACCGTAGGCAAAAATGAGGGAACAGTGAACACAAACTTCAGGACTGTGGTTCTCTCTAAGAAAGAAAGGTGGGACATGGAGCACAAGGACTTCAAGAGCGTTGAATTCTTTCATTTCTTAAGCAAGCTGATGGGTATGAGGTGTTGATGAAGATTTTTCATATTTGACAACTCTGAAACATTCCTATGTTTTCCCTATGTTTTCACTTTTATGTATGCACAAGAGTGATTATCTATGCACAAGAGTGACATATGGCAAAAATCTAAGAAAAAAATCTAAGCTATCAAAAATTGCAAATGTCAAACATTTTAGATAAATTATCACAAGAAACTTTGGTTGATTATGATAGCCCCATTTCATAAGTAAGGACACTGAGGCTCAGAGAAGGTAACCTGCTTAAGTCACACATTGGGAACCTGACAGAAGAGTGAGCCACCAGCCCATCTCTTTATGTCAAGCCCTACCTGAGGCATGGGGGTAGTCAAAGCGAACAATCTAAGGAGATGGGCACCACAGGAACCCAAGACACTTGCGTTCTCCCCACCGTAATCCACAAATCTACAGAGATGAACACCAAAATGCCAGCTATTTACTGGACGGAACGGAGGGAGAGAAGTGGAGATGGGGAGACTCTTGTTAGTGGGCCACTGCTCTTGGGTTTTGAACTTGAGTGAGCTCAAAGTCCTTGGCTGCCTTATCTAAAGAGCTCCAGACTACCCTAAATCTGAGTCTGGCTCCCAGGTTTCTGTCTCCAGGCTCTGGTGGTGTGACCCACACTGCAGATCCACTCCTTGTTCCCCAGCAGGGAGCACTCCTGACACAGCCCAGTCCTCCCCCAGCCACTAATTAAACTTTTGAAAGCTTAGAATGGTTTCTCCACACCAAATCTTCAGGAACTTTCTTTTGAGGTTCCATCCAATCCTTAAGTGCCATGTCAGGGAGAAGGTACTGGGTTAGGACACAGCATGCTTGTTGCTTGGACATTGACAGCTAATTCCTAAAGCCGCTTTTGGGGAAAGCCACAGAGTAATTCAAGGGAGTAAGGGAGGCTCTACTGGTGTTGGAAGGAATGGTGGGCATGGGGGTGGAGGGGAACTGTTGAGAAGGGAAGTTAGCTTGAGACCCATATGCACCCAGCGTCTCCTCTGACAAGGCCCCTGCTCCTAAGCTGGAGAATTATCAGACTGAGACAAGTTATTGAGAAAGGAGGGAACATGCCAAAGGGTAGGTGCCAATTGGCTCTGGGAGGAAAACAACCTTAGAATCATTAACCCTGGCTTCGGAGAAGATAGGGGTCCTGCCAGGAGACAGAATGAATGGTTTTCTCTCAACCAGTTTTCCCCTTGACTCAAGGTGCAGAAATTACAAAAATATCATATCGCATTCCTTTGACCTTATCTTGCCCACAGAGGCAACTGTAGGTAAACATTAGTCTGGAAGAAGAAAATGCAATAAAAACATTTGCATAGCTCTTGGCCACATATTAAGTTCTTTTTTTTTTTTTTTTAAATGTACAGGCTCTCTTCTGATTCAAACAGCTCTCCGTTTTGCAGATTAGCAAACTGACGTTCAGAGAATTTAAACGACTTATGGTGGGAGGTGATGGCGCAGAATTTGCTGGTTCTGGAGACAGTACTCCTGCCTCCCCCTCAACCCCCCTCCCCTCTTGTGCTTTTCCTGACGAAAGAACTTCCCTGCATGAAGCAGAAGCAGGAGCAATGGCCCCAAGGCACAAGGAAGGAGAGAAATGGGCTGGTGAGCGAGCCCTCAGGAGGAGCCTGGGCCAAGGTATGGGAGAGGGAGCATCTCCAGTACAGCACCTTTCATGGAGCACCTACCGTGTGTCAGCCCTGGGTGCCACAGGGAGACAGAGCCAGAGGGAGAGACAGGACAGGTGCGTGAGAAATCATCACAACTCTGAGTGACAGGGACAAGGAGAGGAGCATGTTCAGGGAACAGGGTTCATTCAGAGGAGGGATTCTGGGGCATGGGAAAGGAGTTGCCCGTCAGGAGATGCTTTGCAGAGGAACAGATGGCTTTGAAGGATAAATACGGACAGCTCTTCCAGCTGTCCCAGGTGAAGAAACTTGGAATGTAGCTTTGAAGGGGGGGACAGGGGAAGGATGGGGAGAGCGTATCAGACCACTGAAAAGAAGCTTTGCAAAACAGGAAGGCTAGCAACATCACGGTGCATTCAGACCAACGATGAGTATTTCAGTATTGCTGCTCAGAGGGCAAGGGGAGAGGAGGGAAACGAGGCTGACATCAGGCAGCTGGATCTTGGGGGATCTGGGGTGCTGTGCGAATGGCTGGGACTCTGGGAACCACTAAAGGCAGCGCCTGATGGGGAGTTAAATCTTTCTGGCTCCAAGGTGGAAAGATGATGGGCAAGGAAATTCTCCAGGAAGCACTAACCCCGGCCAGAGATGGTGAGCCTGGAACCTGGGCAGCGGCCCTGGCGATACGAGAGGGGCAGGTCGGAAGACGTGGGGATGAAACAGGACAGTATTCCATCCCACAAACGGGAAGGCCGAGCACTAAAGGAGGTGGAACTAATAAAAGTGGGGGTGTTTTTCCCCTATGGTGACTGCTGTCTGTAAGCAAGAAGCGAGGCTCACGTGAAAGCAAGGAGGAAAGCGTTAGGCATAAAACAGCAGGTTGTGGACCGCGAAAGGGTAAAACACCGGGATGAGGCAGCCACTGCGGGGAGCTGTGGGGCTTCAGCGCTCGGAGAGCTCTGAGAGGAGAGAGCACTTGAGCAGATCTTCGCTCATCTCTCTGCCCCGGCGCCCCCAGGTCGACTTCTCCGCAGAGTTCGGTACAGCCCCTTGTGGCCACATGCTGTTACTGCAGGGTGGCGCTTGGAAGTATCGGCTCAGTCACCGTTAGCCTTCCCCTTTGTCACACCACAGTTAGCCCAATGCTGATTCCCTGGCAGTCAGCCCTGTCCCTCGGGGCAGTCGCCCCTGCAGCTGAGAGCACCAGAGTTGTGAACAACTGATATTGTTGCTTTCATTTTAACCATGCTGGTGAGATAGAGTGACTTTTCTTTTTTGACTATTGTGAATTGCAGACTTTTGAATCAGCTTGCCCAGCATTGATGGGCAAGCATGGCAGGAAGCTTCAGATAATGGTTTTATGGGTATGTGATTTGATTTTTCCTTCTAGAAAAATTAAGTTTTTAGTTTTTTAACAGTTTATTTACTTACTTTTATTTTTTTCCAACTAAACAAACAAGTCATTCATTTATTAACAAATGAAGTTCTGACATACACATTTGTTGTTTTGCTTTTGTCTTCCTCATTAACATAAAGAAAAATATAAACTAACATGCATGTTGGAACTATTCTGATTTGTCTGTTGCAATGTAGTTTGACTATAGAAAATGAGAGTTCAGCAAAAAGAAAAATTAATGAAAGCCTTCTGTGAGAATCAATTGCCTCTGTGGAATTTATAAGAAAGAATACAGCACTACATTTTATTATTATTATTTATAAATTGTGTGCTACCAATCTTTTATACTGGTAAAATTTATAATAAACTCATGTATGCATATACATGCATTTACAAGAAAAAATGATTTATCACAAACACATTCTGCCTCCCCCTCAAAAACTAAATTTCCTGTAGATTTTATAATCATCTGTTTTCTGTACAAACAGTACAATAATCTTAGATGATGAAGAAATAGAAGGAAAGTCACTGATCCTAAAAATTGATCCTGTTTTGATACTTTCTTACTTGGGAGCAATTTTCTGACTAGCCCCTGACTGGCCCTGGGTTGTCTTTCAAGGCTCTGGTTACTGTCATAAGCACCACTGTGTCATATGTACCCCACCCCATGAGCAAGTCTTTGCATCCTCCCCAAAGAAAACTTTGGGAACAATTCTGTGACAACTCCAAGGCCCTGCCTGGGAATAATCACTGGGGTTGCAGAGTGAGGATTTCTAGTTCTTATGCTGAGATCTCGGCCATTCCACCCATTCCAAGCTGGTGTACGATTGTGTGTCCAGTCACAAATGTCCCCCAAAAAGCTGTTCCAGACTATTTACTGCTTGTTCCTGGCTATTTGCTAGTTCCTCTAGAGGACTAACTAAATTCCACACCTCCCTACGCCTCCATCTTGCCCTGCCTCTATTTACTTTTATTTTAATTAAAAAAAATATTTTGGTAAATCATATAGCATCATTTGCCATTTTAAACATTCAAATTATTTTTTGTACAGCTAATTTTATTTTGAATGCTGTTTTTTTATCCCAGTTTGTGTCATTTCTTTAAGAAATCCTTTACTAGGAGAAAAAAAAAAGAATCTAGAAGACAATTGAAATCATAATCCGAGTAGGTTGTTTGATCTCCCATATATGCTATACTATTCTCAAATGGGGCTTTTATCCGACCAATATTCAAAAATAGTCACCTCAGTAGTTTATTGGGAAATACTGTAGACATATCCCAAGATGAAAAAACAGATTCTGAGAATTCCTTTGATTATTACCTTATAAATTAAGTTGTATTTTTACAAGTGACCCTTCGATGGTGAAGTACCCTTAGAGGTGTGAAGTTAAACTATAAAAGTACCACATAAAAAAAGAGGCCAAGTATTTGTAGAAGGCTCTTTAAAAAGAATATGTTCCTAGTCTAAAGCAGACTTGATTGTACCCTAACTAGTGATGTTGACATATCTAAAGAAATCAAAGTTTTAGTAGAGAATGACCAGTGTAGAAGGAAAAAAAATGAGTAGAAAGGAATGGGCAGTGTGGAAAGAGAGGCAGAATTCCTCAGTGTCCATCCAGCAATGTCCAGGAGAAGGTCTACCCTGACATGAGGGCCAGAATCTCTTGTCTCAATGGTGATGTTACATAGATCTGACTAACGTAGCTTGAAGCCACTGCCAGCTTTTCAGATTGCCCAATTACCCCTGAGCTGATGCCAGGCTCACCAAACCACCCCTTTAGTTAGAATTTGTCTTCTCAACATTAAGATAATATTTTGCCCAGAAGACTTCACTGTTCCCTCCTTGGGATTATTATAGTTGTCTCTTCAAAGTCACCAAAATTCCTTTCCATTTACATAGTAAAACAGTAAAAGCTATAACACTGTGTTTACCAAATATTTAAAACATGATTGCCAATTAGTAGGGGAGAGAGATTGTGTCAGAATCACCAAGGAGAATTCTCAAACTACATAGCTTTTTACTGTCTTTATCTTATTCTATGAAGTCACTTTGGAATTGCCTTACCGTTTGATCCCAGGCTACCTTTTGTATGGTTCATCAATTCATAGATTAAGAAATGTATTTTCCAACAGGTTGGCAGTTGGGGAAAGTGTGGCTATCCTTTGTCTATTTTCCCCTCCCTGGCTGTAAGGGGAGATGGTTGAGAGTACTGCACTTTCATCTTTTTTCAAGAGCACCTGTTAAATGCCAGGCACTATGCCAAATGATGGGAAATAGATGAAAGGACATCATTATTATCTTTCAGGAGCTTGTCATTCATGGAAAGAAATGCACAATGAATTACTAAGAGTACTTTGGGAAGAAAGAGAAGACTTAACAGATAGGTTATTGTTAAATCAAATGCATTTAATAAATGAGAGTGTATTAGGCAGAAAGGAGGTAGGAAGGACATTTGAAGCAAAGAAAACTGAATGTGCAAAGATCGAAAGGAGTGATATGTTTGGAAAATGTCAGAAGTGAAATGGGAAAATGAATGGCAGATGTGGCCAGGAAGATAAGTTGGGCCCACATCATAAAGAGCCCAATAGGATGTGCAAAGGAATTTGCACTTGATCTTGTAGGCAGTGGGTCACCAGTGAAGGTGTGTATTTTAAAAAGCTAACTGCTGGCTCTATGGGCGATAGAATGGAAAAGGGAGAAATTTAAGGAAGGCAGACCTTAGGAAGGTTTTTAGAATAGTCCAGGAAAAGATGTTAAAGATCTGGACTAGAACAGAGGGAAAGGAGAGGAAAAGACAAGTTCGAGAGAGATTCAGAAGACAGAATTTCTGGGAATTGGCATCTGATCTAACACATAGAAGCAATAAGTTAGTGTTAGAAGGGCAGAGCTTTTTGTCTGTTTGTTCACTGAGATTTCCGAGCTTCTGGCACATAAAGTTAGTATATAAATGAATGAATGAATTTAAAAAATGAATGAACATACAAGTCAAACCAACCTGTTTCTCTCTGCTCCTGTAACTACCCTTAAAGGACTTGATTCTGGGAGGTTGATCAGGCACATTTAAGATCTAAAATGTAAGTTACTCTACAGCAGGGACTATACCTGTTTTCTCATCACTATGTTCTTATCACTTAGATTGGTACATATTAATCACTCACTAAATATCTGTCAAATGAAAAATTCTTTCCTGCTCAAATTTGCTTATCAATTTAAGTTTTGTAGATTTATCAATAGATGGCACTTAGAAACCATTTTCCTTCCCCCATAGAAGATTTAGCTAGTTGACTTTTTTTTTTTTAACTGAGTGTAAAATAGTACATTTTTTCTTTCAGGCTAGTGATTGTACTGTGCATGTTAACTTTTTTAATGGATAATTTAACATTTAGGGAGAGGTTACTCATTTAAAGAGTAGCCAAAGTAAGAAATGACTATTTCTTACAATACTCTCAAAAAAGTAGTATCACTGGATTCTGTAAATATTTGCTACACAAATGAAAAACCAGACCTGATTGATGGGCCTCACTAATCTCTAACTGATATATGCATGTATTCTGATATTTATCAGCAATATCTCAGAATGTCTCAAGTATATATATATGATGTTTCAGACTTCTCCCTAATAAAGTTGTTATTCAATCAAATAAACAGATCCATTTCTTGCATATACTTTAACACAGCAGAACAGATATGATATAGACCTGTTAAGCTGAAAATCTAGCTATTTAATATGTGTAACTAATTGATATTTGCTACATTTTAAAATGACTTTTCAAAATAAGGTGGGTCATATGTTTTCTAAATTTCATTTAATTGTATCACATTTCCATATAGAATATAAACAATCCATTTTAAGGAACTATTTAGACATTACTTTTTTTTTTTTTTAATAGATTCTGAAATCAAAGTACTTGAAGATCAGTTTGGTGATATCATAGTAGATGCAGCCATGAAATGTAAGCAGTATCCCATAAAGATCCTTGAATGTGTCACCAAACCATAAAGGCAAAACAAATTCTGGCAAGATGATTTACATATTAAATTAAAGTACAAAGTCCATGTGGCAATAAATGACATTTTTTGTCTTTGTCTTTCTTGCCTCAATTACTACTGTTTGCTTTTCATAAGACTTTTTTCCTGTTCTGAATCACACTAGGTTTGGAACACAGCTGATATTAAAATAGAAATTGAAGATGGAATACTGACAAGAACTTTATAATTCTGAGATCAGGAAAGGGAAAAAATGTATCATCTTTTAACACTTTTCTTTCTATTTGTCATATGTGTTTGGTATATTATTTGTATATGTTTATATATTTTATAGGATCCTTTACTTAATTTGATGTGAAGATTATTTGAGTGCCTGTCCATAAGATTGAAATTTGCTTAACAAATTGTGTGTAATTTGTTTTGCTCCAAAAATTATGGCCTTTTGGATCACAAGGCCAACAAGAACCAATTAGCTCCTTCAGCTCGAGTTTCAGACAAACAACAGCCTTGCTTCTTATTTATAATTACTATAGATATCAGTGACCATCAATAATATGCCCCCATCTTTTCAGAGTTACTAGGGCTGGAATAAATAAAAATAAAGAATAAGCCGACAGTTCACCAGCAAATTAGGCCTAAATCTTCCCTCTGGTAGGGGGGACAGGCAGGCATGCCATCACTCATAAAGCAAGAAATACTTTTCACATTTAAATCTTCCATTTGCCTTCCTTTTGGGAACTGTTTTACGCTAGTAAAGACCAGGCTTAACACTATCTAAAATATTTTGGTTAATAATCTATGAGAAGAAAACATTCATGATCAGAATTTTTCAATTTTTTCCTCCTTGGCATAAATGCCATAACTAATGTCCTCAGCGATACCCTATTCTACCTGCCTCCCCAATTTTTAAAGTTCCTTCAGGAAAGACATTCAATATATTTATTTTCTAGTGTCACCCTCCCTATTCCCTACCCCATCCCCTTTCCCACTGAAAATCTGGTAATCAATATTGCATTAAAGTATGAAAATTGGCAAGGCCAAGGTAAGAAGCTGCTGTGGAAGTTTCAAAAGTGATGCAATAAAGTTTCAGTGGCTGAGCGATTTCAAATGGAGTCCAGAGGTCACTCTGGTGGGCATTCTTATGCACTATATAGATAACACTTCTTAGGTTTTAATGTATTGGAATAGCTAGAAGTAAATACCTGAAACTACCAAACTCCAACCCAGTAGCCTTGACTCCTGAAGGCGATTGTGTAGCAATGTAGCCTACAAGGGGTGACAGTGTGATTGTGAAAATCTTGTGGATCACACTCCCTTTATCTAGTGTATGGATGGATGAGTAGAAAAATGGGGACAAAAACTAAATGAAAAATAGGGTGGATGGGTGGATGATCTGGGTGTTCTTTTTACTTTTATTTCTTATTCTGATCCTGATTCTTTCTGGTATAAGGAAAACATTCAAAAATAGATTGGGCTGATGGATGCACAACTATATGATGGTGCTGTGAACAGTTGACTGTACACCATGGATGATTGTATGGTACATGAATATAGTTTAATAAAACTGAATTTAATTAAAAAAAAAGATTCTATGGTGGGGGACAGTACATTGGAGCATCTTACTGTGCCATCTTGGTCAACCTCCATCACCTTTTGTTGGAATTATCTCCATAGTCTATTTAAGTGATTATTTATTGAATGTAGTCTCAATTATGGTGGAATTTCAAAGTAGAAGATGTGTTTTTTTGCTGGATTTTAATGTTACTCCTTCTGTGTTATAATGTAGGGAATTACTGTGACACTGCACTTTTAATAAGGCTTGTCTCATTTTCAGAAATATTGTACTTCCTAATCATCACCATTTTAATAGCCTGTAATTTATCTTGGAATGTTATCCCTACTTCAGTTAAGATTATTTCCTCCTTCTTGTCATATTCAAATAAATCCAGTCTGTTACTCCTTATATAGCACTAGTTTTTGTTCTAGTTCTACCCATACCTCTGATCTTTTGTTTTCTATATAGAATGGCTTCTAATCTAACTTTTCTTAAATCCAGACTTACTTATTATAAGTAGGACATCTGAGTAGTTCATTATGTCTTCCTGTTTAGTTGGGTCTGAGCACTTACATATTAAAATACATATTTTATTGTAATATATATCTTCATCTTTTATGTTTATTTTAGAATAGTAAAGGGGGCTTTACAAAATATATTCTAAAGAGGGGGGATTGGGTCCAAAAGCATTGAGAAATACTATTCTAAATATATTAATTCAATAAAGTCTTATGAGTACTGTAATAGAACTGTTCAGGACACAATAAGAGCCCATACCAAGAGAATGGTCGGTTTAAGCAGGAGAGGAATGTGTGTTAGGGATTGAGGATACATGAGACTGTGTGGGAAAAGTCTGAGCTGATTGTGAAAAAGTACTTGTTCCTGTTTCTGTCTCTCTCTCTTGTAAACTGAAAGCTCCTTGAGGGGCAGAGACCATTTGTCCCTACTCTGAATAAACTTGTGCTTAGTCCTAGTCCGTGGAAGATATATAATAAATGCTTGTTGACTGAATGGACAACTCCCACACAGGTGTGTAAACGTGAGCAGGAAAGAATAAGTGTGGGCCTGACTGGAAGTGAGACTGCCGTGAGAGGACCAAAAGATAGTCTATTTACTTACTATACCCAGGAGAAAATTCAATAATCACCACGACCCTAACTACTTTTGGGTGATTGCTGCAAATCTCAAAAGAATAGAAATTAAATTAACATGTTATTCTAAGCCAGGGGTCCTTAGGATATAGGGGTCCTGTGAATGTGGGTAGGAAAAATATTACATTGTTATTTTCACTAATCCCAAATTGAAAATTTGGCATGTCCTTCTATTAGGTAGGTAAAGCTGATAGTATTAGCAGTCCCTGTAACTGCAATGTGGTTCTAGTAGCAAAGCTTCACCACATTAATTATTGCAGATACCTCAAATCATTATTTATACTCATTATTTTCCTTCTAATATACAATAGTTAATTATTAGACCTGCCACTAGATTTTATTTAAATATTAATAAAGATGCACATACATTATCTATCATGCTTTTTAAATGACTGTGTTTTCAAATATATTTGGTTCTTTGTAATCTTATGTATTTTACTTATTTTAAAACATTATTCTAAAATTCTAGAGTAAGTACAACTAATGTATAGTGATAAAAATCAGATAAGTGGTTGCTTTTGGTAAGGAAGATTGGGAAAGGGGCACAAGGTAACTTTCTGGGGTGATAAAATTATGTCCTGTGTCTTAGTATGCATTTGTCAAAAGTGATCGAATGCTACACTTAAGATCTATACGTTTTATGCCATGTAAATTATACTCAAAGAAAAATAAATACATTAAAAATAGTCTGAAAATTGGTCCATAGGCTTCACCAAATTGCCTGGTACCAAAAAAAGTTGAGTCTTTTTTGTGAGGCAATCATGTTGTCTCTCTCTCCTCTTCTCAGTGCCCTCTTTATCTCTGTAAGGTGCCTTTGCTATTCATTTTCTTTTCCTCTAAATGTAGTCTCCCTTTTTTGAGATGAGCAACCTAAGGATAAGTCAGAAAAGAAAACTGTAGCTATAAAAGAAATTCTTTGCATGGCTTATTTGCTAATTTCTTTTAGCCAATAAAGCCATGTCCCTTCTAACATAACTCACTTGCTTGAGACTTTAGACGTTTCTAAGAAGCTTACTCTTCTAAAACCTAGTTTGTAAATGATTCCATAATGAAATTACTTTTCCTATCTCCAATTTCATGGGAGTTTTAGTAAGATTTTTCATGCCTCTGCTTTTCTGCTGATTTTCCATGCTGCTACTTTTCTGATACCTAATACATATATACAGTTTTGTTATGGAGTAGCTCTGAACATTTATAACAAAGATTGGCAGAAAAGGAAATGTATTAGGAATCAGAAAAGCATCAAGGAAGTAAGGAAAGAGAAGGTAAAAATACTAATAATCTATTCCAGGTTTTTTTTTCATAAATTCCACCTATGTAAGACCTCTATGCAATACATGATTACATATTCTAAGGTGAAATATGTTTTACTTTTATTGATTCAGAGCAATAAAAAATTAAATATTAGTTAATATTTCTTTTTAAATGTGATGATAGTGTTTGAAGATGTTAAACACAGTGGTAGATAATATATAGAATGAACATTAGCCTCTCCTTTTGGAGTGCCCAGTCTTAGTATCACTCATAAAAGGACTCTTGTTTTCTACCATCTTATGCATGTAACTTTTAGTTTTACTCTACTGTTTCAATACTTAATGTACTTAGATAAATCTAATAGGACACTTATTTTACTAGATTACAAAGCATTCTAAGAAAGCTTAAGCTAAAGTAAATAATCCTAACAGATTTTTATCTAGATAGTACCTGCATGTCTTTTATGACTTGGTATTAAGGGAAAAAAATCTAAAATGCTGTGTGGTGGTTTCTTTGCAGCCTCTCATATAGAAAATTTGGAATGCAGAGGGGAAACAATAACTAAGGAGATCAGTGAAGCCATGAGGGTAAAAACTACATGCTAATAAATTATAAAATGAACAAAATGTATGACTAGGTATTTGCTTTCAACAATCATCTGTTTTAGACCACTCTAACTTGAATTCTTAGTAGTTTTTAAATAGATCTTTAATGAATTTATTAAATGACAATGACATTCAAAATAACCACCATTTATCAGGCACCTTCTATGTACCAGGCACTATGCTTGGTTTCTTTAAAGGTTGGTGATATTTGGGGGTTCTGAGTGATAGCAGTCTATCATACAACTTCATATGATAATACCTGCTAACGTTTGTTGAGCCCTTAGTATGGGTCATATATTACCTCATATAATCTTTGCAATAACCCTATGAGATAGTTGCTGCTACTTCACTATTTTTACAGATGATGAAATTGAGGCAAAGAGAGGCTAAGTATAAGTAGACTGCTAAAATAAGTGGCTGAGCCTCCAAGTCTGGCTCCAGAACCAGAACCACTATATTACATATACTACTACATACCCAACTTGGGCATCTTTATGTTACTATAATAAAATTGTATACATTCTTGCAATTTATTTTACCCCAAACAGGAAAACATTTGATTTCTGGAATATGAAAATTATTTTTAAACTCCTTCAGAATCTCCCCTCATCTGACATGAATTCTCTATAACATTGTTTTGTGGTTTGTATTGGTTCCATGATCTTCTGGGGGCCATGCTTCTCTCACAGCATGTTCTTGGTCAGGGGTGGATCAGGACAAATCCAGCTTGTCACCATTTTTGTAAATAAAGCCTTTTTGGAACAGTCACATCCATTCATTTGCCATGCCTATGGTTGCTTTCACAGTACAGTGACAGAGTTGAGAAGTTGTGACAATCATCAGGCCCCCAAAGCCTAAAATATTAACTATCTGGACCTTTACAGGAAAAAATTGTTCATCACTGCTCCTGATGAGTGAGATTTCTAAAGTACTCATTATTGAAAAATTGGTATATAAAAGGTCTTTCAGACATTAAACTCTTAGCTCTGGACTTCCATTAACTCCTGCTCTGCCCAAGTTTTATTTTAAAACCAGGCATTACAGGAACAGAAAATCTCTCTTTAGTTTTAACCTTCAGTTAATGTTCCTCAAGCTAAAATTGGTATTTTGAAGGTAAAGTTTAATATCCATGTCCCCAAGAAATTAGGCCTCAGAAAAAGCCTAGACCTGAAGAATGAAATTTCTATAGTGTTATGTCCATTTCTGTGTTAATCTGAGATTAAGTATTAATTTTTTTAAAGTCCTTGCCTGTGTTAATTGAATAAGCAGCTGGATTTTCCCAAGTTTTAAAGATGCAGCCTATTATCCAGCTCCAAAGGGTTCACCAAGAAGCCTTTTCCAGTTGTTACAGGAAACCGGATGTTAAACCTGAGAACTTTATAACACAAATAGAAACCACACCAATGGAGACACCTGCCAGGAAAACCACTGTCATAGTATTGAAAAGAAAGAGAACTAAAGATTGCCCCCAGAAAAAATGGTCTCCATTGCAGCCAAAAAGAATTAATCTTGTTACATAAGCCCCGTTTATCTTGGGAGATGGAAATAGTTGCTATCAATATTTAAATTACAGTCTAATGCCTAGAAAGGACTTCGTTTAAAACAGCAGATAATTCTTTGGTGATTCATTTGCCTTAAATGCCATCAACTCTTGACTGCCTTGAAGTTTTATGGAATTCCATTAATGGTATGTTCTGTTGGGTTTCCCTGATATACATCTTTCTATTAAAAAAAAAAAGAGCCATGTAACAATTGTCTTTATTTAACTGCTGAAAAGTAATCATCAGTTCTGCACAGCTGCAGATGCACTTTTTTGTTTTATTGCATTGTTTGTTTTCTGTATTTTTAGGTTCCTTTTGATTTATCAAATTAATGTTCAAATGACAAGACTGGCTTGACTTTGTTACTCTAAGGTAGCTAATTTTGATTTGTAGGTTAATTTTAGGATTTTTTGTTTTTATTTCTCTTTGGTAAGACTTAGAGAAGAATAATACTGTTTGTGTGAGAGTGACTTTAACAAATAAAAAGTGACATGTAGCCAATATATCCTGCCATACTTTTGTTTTCAATAGACCTTTTAACTTTTAAATGTAATTTGACTTGGGACTTACAGTTTCTTTTCAGCATTTATCATTTTTTATAGATAATTTCAGTTCAGAAATATATATCAGATTAATACATGGGCAAATTGTCATTGTAGAATAAATATACACATAATCATACTGGAATATTTTACATTTAAGGATGTTTAGATCAAGTATATAATCATTGATAAAAGTCTGAGACAGCTATGCCTCTAATATTTAACTATGGTTTCTTAGTAGCTCTTATTGTGTCGTTTACATTATGCAACATGGGAAGGACCATCTAACTTGCCAATTGTTTTTCCTCTTGATGACTGTAATGGCTTCATCCATTATCAAAGGAATTTACTAATCATGAGTTGGAAAATCTGTACTTCTCTTGCTCATTATGTCTTAATAATCATAAATATCTACATTTGACAGTTCTGTCTCAGTGAAGAAAACTTATAAATCTACTTTATTGCATTCTGTGTTTTTATGTTATATTTGACATTTATATATTTGTACACAACAATGTGTTTTTTATTAAAATAATGTACAAAGACTGAAATCTTGATATTATGTACTTTTAAGAGTTGTCTTTAGGCATTCTTGAGCTCAGCCTTAGTTAGATGGTAAGTCAGCACCCTTCATTTCAGTGCATACTAAATTTCACTCCAAAGCTGTTTTGAGACTACAGAATGTTGTTATTCTAATGCAGTGCTAGCCTTTTTATAGTATTAAAATTCTATAATATTTATTTCACCTCAAAAGCCCAAACAAAAGAACTGTGGTTAACTTTATTAGATTAGACAGGATAATGGCGTTGAGATTATATAAGAAAATGAGCCTTCTTTTAGAAGAGAGAAATGCTTTCTGAGATACGTAGTTTAATAGCATGATGTCTAGGATTTGCTCTGAAATACTTCAGCAAAGAAAAAGGAAAAAGAATGCTTAAGCAAATGAGGCAAAAATCTTGATAATGTTGAATGTGGGTAACAGATCTATTCTTTCTACTTTTTTGTCTGTTTGGAAATTTTTATAATAAACTTTAAAGAAGTGTGTTGTTTTATTTTAAAGTCTCTGGACAGAGAGCTGAGACTTGAAATCCCTCTGAAAGTCCAGAGTTCTGCACCACAATTTTAACAGAGTTTAAAATAGAAATATCACTGAGTAATACAATTTATTAGCATTATTAACTAAAATAAACATGACTAACACTGTAAGATGAGAAATTGTATTTCCACATAAGCCAAGAACAAGCCAGCTAGGAGAATAAAAAGTTAGAGAGTCTATAATTGTAAGGAATGTCAGAAAGATTGAAGGGAAAAATAGGAAATCAAATCTTGACCTCCCTATGGTGAAAAAAAGGCTGGATTTGGATGGGGTCTTAAAATTCCTTTCAATAAAAACAAACACAATAATAAAAAAACACGAGAAGATCAAATCCAGTCCTCAGGAAGAAGGAACACCATCAAAGCAGCTGGTTCTGAAATCAGTGAAGGAAAATCTGTGGTTTCCAAACTTTCGCCAAGAAACTTACCTTCACAGTTTTTACCAAATTCTTTAAATTCATTTAATTTTTCATAGTTATAAAAAATTGAGATATAATTCACAAATCATAAAATTCACCCCTTTAAAGTCTACAGTCCAGTGGTTTTAGTGTTTTTACAAGGTTGTACAACCATCGCCACCATCTAATTCCAGAATATTTTCATCCCCCAAAAAGAAACCTCATACCCACTAGCAGTCAGTCCCCACTGACCTCTCTCCTCAATCCCTGGCAATCACTAATCTACTTTCTGTCTCTCTGGATTTGCCATTCTGGAAATTTCCTATAAATAGCATCATGCAGTCCTTTGTGGCTGGCTTCTTTCACTTAGCATGATGTTTTCAAGGTCCATCTTAATTCTATTCCATTTATCTTTGTGTCTTCCCTTATGACAGTACCAACCACACTATCTTGATTACTCTAACTTTGTAGTAAGTTATGAAATCAGGAAGCAAATCCATCAACTTTGTTCTTCTCAATTTTAAAACAAATTTATTTACTGAGTTTATTATAAGAGAAAATTTTATATTGTTCCCACAAATGGAACTAGTATCACTTGCAATAAATAGATGGTAATCATAAAATTAAATTCAATTAAAACAAGGAAATGTTATTTAACTTTAGATAGATACTGTTGCCTATGAAGGCTCTTGAGTTTTGGACCTGCTGTCTGTTAAACAGTTCTGCAATGTTAAAGAGGAGTTAAAGATTAGTACCAAAGGATTTTCCTCACAAGTAATCAGATTGAAAGAAAATTGAAAGAAAACTTTCTCATGAGAGTTAGTGTTATTTAATCCCATGCCTTGCATCACATCTAAAATTATCTCCTGCACTGCCTTGGGAAACAATGGACTTAACTTGGTAAATGTTATATGACCCTATGGAGGGTTTGAATCCAAATATAAATAGAATTGCTTACATCTGTTTAGTTTCTATTTTCATTCTCCCCTCTTTTCTAATACTTTTGATTGTTAGGGCTTGTCCTAGTGTGAATGCATTGTGTCCCCCAGGATGCCATTATCTTTGATGCAGTCTTGTGTGGGCAGACCTATCAGTGTTGATTAGATTGTAATCCTTTGAGTGTTTCCATGGAGATGTGACCCACCCAACTGTAGGTGATAACTCTGATTGGATAATTTTCATGGAGGTGTGGCCTGGCCCATTCAGCATGGGTATTGATTGGTTTACTAGAGCACTATATAAGCTCAGACAGAAGGAGTGAGCTTAATACAGCCAAGAGGGACACTTTGAAGAATGCACAGGAGCTGAGAAAGGAGCTGCAGCTTACAGAGACATTTTGGACATGGCCTTTGAAAGCAGACTTTTGCTCTGGAGAAGCTAAGAGAGAGGACAAACACCCAAGAGCAAATAAGAGTGACATTTTTGAGGAGCTGCAGCCTAGAGAGGAACATCCTGGGAGAAAGCCATTTTGAAACCGGAACTCTGGAGCAGATGCCAGCCACGTGCCTTCCCAGCTAACAGAGGGTTTCCGGACACCAATAGCCATCCTTCAGTGAAGATACCCTTTGTTGATGCCTTTCCTTGGACACTTTGTGGTCTTAAGACTGTAACTTTGTAACCAAATAAACCCCCTTTTATAAAAGCCAATCCATTTCCGGTGTTTTGCAAAAGGGGAGCATTAGCAAAACAGAACAGTGTTGCATCATTTTAACTGAAGAGCAGTTTTCAGTCTAGTTTGCTTGATGGAATATAAAACAATTCAAATAACCTAAAATTGATTTTGCAAAAATTGGGTGAAACAAATGAAGACATAGCAAGAACCTCCTTTGATACGGAAGATCTATTATAATTAAGTTTTGTCTGAATGTTATATCTTGAAGTAATCACATCATGATTTTTTAAATGTACATACTAAGTAGAAGCCAACAGTGTTTCAAAGACAACTAATCACTTGTCAAAATGCCCTTTATCCTCTCTTTTTAGTAATAAATGAAGTTTGATCCAATAGTACAACTGTATTTTTATGTACAGATTTTTTTAAAAAGTAGTGCTTTTCTTTTAGAGGTAGAAAGCAATTTATAGCTACTGAAGTCAATAAACATTATGTCCCATGACCACAGCACTGCATGATTTTATCTTTACTGTAGGCTTATGATGTAGCAGAGCTAAGTATTATACCAGAGAACCAAATGGAAACTTTGATGCCCAAGTGGTATCAAATGTGACCCACATAGTAGAAGCCAAGTTGGAAAAAAATAAGTACAATTAAAATGTCCCACAGAGGGTTTTCCAAAACTCATTACCAAGTAGTTACTGAGTACCATGCCTCTACCATCACTGTTTTTAATTTGGGACATGAAAGCATGCCATGTGAATAAGTTCTGCCCATGAAGGACATCTTTTAGGAGGGAATCTCACTGCAAAAGCTGATGCTAGATTTCCTTCCTGGTTGACACAATTTCTTATCAACTTTTCCTTACTTAAGAGTTTATTTCTAAAGAAATTCCTACTCTTGCAAGGTGTTTTGGTTTCCTTGACTGCTCAAGCAATTACCATGCAATGGGTTGACTTAAGCAATGGGAATTTATTGACTCATGGTTTTAAGGTTAGGAAAAGACCAAATCAAGGCATCGTCAAAGCAATGCTGTATCCCTAAAGACTGTGGTGTTCTGAGGCTGACTGTCAGAGATCCTTGGTCCTTAGGTCCTTTGTCACATGACAGTGCACATGGTGGCATCTTCTGGCTTCTTCCTTCTCTTCCAGGTTCCATTGATTTCAGCTTCTGGCTACTCCCTCTGTGGCTTTCTCTCTATCTGGCTGAATTCCATTCTGCTCATAATGGTCTCCAGTAATAAGATTAAGACCCATCCTTACTGAGTTGGGCCACATCTTAAGTGAAGTAACATCATCAAAAGGTACTACTGACAATGGGTTCACACCCCCAGGAATGGACATAAGTTTAAGAATATGTTTTTCTAGGGTACATAGCTCACAACCAGCAAATAAGGCTTTCTGTAAGCACTTAAATAATACTCCAGAAGTCCCACCATCTAGTTCCTTATGGGCTTTGCAATATGTAAGAGAAATTACTACCAATTTATGTTGAACAGAACATTTTTATGTTCAGCAGTAAAGCACTCATAATTTGAATTAGTCTGTTTCTCTACATGGAAGACTCAGAAATCAGAAAATGGTAGTGAGGGACAGACAGCCAAGTATATTTTTTGTTGGAGCTATATTTGGAGCAATAAGGCATCCAGATTTTCTTCTTACTGTCTAATCTGTGTGCTTATTATGGTGGCTATATGAATTAGGGCTTCTTTATAACTCTCTTGAAACTACGAATGCATAGATGTTTACTTAATAATTCTGATAATCAAAAAATTAAGTGTCTGGGTTTTAGACTGAAAACAAAACAAAACCGAAAGCTAAAGGATGACCAGGTAAATAATTGAGCCTGTTGGTTAGCATGTTTTCATTTCCCTAAGAACAGCACATATGAGCAAGAGGAACTCGTAATAGACATTTTAAAGAATATAAAACATTAAGCATACAGAAACATAGTAGTGAGTCTTAAACCTAGAATTTGCATTTCTAGGATGCAGTTGAGTACAAAGTTTCCTCCCTAGAGTCAAGAGGATGAATCTAGTGACTTTGAAAGTCCCTCTTATTGGTTCTATAATTGTATGATTTAATATATGTCTGGATGTTAAGCCATAAATGGTTGCTCAATAAATATTTACTGATTGAGTGTTATCGTTCCTCATAGGAAGCCCCATAGCACAGTAAACATCCTTTATGGCACTACCACATTCTTCCCTGTTATTTACATTTTAGGTTATTATCTACCTGAGTAAGTTATAAGTGACTTGACTTCAAGAATCACATCTTACTCCATTTTTGTATTCCTTTCCTTGGATACTTGACTAGGTATAGATTAATAGATTCTTGGGATGAATGAATGTTGATGAACAGAAAATTCTCTTTCTAAAGCCCAGAACTTTCTGTAGACTTTCTGAATTGAGACATTAGCTATGCTGCAGGAATGAGAAACCAAGTAAATTGTGTGGCAGCGGTACATTAGTCTTTGGAAACTGAGAACAGTGATTCTATAGTTTAGTCCCCAAACCAGCAGCATCAGTATTGCTTGGCAACATGTTAAAAGTGCTAATTCTTGGACCCCATCCTAGAACCACTGAATCAGAAATTCTGGGAATAGGGCCAGCAATCTGTTTTGTTTTGTTTTAATTCAATTTTATTGCAATACTGTCACATACCATACAATCATTCAAAGTGTACAATCAGTTGTTCACAGAACCATCACATACTTGTGCATTCATCACCACAATAATTTTTTAACATTTTCATTACTCCAAAAAAATAAGACATCTATGTAGAAGAGGTGACATGTAGCTAGTCTTGAATGTTTTCGCCAAACAATCAGGGAAGAACATTCCCAACAGTGAGAATAGAATTTATTGAAGCAGGTAGTAGTGAGAGAACAGGTGTTCTGGGGGAATGTCAGGTAGATCTCTATGTGACATGGTTAAAGGTGAATTGCTAGAGGTGAATCTGAAGAGATAAGCAGGGTCAGCTCTTAAGAAGTGTACTTAGAGTTGGTGGGCAGATGTCATTAACTTCAACAAATTGAAGTTGAAATTGAAATTCCAGTTAAGCCATTTTCCTCCTTGTGTAGCATTTACCCCAAAATAGCAAGAAAAAGAGAAAAACAGACTCCTCTTTTGATGAAACTAGAAGGTATATTGCCCCAAACCATCACCTCGAAGAAGGAAAGTGCATGGAGGAAATGTTGATGAGAGGAATTAACAGATCAGAGGAAGATCAAGTCTAACCGCCTGCAGATAGAGAAATGGTTAAGGGAAATCCAGTGTGCCTCCAAAATCTCTGGACACCTGAAGAATGGCCACAAAAGACCAAGAAGTGTTGTAAGTGCCTGGAAACAAGGGATTGTGTCCCCATCCCCTTCACCCACTGTTAGTGATTGCCTCAACCAAAGGAATTTATTTTCTGGAGAAACCGAGATGAAAATGTCCTAGAGGGTAAGAATGAAACTCAAAACTAAAAACAGAAGGGCAAAGTGAAATTCTGCATTGCAATGATGAGACTCCCCATTCCATAATTCTGGCAGCTTGGCTCACACACTTTGGAGGATCTTTCTCTGGAGAAACTGAACAATCCCAGAGAAAAGACAGAGAATGTAGTGATATCTGCAGTCCCTAGTCATGTCTCCAGGTGGTCAATCCAATTGCCCTATTGTGGAGCCCATTAGTTTCTAAGCCCCACTCGCATAAAGCTTCTAGAAATTTTTTATACTTCACTCTTTAAAATTAATAGACATAATAAAAAACTGGAAGCAATCCAAATGTCCATCAATGGTAAAATGAAAAAACAAATGCTTGCACATACATATAGTGAAATACTACACAGGCATAAAAAATAAACTATTGCTATACACAACAACATGGATGAAACTCAAGGGCATTATACTGAATGAAAGAAGCCAGGCACAGGAGTACATACTGTATGAGTCCATTTATATCATAGAGTAGCCAAAACTAATCTATGGTAGATTCCTCGGTGGCGAAAGGACAGATTAATTGGGAATGGGCATAAGGGAACCTTTTTGGGTGAAGGAAATGTTCTGGATTTTGATCTAAGTGGTACTCACATAGGCATATACATATGTAAAATTTCAGCATCATACACATAAGACCCACATGTGCTTTACTGTTAGATTTATATATGTACTTTAGTTTATGTAAGTTTGTGATGGTTTGAAGCTCTTATGCACTCCAGAAAAGATCATGTTTTTAAAGCTAATCTATTCCTGTGGTGTAGATCTACTGAGGGTGGGACCTTTTGATTAGGTTATTTCAGTTGGGGTGTGCCCCAGGTGGATCTTAACCCTCTTGCTGGAGTCCCTTATAAAGAGGATGAAACGCAGAAAGAAACATACAGAAGCTAAAAGAGAAACACACAGAAGCTGAGAAAGAAAGCCCCAGACAGATAAGTCAGAAGCAAAAGCAACAGAACCTGGGAGAGAAGAGAGAGACCAGCAGATCCACCATGTGCCTTGTCACGTGGCAGAGTTGCTGAGGATCACCGGCAGCTGTCTTCAGAGCCCAGGCATTGTCTTGATGATGCCTTGATTTGGACATTTTCATGGCCTCAGAACTGTAAACTTGTAAGCTAATAAATTCCCATTGTTAAAAAGCCAATCCATTTCTAAAATATTCATTTTGGCAACTGTAGCAAACTAAAACAAAATTTCACTAAAAAACAAAACAAAACCCGCAAAACAAGTATGGTGGTTTGGAGCTGTGCACTCCAGAAAATCATGTTCTTAAGCTTAATCCATTCCTGTGGGTGCAAACTCATTATAAGTAGGACCCTTTGATGAGGTTACTGCAGTTAAGGTGTAGCACAACTGAATCAGGATGGATCTCAATCCAATTATTGAAGGCCTCATAGGGAAGGCCACAAAGAGGGAGAAAGACACAAGGCGAGCCGTCAGAAGCTGGGAGTCAATGGAACCTGGAAGCAAAGGAAGATGCAGCCATGTACACTGCCATTTGACAGACAAGCCAAGGACTCAAGGATCAGAGCAACCAGCCCTAGAATGACACAGTCTTCTGGGAAAAAGCATCACCTTGATGAAGCCTTAATTTTGTACTTCTCCTAGCCTCAAAATCACGAGTCAATAAATTCCAGTTTTTAAGCCAGCCCATTGCATGATATTTGCTTTAGCAGCCAGGAATCTAAAACACCAGGCTCCACCAGACAAAAGCCTCCAGCATCAAAGACAGAAACCAAAAGAATTTGATTCCCATAAGGAGAAGAAAGAATCTTTGATCTATTCTCTGATGTATCCCAACCAAGTAGAATAGTGCCTGGCACATGATGGGGCCCTTGATGTATATTGGTTAAATGAATGAGTGAAACCAAAAGAAAACAATCAAAAAGAAAATAGGAGCTGAAAAGGCACAGAATAAAACAAAACAAAACCCCAGAAGAATTACTGTCTTCGAAGAGATGAGACAAGATAATGCATCATTAAAAAAAGAACAGAATGCTGTTAAAGAAGAATGTTTAGCAAATAAGAAAGTTATTGAAAATTAAAAAATAAGAGTTGAAATAAAATATTCAATTAGGCAGGCAAATCCCCACCCCACCCCACCCCCAAATCAAACAGATTACATGATTGCAAATTGAAGAGAAAAGATAAGAAATAAAGAGAATAAATCCATAAGGTCCCATATCAAACTGGTATTCATTCTAGACAGAGCAGAAAAACACAGGAGTCAAAATTTTCAAAGAAATAATACAATTACCATATGACCTGGCTATTCCACTTAGGTATATATGCAAGAGAATTGAAAACATACGTCCACACAATAACTTGTACATGAATGTTTGTAGTGGCATTATTTAAAATAGACAAGAAGTGGAAACAACCTAAATGTTCATCAGCTGATGAATGGATAAATAAAATATGGTACATCCATACAGTGAAATATTACTTGGTGAAAAAGAGAATGGAGTACTGATAGATGCCAAAACATGGATGAACCTTGAAAACATTAAGCTAAGTGAAATAAGCCAATCACAAAAGACTGTAGTCATTTGAATTATTCCATTTATATGAAATGTCCAGAATAGGCAAATCTATAGAGACAGAAAATAGATTCCTGTTGCCTGGGGCTGGGAGTGGTGATGGGAGGAAATGGGGAGTGACTGCTAATGAGTACAGAGTTTCTTTGTGGGGTGATGAAATGCTCTAAATTTGATAATGGTAGTGGTTGCATAATTCTGTGAACCATTAAATTTTATGTTTTAAATGAATGAATTGTATTATATGGGAATTATATCTCAATTAGAAAAAAAGGAAAGGAAAAAGAAAAAAAGAGGGAAAGAAATAAATATTTAAAATGTCCCCAGAACTTAAGGATACCAAATCTCCAGATGGAAAAGGCCCACTGAGTATCTAAAACAAGAAATTTGTAAAAGACAAAACCCCAAACCCAAAATATCCACATCAAGGCATATCATTGATAAAGTTAGAACACCAGTAATGAAGACAAGTTTTGAAAAGCTTCCAGAAGGAGAAAAAGATAATAAAGGGAGGAGAATTGGAATGGCATCAAACTACTAAGCAACAGTCCTAAGATCTAGAAGTTTTTGGAGCAATACTTTTGAACTTCTCAGCAAAAACGATACACAACCTAGAACTCTATACCCAATCCAGCTATCATTCAAGTATAAGGGTAGCCAAAAGCCATTCGCACATAGGCAAAGTCTCAAAATATTTACCTCCAAAGTGCCCTATTTGGATATACTACCAGAGGATGTGCTCCACTACAAAGAGATAAATGCTAAACCAAGAAAGAAAGAAGTCATGGGATCTAGGAAATAGGGGCTCCAGGATAGAGAGCCAGAAACTCAAGTCCACAAAGACACTATGCAGCAGTTCTGGAGAACAGTCCTGTCATATCAGGCTGGAAGATGTAGGACTCCAAATGAGATATTTGCAAAAGGGGAAAGTATAACTGGCAGTACTAGTGACAGTTTTAACTATCTGGAAAATGGTATAGAGGAGATATTTTATAGTATTATTTATTCAGAGGTTCAAAGAAACCAATCAAGGTAATCGAGAAAATCAGGTGATTATTCACTAAAAGCAGATGTACAAGAAAAGACATGTAATCATAATTAAACTTGTCTCCATAGTTAATATTTATCTATATGTAATAATGAAAACCCTAAATATGAATTCCATGAAAAATTGGGATAGTTATATTGGGAGGCTGAGGGGAGGGGGAATTAACAGTCAGTACCGTAACAGTTAGAACAAACAGTGGTCGCAGCGCTGGGCTGGGGGCCTGGAAGACCCCTTTAGCTGTTTGATCTGGGAAGTAGAAGGTGTCCCAGGGGCTGGCGTAGCTGAGTGGTGGGGGCAGGGGGCAGGGACACTGAGGAGGCTTAATGACATGGCTGTTTACCAACCAGTATAGGAGTTTGTGTTTCAGTATTTAAGCAACTGGTATGGTTGTAACAGTGTGCCCATCTGAAGATCAGCCCTGAAAGGGGGGACATAAGAGAGAAATCGTCATCTACCATAATTGAAAGTCAGTGGATAATCTCCAAAATAGCTAAATCAAGAGGTAACACACTATGGATATTATTCAGTAAATACAGGAAAAAACAGCTAAAAGAGTTGAAAGTTGTTAACTCTGGGAATGAGTTAGGTGGGGGAAGTAGACCAAGGAACTATTTTTTTCTTGTTACAGGCCTTAGAAATTTGATTATTTAATTATATAATACTTGGGTAAAAATAAATTTGATCCTAAAATGATTTTAAAATGGTAACACAAATTTAAGTGAATATGAGTTTTCTTCTGAGAATTAAGAAACAAATTATACCCCAGAGGCTTTAGCGTGGTTTCAATTGCACTATCTCCATATATTTCAGATAAGACTTTTAATTTCTGCCCTTGGCTGAGAGTTTTAGTTTTGGTTACTTTGTTTTTGTTTTAGTTTTTTCCTCCTTGACAATTTGTTTTGCAAAGAGACTTATTATCAAGCCCTTGTCTGAAAATGAAAGAAAAATTTCTTTCTAAAGAACATTGAAGGGTTCTTGGGGACTTCCTGTGAAAAGATTTGGGGAAATTAATTTTACATATATTTTTGTTATATAAATTAATATTATATACATTTTAAACTTCAGCGGTGAGGAGTCCTCCTGTAATTAATTGTATCTTGACATTGCTTACAACTTGTGGGCCCTCCACTAACCTTAGCTGAATGAATGATTTTATATTGCAGATTCCTAACTTTTCAATTCCCCTAATTGATGACAATTTCAAGCATTAGTGACTCTCTACCGCTTGTGGCATTCATATTCATTATTTGAATGTAAGCAATTGAGTTTAGAGGATGGGCTTACTATTGCCCCCCCCCCAAAAAAAATATTAAAGGAGTGAAGGCAAGTCACTGGGAGATTAGCCTGATTTGGGGCTCCAGAGTCTCCCCACTACTCAAGTCTAGTCTTCATATCCCTACAGGACATCAGAGTAGAGAATGGCATTCTCTCCTCTCAGATTGGCCCTCTGACAAGGAAAACGTACAAAAAATAGATTGGGGTTACAAATGCACAATTCTATGATAGTACTGTGAATAGTTGATTGTACACTTTGGATGATTGTATGGTAGGTGAATGTATCTCAATAAAACTGAATTAAAAAAAAAAAAGTTACCATGCTCCTTGGTCTCCTGTATGTCTTACAAACTTTGCTAATAAATCTAGAGTCTTGAATAAACTTGACTAATGTACTTGCAGTAGGAGACGAATAATGTTTATTCTCTCCTTTTTAAAAAGATACACTTCTACATTTACTCTATCAAATTTTAATAAAAGTTACTGTGTGTCTTTCTTGTGATTTTAAAATGTCATTTAATCTGTTCTAGGATTTTTTTCAGGATTGTTACTGTTTTTCATAGACCTATTTACAAAGTTGTATATGTTCTGAGTGGTCTGGTCCCAATGTACTTTTCCCTTGAGCTCTGCTATTTTTAGTGATCTTCAAAATGCAACTACCAAGTTTGATATATATATATATATATATATATATATGTCTTTACTTTAATTTCTGATTTGTCCACCTTTTGTAATTGTGGTTCTCCTCCTTCCATTTCATGCTGATTCCCCACTTTTCACTCTTTAACCCCTACTTTCCTATAACTTGAGAAATCTTCATGTTCTCATTTGCTTTGTTCCTTTCTTTCATTAATATCCCTAAATGCTTATCTCCCAACTCACTTTAATATTTCTTCACAATTTTCCATTTTTCTTTCATGCTAGAGCAATAACAGTTTTTCTCTTCCAACACCAGACTATTTGCTGCATTGCTGAAATTTAGCTTGCTAAAATAAAAATATTGATCATTTTGCTACTTTTAAACTGTTTGCTGATTCCCCTCCACCCAATCCTCTTAGTTTCATGTACATACATCTTTCAAAATATAGCTCCAAACAATGTTTATGGAATCAACTCTTGACATAACCTCTCTTCTCCTCACCACTATCCCCAACCTACCCCTCAGACCATCACAACTAATTGTATATCACACAGTGTTTCCAAATTTTAACTATACGCTCTTCCCAACACATTTCTGACCCCAAAATGTGAAAGCAGCTGATCTTCATAGCTAGAATCTTCATAGCTGATCTTCATCCCCAGCACTCCTTAATTAGCAGCATTGGAAGGCCTCCTGATTCTCCAAGATCAAACAAAAAATATTATTTTTTAATAGACGCTTCACAATCTACCCTCAGCAAAATAGTTAAATCCTCCGTGTTCTCATGGCTTTTGGCATCCATGTTAGAATACTGCACTGTAATCTCTTGGTTTGTCTTTATCTGAATGCAAAATGCACTCTGTTTAATTTTGCCACTGTGTTTTCCTGCTGGTATTTTCCAATCTCATTGCCAAACAGATTTGACTATTTTGTATGCACTGTGTATACAACAAAATGTTTTGCTCACTAAGTCTCTGCTTCTTCTCTTCACTGCCTCATTCCTATTGAGTATAAATTAGCCCTCTGGGTGGAATTACCAAAATAAATTCTCTCAGCAGTCCTTTTTCTTTGTTTTCTAATACTTTCTCCATAATAAACGCATTTTCCTGCTGACTAAATTGTGTTGAACTTCTCCACACAAGATTTTTTTAATTAAGCTCAGCAAGGAAAATGAAATAAATTTCAGTGCATAATAAAATGAAACTACTGATCTGTGGTTAGTTACCCATTTCCTTTTAAATAAGAAATATTTATATGATTTTCCTCCTGCATTACAATTGGAAAATATTTTCTGCAAAATGCATTTTCCTTTCCACCAAAATGGATGAATGATGACATATCAAGAAATTTTCATATATGGGCAGTGGAAAATTTTCAGTATCTTGTAGTCACAACTGCAGTCAAATTGTTAATTATGTGGAACTCAATGAATTGCTTACCTGTTGCTTTCAGTACTTTAAGCTAACAATTTCTATTTTATTCTTTTTATTTTTACATTAGAGTTTGCTTTAATAAACTGTGCTTTCCAATTATAAAGTTTTCTAAAATCTGCAGAAGTAATTAGGCTTTTGAAAATGACTAATAACCCTCTTCCAGTGCTTACTTAAATATGACTTTTCTCTGTTCTTGCTGTATCTGCTTATTCTTATAATGTAAACATACAGGTATATATCAAATTTTCCCATCAACCTAGATATTAAATCTCATATGATTCTTTTTTTCATTTTTATTGGGATTGTTCAGATACCATACAATTATCCAAAGATCCAAAGTGTACAATCACTTGTCCCTGGGTACCCTCATACAGCTGTGCATCCATCACACTTAATTTTTGTTCAATTTTTAGAAACTTTTCATTACCCCAGACAAGAAATAAAGTGAAAGATGAAAAAAGAAAAAAAGAAAAGGAAACTCTAAACCTCCCCTATCCCTAACCAACCCCCCTCAATTGTTGACTCCTAGTATTGATATAGTACATTTGTTACTGTTTATGAAAAAATGTTGAAATACTACTAAGTGTAGTATATACAATAGGTATGTATTTCTTCCCTATATTCCCCCCTATTATTAACTTCTAATTGTATTGTCATACATTTGTTCTGGTTCATGGAAGCTATTTCTAGTATTTGTACAGTTTATCATGGACATCACCCACCATAGGATTTAGTTTTATACATTCCCATCTTTTGACCTCCAACTTTCCTTCTGGTGACATATATGACTCTGAGCTTCCCCTTTCCTCCTCATTCACACACCATTCAGCACTGTTAGTTATTCTCACATCTTGCTACCTACATGTCTGTTCATTTCCAAACATTTAAGTTCATCCTAGTTGAACATTCTGCTCATACTAAGCAACTGCTCTCCATTCTTAAGCCTCGTCCTATATCTTGGTACCTTATATTTCATGTCTATGAGTTTACTTATTATAATTAGTTCCTATCAGTGAGACCCTGCAATAATTGTCCTTATGTGTCTGGCTTATTTCACTCAGTATATTGCCCTCAAGGTTTTGTCATCAACCCATTTTTTTTTTTAATATGGTTTTGTTCACTCACCATACATTCCATCCTAAGTATATAATCGATGGTTCTCTGTATGGTCATATATTTATGTGTTCACCACCTTCACCACTATCTATACAAGGGCATCTACATTTCTTCCACAAGGCAGGAGGGAGAGTCAAAGAAGGTAGAGAGGCAAAAGAAAGAAGAAAAAAAAATGACAGCTGGGAAGCAGCAAAAGGAAAAATAACCTTAAATCAAAGTAGAGTAAAGAATCAGACAATACCACCAATGTCAAATGTCTAACATGCCTTCTCTATCCCCTCCTCTTATCTGCATTTACCTTGGTATATCACCTTTGTTACATTAAAGGAAGCATAATACAATGATTCTATTAGTTACAGTCTCTAGTTTTTGCTGATTGCATCCCTCCCCCAATGACTCCTCATTTTTAACACCTTGCAAGGTTAACATTTGCTTGTTCTCCCTTGTAAAAGAACATGTTTGTACATTTTATCACAATTGTTGAACACTCTAGATTTCACCAAGTTACACAGTCCCAGTCTTTATCTTTCCTCCTTTCTTCTGGTGTCTCACATGCTCCCAACCTTCCTCTCTTATCCATATTCATAGTTATCTTTGTTCAGTCTATTTACATTGTTGTGCTACCATCTCCCAAAATTGTGTTCCAAACCATGCACTCCTGTCTTCTATCACCCTGTAGTGCTCCCCTTAGTATTTCCTGTAGGGCAGGTGTCTTGTTCACAAAGTCTCTCATTGTCTGTTTGTCAGAAAATATTTTGAGCTCTCTCTCATATTGGAAGGACAGCTTTGCTGGATACAGGATTCTTGGTTGGTGGTTTTTCTCTTTCAGCATCTTAAATATATCACACCACTTCCTTCTTGCCTCCATGGTTTCTGCTGAGAGATCCGCACATAGTCTTATTAAGCTTCCTTTGTATGTAATGGATTGCTTTTCTCTTGCTGCTTTCAGGATTCTCTCTTTGTCTTTGACATTTGATAATCTGATTATTAAGTGTCTTGGCGTAGGCCTATTCATATCTCTTCTGTTTGGAGTACGCTGTGCTTCTTGGATCTGTAATTTTATGTCTTTCATAAGAGATGGGAAATTTTCATGAATTATTTCTTCTATTATTGCTACTTCCCCTTTTCCCTTCTCTTCTTCTGGGACACCAGTGATATGTACATTATTGAACTTTGTTTCATCCTTAAGTTCCCGGAGACGTTGCTCATATTTTTTCATTCTTTTCTCCATCTGCTCCTTTGCGTGTAGGCTTTCAGGTGTTTTGTTCTTCAGTTCCTGAGTGTTTTCTTCTGCCTCTTGAGAACTGCTGTTGTCTGTTTCCATTGTGTCTTTCATCTCTTGTGTTATGCCTTTCATTTCCATAGATTCTACTAGTTGTTTTTTGAACTTTCGATTTCTTCTTATGTATGCCCAGTGTTTTCTTTACAGCCTCTATCTCTTTTGCAATATCTTCTCTAAACTTTTTGAACTGATTTAGCATTAGTTGCTTAAATTCCTGTATCTCAGTTGAAGTGTACGTTTGTTCCTTTGACTGGGCCATAACTTTGTTTTTCTTAGTGTAGGTTGTAATTTTCTGTTGTCTAGGCATGGTTTCCTTGGTTATCCACATCAGGTTTTCCCAGACCAGAACAGGCTCAGGTCCCAGAGGGAAGAAATATTCAGTATCTGGTTTCCCTGTGGGTGTGTCTTAGAAAATTGCTCCACCCTGTGCTGCCTCAGGTCACTGTGCTTTTCTGCCCAGCAGGTGATGCCTGTTAGCCTATAATTCTTGACTGGTGTGAGGAGGTATGGCCGTGTTCCCCCAGGCTCTGGGGTCTGGTTCTGAATGGAAAGGGCCCCACTCCTTTCCTCTTAGAGAAGACAGACCCCCTGGGGGGTCACTAGCATTTCAATGGGCTCGCTCTCTGCTCGTGTTGTCTCTACTCTTCTTTGAGTCACAGCCCTGGAAACTGAAAATGACTGGGGCTTTCTCCACTGAGCCAAAAAAGAAACAGATAGTCCCCTTCAGACCACATCCAAGGTGACCCTCCGGCTCTCCCAGGTCAGTCGTCACCCAAAGCCTCTGTCTGTTTTTTGGGGATTCATAACTGTAGTGAGCAGTTCACACTCGCTACTTAAAACTCCAGTTGGAGCTCAGCTGAGCTATGTTTGCTTGCTGGGAGAGAGCTTCTCTCTGGCACCACGAGGCTTTGCAGCTCAGGCTGTGGGGGAGGGGGTCTCACGACTTGGATCCACAGGTTTTACTTACAGATTTTATGCTGTGATCTTGGGCATTCTCCCAATTTGGGTTAGTGTATGATGAGTGGATGGTCTCGTTTGTCCCCCTGCAGTTATTCTGGATTATTTGCTAGTTGTTTCTGGTTTTTTGTAGTTGTTCCAGGGGGACTACTTAGCTTCCACTCCTCTCTATGCCACCATCTTGCCCAAGCCCCCAATCTCATATGATTTTAAGTGGGTTTGGAAGATAAATGTTGAACTATTTAAGTAGACTTTAATATTTAAAAGTCAATACTACCAAGTTAGAGCAAATGATCTAAAAATTTGCTTTGGCCCTATCTCAGTATATTTCTTATTAAGGACTCTTAAATGTGTCAAAAGATCCATTGAAGAAGAGTTAATGTTTAATTGATGTAAATCATCTGTGATGAAATGATAAAATATCTAATCAAACATATTCACCTTCTGGCTAGCTTTTTATTTGGTCTCAGTTGGTAGAATAGATGTCTATAAAGAGAATATGTTAGCATCTGTCCTAGTTTGCTAATGCTTCAGAATGCAAAACACCAGAGATGGATAGGCTTTTATAAAATGAGGGTTTATTTCACTACACAGTTACAGTCTTAAGGCCACAAAACGTCCAAGGTAACACATCAGTAATCGGGTACCTTCACTGGAGATGGCCAATGGCGTCCGGAAAACCTCTGTTAGCTGGGAAGGCACGTGGCTGGCATCTGCTCCAAAGTTCTGGTTTCAAAATGGCTTTCTCCCAGGACGTTCCTCTCTAGCAAGCTTGCTTCTCTTCAAAACGTCACTCACAGCTGCACTCCCTCCAGTCTCTTTGAGTCAGCATGTTTTATATGGCTCCACTGATCAAGGCCCACCCTGAATGGGTGCGGTCACGCCTCCATGCGAGTATCCCACCAAAGTCACCACCCACAGCTGGGTGGGGCACATTCCAAGCAAATATTACCAGCACCAAAACGTCTGTCCCACAAGACCACAAAGATAATGGCATTTGGGGGACACAATACATTTAAACCGGCACAGCATCTGAAGTGTATTTCTAGTATCTGAATCCAGTGAGGATGATGGAATCCAGGATTTGCAGGGACTCAACTGCCAGATACAAGGAACCATAATGGGCAGGAGATCCAGAGTAGTTATCAGAATGGTTTGACAGATCATTAGGCCTCCTAGGGACTAAAATTGATGGATAGCACCCTACAGCCTTACTTGATTTGTATAAATAGAAAAGGTCAAGACGTAGTGAGCATAAGTCTGACTTGAATCAGCAACCAAGAGGGTTGTAACACCTCAACCATTGTCCAGACTTGTGCCAGTTCACAGAACAGGAAATATTTGAATGAAAGGAAGCTCATTCTATATCAAATAAACAGTGGCAATCAGCTCATGCTTAAGGAATTCACTCTTCTCACCATGTTCCTTATCACTAACGAAGCAACTGGACTTTTGGAATGGTGGGAAGGCTTCTGAAGTGCCAGTTACGGCACAAACTGGGCGATATGCTCAGAAGGTTTATACAAGATATGCCCTTACATGCTAATCAATACATGGTTGTGTTTCTTCCATGGCCAATGACTTCTAACCAGGTCAATAAGCCCAAAAAAGAGAAAAGGAAGAAATAAGACTATTGCTATTTGCAGATGACATGATGGTCTACATAGGAAATCCCAGGAACTCCAAAAAATTTGACTTACTGTTTGACCATGGCAAACTCATGTGATCTCCATTGAAACCAGTTAGAGAGTTGTTAAATGATCAATTACTAAAAATATTTCTTCAAACCTAAAATTCTCTGCACTAAGTTGTACCTTACGAACTTCACCCTGTTGCAAGAGGGTATAAAGAGAACTATTATTTTCTGCATTAGGAGTTTGCAAGTTTAAGTCAGAAGGGTCAGATATTAGGATACAATGAAAAAAAGCTAACAAAGATCTATTTAAATGAGAGGCAGTGATGCCTCAGTTTAATAGGATCCGCTTTAGATTCAGATAAGCCAATTTGAACTTCTAGGTTCTATAATTACTATCTTGATAATCTGGGCAAAGCAGTCAAAATTTCAATGTCATTATATAGAAAATAAGCATAATTATAGGGTTGAGGTAAAAATTAAGTGAAATGTGCACAGAAGTTAATTCATTGTCTTGCATAAAGTTAGCAAAAATCTTCGTGGCTACTATCATTTTTATTATTATTACTATTGTCATTTTTATTATGAACTAGAAAGTTATGGTTCGTAACTTTTTAGGACATCATTTATATTCGTTTCATGTATGAAAATAATTCCTGGCTGGCTTTATTTCACGCCTTTGACTGTTTTTCTTTCATCTTATGTTTCTCGTACATGTCTAATATATGTTATGTTGCTCTGTTTTATGTATTATTAAAACTACTTTAAATTATTTTTGTGACAAGATGGGATTTAAGTTAAAACACCAAGGAATACATTGACAGCTTAATACACATACAATAATAACATATTTAGACAATAATCTTTGGATATAAAGTGATGAAATGTCACAGAGTCATAAAAATATTTGGTTTATATAATAAAAAGAGCAATTGAAAATTACAAGCTCAAAGAAGTACACAAGAAGAATTAAAAATTTACGTACCCATTTCCATATCAAATGTCTTATTTGGAAACTACTAAAACAAGATTGACCAAATAAACATCCTGTAAAAGAGCAATTTGAGCAACTATTTTATGAATTTATTCAGTTTCCGGCTACACTGAGGGGAACAGTTTCCCCCAATCTGAATATTACATTTTAGCTGAGTTACCCAATTTCATGCTCTTTGTACATCCTTGATCCAAAAGGAAAGTTATCCCCATGCTATTTTATAGAAAATATTATAAGAACAACTGTGTAGCATTTACTATTCTTTATATACTTTAGGGCAATAATTTATCAAAGGGGGTATTTTGATAAACATAATCATACATGATGTGAGACACAAAACCAAAGGCAGGACATGGGACATAAAGGACTAACAAATAACATTTGATATTTTGCTACTTGTAGTGCAGGTTGTTTAATAATTTCACCCATTTCTGTTAAAACATTATCACACCAAATCAGAATTTTCCTGTATTATGTGCTAAATGAATATGAGATTCTGGATTTTAAAAAGCAAAGACTTTAAAGTGACATAGTTAATGTGACATTATCTATATTGGATTTTTGAATAAATATGACTTTGGACTTTTTAAATGCTTATTTTGAAAATTTATGTGTGCTTAAATTGTTTCCTTTAAACATTTATTTTAATATGTTTTTAATTGTGTAGGAAAGGACTGAGGAGAGCTAAGATGTAGAAGCACCTTTCTCATTCTTGAATGTTTTTCTTTTTTGGCTGAAAATAATCTATGAAGATGGCAGTGCTTGGCATAGCCACAAGATCATTAAGAAGTGCAGGCTGTTCTCACTGGGATGATAAAATGCATTAAAGTTTACCTAAAAATCTTACATGCAAAACATGTATTTGCTTCTCTACTAATGTTCCCTATTGCTCATATTTCTGATATAGATGAGTTATTAGATTTGTCAATCATTTAATTATATGTTCTCAAAGGAAACACACATATTATGAAAGCATAAAAGCATAACAAATGGTTTAAAAAAAAGACATCACTTATAAGCAGGTTTTTATTGCCATATTTTACATGTTCTTGAAATGCAATTGCTTCAGTGTTTTCTTATCAAAGGGTGACTTAAATCTTACCAGAAAATTGCATCTTTATGTATATTTTCTGAATAGATGATATTCACCTTCCTAATGTTACTTTTACTCAATCAATTCATATTCTCCATTTTTGAAAAGCAAACCTTATGTTTAAGTAGATAGCATGCAGTGATAAATGAAAAAACTAAAAATTCTAAATGGAATATGCTTTGATTTTAACAGTTAAATCGTTCACATCTGATCTGGTTTGCTAATGCTGCTGTTATGCAAAATACCAGAAATGGATTGGCTTTTATAAAAGGGGTTTATTTGGTTACAAATTTACAGTCTGAAGGCCATGAAAATATCCAAATGAAGGCATCATTTCACTGAGGGAAGATACCTGGAGACATCAATTAGGTCATTTGATGCATCTTTCTGAGCTCGAGGGGGGAGTCATGGAAGAAATAAATTTTGAGTCATTAGCATTTAGGTAGTGTTTAAAATTATATAAGCAAATTAGACTATAGAAAGAGAGAATGTAGGTAGAGAAGAGAAGTAGGCCTCAGTCAAAGCTTTGGAGGATCCCAAAATACAGACATCTAGCAGCAGAGGAGGAAAAAGCCAAAGAGAATGAGAAAAGCCAGAGGATTAGAAAGAGCCAAGGGTAGACTGCATCAGAGAAGCCAAGGGAAGAAAGTAGTTAGCTCTGCTGAATGCTATTAAGAGATCAAGTGAAGAAGACAGAGAAGTTGCCTTTGAATTTGACAACATGAAAGTCGTTGGTGACTTAGTCAGGAACAGATACAATGGAGGGGTGGGTCAGAAGCTGGAATCAGAGGGACAAAACATCAATGTAACACAGTGGCTAGAACACGTGGATTACCTTCATTTCCTCCCCAAACCTCACTAAAATGGTAGCAAAGACCTTTAAAAGATAAAATGTCATCATACTACACTATTTGATTTAAGTGGAATGTGTGATCTGGCTCTTGTAGTAGGATAGGGAGATGGGTGATGTGTATTTTATGACACAGTGTGTAAGAGCTAAATCATCATCAATAGGGGCTAGTCCTTAATTACTATTTAAATTAAAAAAATTAAACACATAGGAATAGTAACATTTTATTTATGAATATGTAACTAATAGTAATAACAAAAATAATTTAAGTGATCTAATATAATATGAACAATGGGCTGAGCATGGTTGCAATCATAAAATATACATGCAAATTCATTTAATCCTCAAAACAATCCTTTACAGGTAGGTAGGAAACTTGACCAAGGTCACCCAGCCAGCAAAGGGCAGAGCCTTGAAGCCAACCTTACAAGCTTGCTTGTTTCTGCCCCGAAGAGTTTAAAGTGATTGTCTCTAGAAAGTAGAAATCAGGGTTGAGTAGAGAGGGTTATGCTTTCTTATCCCATATGTACATGTATGTATATTGCTGGAGGAAATTATAAATTAAAAATTTAAAACATGAAGAGCATATGCCAAATGTTTAACTTGATATCTCTGGGTGATGACATTACTCAGAGTTTTTATTTTCTTCTTTTTCCTTGACTGTATTCTGATTTTCTTAGGATTAATTTCTCTTAGTTGTGTAATTTTAAAGAATATCTCTGTTCTAGTTTGGTAATGCTGCCAAAATGCAAAACACCAGAGACGGATTGGCTTTTACAAAAGGGGGTTTATTTGGTTACACAGTTACAGTCTCAAGGCCATAAAGGGTCCAAGGTAGTACATCAACAATAGGGTGCCTTCACTGGAGGATGGCCAATGGTGTCCGGAAAACCTGTTAGCTGGAAAGGCACGTGGCTGGTGTCTGCTCCAAAGTTCTGGCTTCAAAATGGCTTTCTCCCAGGACATTCCTCTCCAGGCTGCAGTTCCTCAAAAATGCCACTCTTAGTTGCCCTTGGGGTATCCGTCTCCTCCCAGCTTCTCCAGAGCAAGTCTGCCCTCAACAGCCATCTTCAAACTGTCTCTCATCTGCAGCTCCTGTGCTTTCTTCAAAGTGTCCCTCTTGGCTGTAGCTCCTCTTCAAAATGTCACTCACAGCTGCACTGAGTTCCCTCTGCCCCTCAGCTCATTTATATGGCTCCACTGATCAAGGCCCACCCTAAATGGGCAGGGCCACGCCTCCATGGAAACATCCAATCAGAGTCATCACCCACAGCTGGTGGGTCCCATCTCCAAAGAAAAACTCAAGGAAATCTAATCAAAACTGATAACATCTGCCCACACAAGATTACATCAAAGATAATGGCATTTGGGGGACACAATACATTCAAAGTCGCACAATCTCTAATACAAATTTTTTAAAAAGTCTGACTAGGAGTTGAAAAAGTGGAGTATAGTTATGTCATTCCAGAAATGCTGCTCTAAAAAGGAGAAGAGAAATGGGGTTCCAGAGATGTAAGACCAAGAAAGGAAATTCTGAAGCATGTTTGAGCAGTGATGGAAATGATCCAGCAGTGAGGGGAAAGCTATGAGGTAGAGAGAAGGGGAATTAATTGCTGGAGTAAAGTCTCTGAGGAGATGAGAAAGAATGGGAACAAACAACATACCTTTCCTGGGAGCAAGAACATTTTGTCTCATCCATTTTTACAGGAGTAATGTAAAAAGTGCAAGTTCACATGTAAGTAAGTGGATAGATCAGGTAGTGAGAAGATAAGGAATTTCCATTCTGATAGTCACTATTTTCCAGATGGCATTTGAAACCAGCTCACTAGTTAATGGGGAGTGAGGGAATGGGAGAGTATGGGAATTCTGAGGAAAAATGAAAAAGTATGAAGGGGTCTGCCAACAGACTCATTTGTGAAATAGATTTCTTAGCAGTGTTGTCTCTTTGAGATTTGTGGTCGTTTTTTTCTCATAAAGAGAAAAAAGTGATTATGATAAAAGTAGGTGAAGTTCCTGACACATAGTAGATGCTGAAATAATTCTGATTATTATTTCATTATCTTGCCACATACCCCTGACAAAAAAATCTCAAGGCCAGATTAGAGTTCAGAGCCTCTCTCACTGGCTTCAGCCCCTCCCAGATTTTCTGAGATTTGATTCCTTCTAAATCACCTTCTAGATGTCCATTACTGCCTCTGCCTTATACAGATCTACAATATATTACTCTTTAATTCTCCTTCTGCAAATATATGAACAAGGAAAGCAAGCAAACATTACCTCCATACCGTGCCTGGGGGTGGGGAAATAACTGGACTATTATCTCACTGGCTATTAGATGGGAAGGAATCTGTAGGTTTCATTTTCAGTTGCTTTTTGCCATACTGACTATCTTGCATATCTATACTTCTGTTAGCCCTTGGGAAAATAATTCCAGAAGCTCTATCCTTTAAAATAAGAAGCCCCTGAACTGCTTATTCACTGCATCTACTGTTTGCTCTGAGGCACCATTGTCTCAGCATCTACTTTGTAAATCCATCCAGTTATCCCCATATTGTCTTCATGATCTTAGGTGTGTGTGTTAAATTCCACTTTACCAACCATTTGCACAGATGTTGCAGAAATACAGTCAGGTGAAGTGTCTTAACCAAGGTAATTTGGCTGAAAAACAGCAGGATAGGACTCTACTTCAATTTACCTTCTATGGGACAACAGTTCCCAAATTTTATAAAGCATCATAATTAAACCTGGAGGATTTGTTAAAATGTATTTCTGTGCTCCAATCCCACTAATGCTGATTCAGTCCATCTGAAATGGGGTCTGAGAATCTGAATTTCTAACAAGTTCCCAGGTGATGATAATGATGCTGGAACAGTTCTGTAGAATAAAACATGTAGCTTTTCCTAGTTCTGCCTTTCCAAATGTCACCTTCTGACTCCAAGTCCAAGAATCTTACTACTACTTTAAATCTCCCAACATGTTGATGATCCTGTCAGAGGTGAATATCCTGATCCTGAACTCAGTTCTTCTAATTCTGCAGGTTAGACAGGCACTAGTAGTGTCTCCTTGCTGCGTTGTCTTTAAACTCCTAGGAAATGAGCTTTGAAGGGTCCACTGTTAACACTTCTACACACACATTTGTTTGGCAGTAGAATTTCAATTAGAGAATAGCTCCTCTATAGGAAATGAAAAGGTAGCCTCTCCGGGTATTAAGGATATAAAATCCTAGGCTGTCTTCTCTATATTCTCCTGTTGACAGAGCCAAATCCATCCAATACAATGGGAATTTCTCTTTTCTCCAAATATCTTCTCAGGAAATGGATATTTTAAAGCCAGTCACTTATTCCAAGCAGCAAACAGACTCAGATATGCCCGAAAAAAATCAAATTATTTTTCACAGGCCACAGGGGCATGTAATTAGGTTAATCCCAAGAGAACCTTATTGTTTCTCAAGAAAAATATGCAGCCAAAACTAATCACCTAAAATCCCCAGTTGAATCTCATATAAATGTTTTTCATGTGAAAAATGATGCTTGAAATGGAAAACGTCATTTTGAATTTAGTTATTCATATTTTACAGCTTAGATACTGACAAGATTTTGCACACTAGTATAATCAGTCCTCAGAAATATAGATTTTTTAAAATTTCTTTGCCAATCAAAAAAAAAAAAAAAAAATGCAGTGGGTGGATTCCTGTAAACAAATGAAACAGTCTGCAGGTAAAACTTATTTTCTGCTAAAGATTCATTTCAGTGTTTGTTGTGACAACCTAAAAGAATATATTCTCACATTAAAAACAGATTTGAAAGTGTACTTTGAAATGGAACACTGTGTGCAAGAAATCTGAAAAGCGTTAAAGGAACCAACGATAGTAACCATTTCTCATTAAATTGTCAAGATTTCTAAACAATAAAACAAAGTTACATCATAAAAATGTCAGACTTGCCATATCAACCTCAGATAGGATTATATGATAACAGATGTGAATTTTAGCTGCCATCAAAAAGACACTATTATGCCTTTTAAAATATTTCTATTGGTTTGATAACAAGTATGAATTTTAAAAAGGACCAATCTTCATTAATAATAGTAATTTAAAGAAAACTTCTAAACTTGTGTACATTGCTTCATATCTCAATTTTTAATTGTCTGTCTAAATCTATATTAAGAAACTTTAGGTAAGTTTGGAAAGAATCAAAGGAAAAGAAATCCCAAATAATGGAAGCTACCAGATTATTTCTATTGTTTCTATACATGGAAAGAGAACAAAATATTTAATCTAAAGACCAAGTTCTAAAACTTTTCTTCTTGGATGCAACAGTATTTTTTTTTCTGAGCCCTTGGACAACTTATCAGCATCAAGTTTAAGTCACTCTGTTTTTAACATCCCCATCTCTGATTTAGCAAGTCTGTCTTCCTCTGAACAGTCCCTTCCTTTTTAAACTTTCCCCTCATACATGTTTTTTTCATAATTGATAATGACTCTTTCACCAACAATTCTCATTTTATGATCTCTGTCTTCCTATTCACCCTCTTTCTGGTCTCTCCAAAATCTGTGTTTGTTTTCACCAGTGATTCCATGATTCAGTTCTCACCTGGAAGAAAAGCTCCAACACACAGAACCATTTAGCATAGATGATTTCCAAAGTCTGATTCAATATATGTAACCATCACTTCTAAGTAAAAATGGAAATGTACACAAATTCTTTGGAAAAGTGTTTTTTTTTTTTTTTTTTTCCCTATTTAACTACCTGAATTCTGTGTGGATCTCACCAAAATGGAAATAAATAATAATGCTGATATAAAGCGTCTTAGTTTCAGAGGAACTCAGAGTTCTCAAGTGGGTTATAAATACCACTTGCTACAAAGCAAGTAATTCATCCCCATTTTGAAAATATCAAAACAAATAAAGGAAAGTGACATGCTCAGTCATGATGAGAAGGTTGCAAATAAAGCCTACCTCTTTCATTATTCTAATAAGACATTATTGCAAAACAGTGAAATGTTAACGTTATACACAGCATACTTTTAAAATAGTATGCATGAATATTCACCTCCTCACATACTCCTGAAGAACTACATCTTTATCTGCCTGATGAACAAAATAATATCCCCATCTTTAATTTATTATCCCAATCATATACTCACTCTCCCTCATCATGAGACTGTCTAGTCCCTCCCTGTGATTAGTCCAAGGACTCTGGTTCTGCTTAGTGATTCCAAGAGCTCACTCTTGATCTTGGAGAGAAAACTAGAAGGTCTTATCTGCCTATTTCAGATGTCTCTTTTCTTGATGTTGCTGTTCCAAGCACCCCACAGTGTCCCTGCCAAATATTGAGGGGGGTTAGAAAATTCAGGAGAAAGTCTTATTGCAAACAAATATCTCCACCATTCTTGATGGTTTGGTTTTGTTGTGGTTTGGAGCAGATTGCATGGCAGGAACTCCTTTCTGCTAGGACGTAGGTTTCTTTCTCTTCCACCTGGTTGATGTCATATAATTTCTCTTCTACCATTGAAATGACTACATCCAGGTTTAAAAAAAAAAAAAAAAATCAGAGCCCTTTCCTGCCTCCAGTTCTGCTTCCACATAGCCAGGAGCAGCTCACAATGCCTCTGAAATGCATCCCTAGCATTTCAGGGATCTTTCAGTGGCTGAGCAAGAAAGAGGAAATCCATCTCTTCTCAGTTTGCAAGCCTACCTGTATGCCCTGTAATAATCACAATCCAAGGTTATTAACCTGAGGTCATCCCTTCATTATGACTATTAAAGAACCTTTGTAACAACTAATATTTTATACTGACACAGTAATTATCCCTTCCATAACAGTAATGTATGGCTGAGTCAAATTGGAGACACTGAAAATATTTGGATTGAAAAAAATAATCTCACTCTTATATGTCCTTGAGCACACCAAAAAAGTTAAGAATAAGTAAAATATGTTTTTATGTATAAATATAACTATCTGCTGAAAATCTTGCATCCATTGTTGTTTGCCTATTTGAACTCAAAGTATTATAAAATGGATAGGGCTCTGGGCCAAAAGTCTAGAGGCCTGGCTTCTGGTCTATGATTCTTAATGATGATCTATATAATGCCTGTATAATTTTAAACTTCAGGCCCAGTTTCTTCACCTTCATCTCTAAAATTAGGGTTTTGAAATGTGTAGAACCTGAAAGCCTCTATTTACTGAGTTCCATAAAAGAGAACAAAAGCTCACCAAATGTCCAGAAATCATTAAATTCTTACCTATCATTCTTTTAAAAAAATACTTGTACACATACTAGCATTTCATTTCCATAGTTATCGGGCACCTGCTTTCAGTATATGCTACTAGGTCCTCTTGGAGATGTAGAATGAAAAACTCCAAATTTTGGTGCAGCAAGAGAACTTAGAAATCTTGTATGCTATTATTCTAATTTTTTGATAGGGAAAGTAAGACTACAGGTAAACTATGCCACAAGAACCTACAATCTTGATTCTTATTCCAGTGACCTCTTTAGTAAAATGTGCAATGAAAAAAACACTGTATATTCCTTCCCTCCAAACCACTGTAATCTATGAGAAGATGGAGGGAGTTGGTATGACATGTACAATTAGCATGATATGCTCAAAAGTGCCTTTAGTAAAAAGATATCAAGCTAGATTCCTCATTCATTAATTCATTTCAACTAATGTACAAAGCACTACTTTAATGACTGAAGAATCAAAAAATAAGTTAAGTTTGGTTGTTCCCCTCTAAGAGCTCAACCTAATAATAGAAAATGACATGAATTTAAATAACTATAAATTATGTTTTAAGGACTAATGTGACTGTTACACTTACAGAAGTATAAAACAAGTTCAACGAGTTGGTTTGCTGAAGAGAAGCTAGTTGAATTCATTTTGAAAAAGGAGAAAGATCGTCAGAAATAAACATGAAGGTATACAAGCATTAAAGATAGAAGGAATATGAAATTAATGTTTGAGAGTTAAGAGAAGGAAGGATAGAAAAGAAGAAAGAAGGAATAATGTTCATATTTTCTGGGGAGCAATTTAATGGTATAAAAGACATGCTATAAAAAATTTTGGGGCAAATCAGTCTACAATGTAAATGAAATATAAATTTTAAAGGCATGAGTTGGGAGTGAGGGATACCAGTTGCACTGTTGTAAAGATACATGTAACAGTGAAAGTCAGTATTGAGGATTTTAATGAGGGTAGTTACAGTGAAAATGTCCAATGATACTCATTCAGCAAATGATTTACAGAACATATTGGGTACTTAAATTACTCTGATAAAAAGAACTGATAGCCCTTCCAAATGTATACCATTCTCTATCTTTTACAGAGGAGGAAAATAAGATTAGAGAGGTTAAGTGGTATGTCTAAGACCACATAGATTGGTAGATGGTGAAACCAGGACTCAGATTCATGTTTACCTGATTCCAAAGTCTGTGTTCTTTCCAATATGCTACACTAACTGCAACAAATGAATGAATGAACAAATGAAAACAATGAAGAAATGATAAACATAAGAAAATGGAGCATGAGAGTGATAATAAGAAACACAAAAAAGAACCTTAGAATTATAGTTGTCCACAGGAAGAAATAAAGCAAGCTGAAAAAGAGGAAATAATCAAACATATTTAAAAAATCTAACCTGACAAGTTAAATGAAAACCTAAAAGACAAGTCCACAGAACAAAAAGGTACTATGATTTCTAGGCAAAATCAATGAAGACATTCATCTACAGTCAATCAAGTTTTGGCAACATGTTTGTTTTGTGCTTCAAGGGTTAAAAACAATCCCATGAGTACCAAGAGAAAAAAAAAAAGGTACTTAGAAAAGAATATAAAGATTAAAAAGTCAGATTTTCTGGCCAATGCTGAATGACCAACAATAATGGGGGTAAAACTTAATTGTTTTGAGGAAAAAAAAGTTATTAACCAAATATTCTACACCTTGTACGTATTAAGCATTTCAAATAGTGTATTATTGCACTCATGGTAAGTGCTAAATAAATGGTAACTATTATCATGCTCAATTCACAGGTAAGAAACCAAAACACAGAGTGATTGGAAAACTTGCTCACTCACATTTAATAAATGGTAGAGCTGTGGTTGAAAGAGACTCCAGGGTATAAGCACCACCTGACACTACTCAGTTATCGTACTAAGGCTGCCTCTGGGGGAGCAGAAAAACACTCTAAAATACGCAAGGATACTGACATCATGCTATTCATCTTCTGTTCCAGACTTAGAGAAAAATCAAGGACTCAGTAAAGTGAATTAGCCAAAATTGTGTTTGGAATCCATAGAAATCAGTTCGTTTGATGAAGTAAGTCTAAACATATAAAATTGAATGCAATTGTTTTTAATTACTCTTAAAAATAATGAGTATACCTTTCTCAATCTCTGTTTCCAAAGGGTTTAAGAAAACCTAAGTAACCAAACTACCAGGGGAACAGCTTCTTTTTAAGAATCTGAAAAGCACAGGAATTATTAAAGAAAAACTATCAAATATATTTTATATGCCATTATGCCAAAATAGACTACTGTCTAATCCTATAATAAATGGAAAAATATAAGTAAAATGCAGGAGAAAGGTAAAGAAAATGCACCAAAATGATAATGGTTTTAAAAATTATAGGTAAATTGATTCTCTTCTTTTTTTAAAATTATATTCACAAGAGAAGTGTTCATTTTATAGTTAATTGTAAATTATTTTACAGAAATTGGATGTATATGATCAAATGCAACAGATATTTTGATTGGCTTTTAGTTTAAAGCAAATGTTTTTTACTTTATTTAAAGCAAAAATAATAGTAATATATTTGGGGTTTGTGACTTATGTACAAGCAAAATGTTTGACTAGAACAATACAAAAGACTAGAAGGCAGAATGGAGATATATTATAAGTGTCTAGATTATATGTAACTTAGTATAATATTATTTGAAGGTAGACTGTGATAAATTAAATATCCCCACTGTGAGCAATGACTAAAAAATCTAATGCAATGAAATAAAGTATAACTATTAAGCCAATAAAGGAGGAAAATAAAGAAAGAGCAAAAAATTACTCTTATTAATACAAAAGCAGGTAGCAAAACAGAACCAAAAGTACAAAAAAAAAATCCACATGGGACAAATAGAAAACAAAGAGCAAGATTGTAAAGTTAAAACCAATCACATCTATAATTATCTCAAATATAAATGCTCTCCACACTCCAATTTAAAGGTGTTTAGGTGAATCTGTATAAAAAGACAGACTCAAACATATGTTATTTAAAAGAAACTCAATTAAAATATAAAGATAAAATTAGGATACAATTAAAAGGATGGGAAAAATATGTACCATGAAATACCAATCATATAAAAAATTGCTGAAATAACTATAATTTCCTATCTAGCACACTTAAGGTCAATGTATATTTCCAAAGCTAAAGAGAAACATTTCATAATAATAAAAATTTCAATTCATATAAAAGATATAACAACCCTAAATGTGAATGAAATTAAAACTTATAGAACTGAAAGGAAAAACAGACAAATCCATAATTATTGTCAGAAATTTCAGCAATCCTAAGTAATTTGTAAAACAAGTAAATAAAAAAAAAAACTAGAAGAGATAAACACTATGTAAAGCCAATGTGATCTAAATGACATTTATAGACCACGAAATCCAAAAATGGCAGACTGTGCATTATTTTCTAATGCGCATGGGACATTCACCAAGATAGACTATATTCCAGGCCATTAAAAAAATCTTAATATATTTGAAAAGCTTGAAACCATACAGAGTATGCTCTTTTACCACAATAAAATAAAAATCCTTAACTATTTGGAAATGAAACACACATCTAAATAATCCAAGACTCAAAGAAGGGGAATTATAAACTATTTTTTTAACTAAATAATAATACAACATACCAAAACTTGTGGGAGATAGGCACAGTAGTATTTGGGGAGAATTTTATAGATCTAAATGTTTATATTAAAATGGAATATAAGTATAAAATCTATGTCCTAAGGTTCAACTTTAAGAAGCTTTAAAAAAAAAAAGAACAAATTAAACCCAAACAAAGGAAAGAAATAATAAATACAAGTGCATAAATCAACATAAAAGAAGATAAACCATAGGAAAATGATGAAATCAAAAGCTATTTCACTGAAAAGATTGATAAAATAAACATACCTCTAGACCAACTAATCTAAAAAAAAGAGAAAACCCAAATTACCAATATCAAAGATGGAACAGGGAATATCAGTAAGGATTCCACAGATCTAAGTAAAGAGCCCACCATTTTATAAATCCCACATATCTAAGCAAGTATTCTGAACAGCTTTATGTCAACAATTTTGACAATTTAGATGAAATAAATTCCTTGAAAGGCACAAGTTTCCAAAATGACAGAAAGAAGTAGAGAACAATCTGAATAGCTAATCCAGCAATATATTAAAAAGTTACTATACCAGGACCAGCTGGTATTAATCTGCAGGAAGGGAAAAATTGACTTATTTGAAAAATCAATGTATTTTGCAACATAAAAAAAGAAAGGAGAAATATCTGTGTGATTATCTCAGTAGGCTCTGGAAATGCCTTCGGCAAAGTTGCTTTCCCAGCCTTAGTAGTTCACAACAAACTATGAACAAAAGAGAATTTCCTCAACATGACAAAGGGCATTTTTGGAGAAAGACAGATAACATAAAATGATGATGAAATACTGTATTTTTCATTCAATATTGTATTGAATGACTTTGTTTCCCTAATACCAGGGACAAGGCAAGGATGTTCACTCTCACCACTAATATTTTATGCTCTACAAGCCAGGGCAATAAGTCAACACAAAGAAATGAATGGTATACACTTTGAAAAATAAGAAATAAAATTGTCATTTGCAGACAACATGGTTGTGAATGTAGAAAATCCCCAAAATTCTATTAGCAAGTTACTAGAATGAGTAGGTGACTTTAACAACTTTTCAGGATATGAATCAATATTAAAAAATCAATTAAATTTCTAATAGCATGATTAACAAAAAATTGAAATAAATAAAGCAGCGCCATTTACAATAGCATCAAATATATGACATACAGTGTACAAATTTTAGAAAATATACATGCTAAACCTCTACACTCAACACTACAAAATATTGCTGAGAGTAATTAACAAAGGCTGAAATAAATGGAAATATATACCATGTTCATGGATTGGCAGAATCAATAGATTTAAAATGTCAGTCCTCCCTAATTGAACAATAGATTGCAATCTATTTGATTGCAATGCAATGCTAATCAAAATCTCAGCAGGGTTTACTGTAGAAATAGAAAAGCTGATACTCTTATTTGTATAGAAATGCCAAGGAATTTGATCAAACAAAACAATTTTGGGAAAGGAAAACAATGTTAGAATATTATACTACAAATTTCATAATTTACTATAAAGCTAAAAATCAGGAGTATAAGGTCTTGGTATAAGGATAGTCTGATAGGTAAAGAGAACAGAAAAGAAATCCCAGAAATAGATAATTGAATAGAAAAAGGATAAGAAGGAATAACTGGGCATCCATATGAAAAAAAAACATGAAATCTGAACCTTCAATATACACTTACCATATGACCCAGCAAGCTCAGTCCTAGGTGCTTACCCAAAAGAAATGAAATCATGGCCTCCCAAAGACAAAGTCTGTTTAAGACTTATTTTCTTAATAAATTTAATTTTTTTCTTAATTTTCTCTTCAGATTGTTATTGGTAGTGTATAAGAACCCAGTTGTTTTTTGTGTGTTGATCCTGTACCCTGACGCTTCACTGAATTCATTTATTAGCTATCATATTTTCTTCTGAATTTCTTTGAGTTTTCTATATGTAAGAGCATGTCATCCACAAATAGAGAAAGTTTTACTTCTTCCTTTCTAATTTGGATATGTTTCATATCTTCTTATTGCCTAATTGCTCTGGGAAGAACTTCTAGTACAATACTGAATGCCAGTGGTGAAAGCAGGCATCCTTGTCTTGTTCCTGACTTACGGGGAAAGTTTTAAGTCTTTCACCATTGAGTATGATGTTAGCTGTGGGTTTTTCATAAGTGGCCTTTATCATGTTGAGAAAGTTCTCTTCTATTCTTACTTTTCTGTGTGTTTTCATCAAGAAAGGCTGCTGGATTTTATCAAATGCCTTTTCTGCGTCTGTTAAGATCATAATGTGGGATTTCCCCCTTCATTCTACTTATGTAATGTGTTACCATTGACTGATTTTCATATGTTGAACCACCCATGCATTCCTGGGATGAAACCATTGGTCATGGAGCAAAATCTTTTTAATATGCTTTGATTCTGTTTGATATTATGTTGTTAAGGATTTTTGCATCCATATTCAAAGGGAAATTTGTCTGTAATTTTCTTTTCTTATGATGTTTTTACCAGATTTGGGTATCAGAATAAAGCCAGCCTCATGGAAGTGTTCTGTCCTCTTGAATTCTTTGAAATAGTTTGAGAAGGATTAGTATTAATTCTTCTTTAAAAATTTTGTGGAAATCACCAGTAAAGCCATCTGGTCCTGAACTTTTCTTTGGTGGAAAGTTTTTGAATATCGATTCAATCTCTGTAGTGTTAGAGGTTTGTTGGTGTTTTCTATTTCTTCTTGAGTCAATTTGGGTAATTGATTTATTTCTAGGGCTTTTGTAAGCCTTGTATCTTTTTGTCCCTCCTTTCCTCCATTTCTGCTTTCCTTTTGGTTTTGATTATCTCTTGCCATGTGCCAGTGGGAAGCCAGAAGCTGCTGCTTTTTTGGCCAAAACTTGGGTCAGAATCTCTGCTTGACCCTCAGGAACATGCCAAAACCAAAAACATAAAACACAGAAAGAAGAAAAATGAACCAAAAAGGAAATGGAAAAAAAAAGGAAAAGAAAGTGCTGCACTGGTTCTTTCTGTTCCTGTAGATGCTGGTGTAAGGCCAGAAGATGCTGTTTCTAGAGAGAGAAGCTAAGGCTACCTCTGCACTGGACCCTCAGGGATCCACCAGACCAAACAAAACAAGAAAGAGAAAGAAGAAACCCAACCAATGAAAAAGTGCACTGGGGCTTTAAAATGGGTTCACACCCACAGGACCAGCAGTTAAATAGGACTTGGAATATGTCTTTTGTGGGAGACATGATTCAAACCCATCAACAAGTGAAAAAGGAATGAAGCAGACCCATACGTAGAGACATGGATAGTTTCCCAAAACATCTTATTAAAGTTTACTTTTTGTTTCATTTTGTTTAAATGAAATCCACCAGTTTAAATGCTAACAGGACACAGACCATAGAGAGAGTAAATTTAAAAAAAGACAGAGGATTTTAATAAAAGTGAAGCCTCTGAGAAAAGATGGGATTCAGCGTCCCGGCTGAGGATTAACTCCTCTTTTGTAACAAGAGAGTAAGAGGAAGGGAGAGTGCAAATGCTGAGGAACAGAAGAGTTTTTATTCCACCTTTCTGCCAAGTTTTGTATATCTTGACAAGATTTTTATGTTTAATCACTTCTCCCTGAACCCCGAATCTAACTAGTCCTTTGAATCGCAAGCTAATTTTTTGGAATTCCCTCTTTTGATAAGGACCTAGTTTCCCAATTTCATATCTGAGAAGTGCATAACTTAAGATCTGAGGGGAAATATGCATGGCATTGAAATATCATAATGTGCACCACGAAGCACAGAATGGTTGGGGAAGCCTGGAATTTGAATAGCTCATATACTCTGGTGCTGAATATCAGTAAAAAGAAATGTATGGGGAGGAATCCTGAAAGAAAAAATCTCTTATCAATAATTACATTTGTATTAAAGGAAGAGGATAGTTACGGGACTGGAAAAGGAAATTAATTAATTAATAGATTGCAGAAGATGTGAAATGGGAATGTTCTCATCTCTAAAATTTATAAAATTCACTTTTCTTTGGCAGGTGTAAACAGGGTCAGCTGGATCCTATAGTTCTTATAAGCAACTTAAATTTAACAAAAAAAAAGAACAGTATTACTATCTGGTGAATTAAAATAACCTATGTCTTCTCTATATAATCCAGGAAGTCAAAGGGAATACTTCTCCAAGGTGAGGCTACTAATAACGACCATCCGTCTTGCATTTGTTTGCTATTATTTCATGTCACCCCTTTTCCTTGTGTGATGGTTTAAAACTGTATGTACCCCAGAAAAAAATCATGTTCTTAAATTTAATTCATTCCTATGGGTATGGACCCATTGTAAGTAGGATCTTTTGGTGAGTAGGATCTTCAGTTAAAATGAGACCCACCTTATTCAGAGTGGGTCTTAATCCTCTTACTGGAGTTCTTTACAGCTGAGAAAGAAAGCCGTCTCCCACGCCGCCACAAAAAAAAAAAAAAAAAAAAAAAAAAAGCTGAGAGAGGACACAGAGAAACAGAGAGGACGTCACTGAAGCCAGAAGCTGAAAGCAACAAAATCCAGGAGAAAAGGGAGAGACGAGCAGATGTCACCATGTGTCTTGCCATATGACAGTTTCCCGAGGATTGCTGGTAGCCGGTTTTTGGGTGGAAAGCATCACCTATTGATGCCTTGATTTGGACATTTTTCACAGTCTCAGAACTGTAAACTTGTAAATTAATAAATCCCCATTGTAAAAGCCACCTCATTTTGGTAAATTGCATGTCATCACCTTTAGCTTGTTAAATTATAAACTCACTGAGAACCAGGACTATAGAATGTAAAACTTTCTTTCTCCCATCAACATTGCTGAGTATATGCTCAAGAAACAAATATCTTCTCCATTTGAAAGAAGAGAAAACTAACATCTAAGATTACGACACTGGTTTTGTAATGTCAAGAAAAGAAGTCACGTCTCCTGATCCACAGAGTTGCTAATTCAGAGGAGACTGAAAACAGACTCTCCCTGAACCACAAAAGAGCTGGTGATCAGACATGTCAGCGCTAAGCCCACACTGCCCTCTTTGTGGGTTTTCTCCCTTTGGGAACATCACAGTCTCTTGAGCTTCCTCGTCCTCATAAGTCAAAATAATGCAAGAATCAAACAAAATAATATGAGCAAGGGCTTTGAAAAAAGTAAAGCACGGTGTACGTTTAGAGATGTTTTTCAACCACACTAAGCAGAATAACCCCATTTCAATACATTTAACAAATAAAACTTACATGAACTTAGAGTCTGTAAGGAATTGTTAGACGTACACAAAAAAAGCTACTAGTCTATGAATCAGTGATTTCTGTAATGCTTTCTATGGCCAAGTATTTTCATTTTAAAAATAAACCATGAGGCTACAGCAAGACACTCTTGGACTATATTTACATATCAGAAGGATAAATAAAGAAAAGAGAATAAACATTAGAGATGAGAACTATGCTCTAAAGGAATTATAGATCAAAACCGTCACTCCAGGTGGTATAGGCAGCAGATCAATACCAGAATACTTTATTTGTAGGTATAAAGGAGGCAGCAGGGGAGAGGAAAATCTATGTCAGTTGTTGCCAGCCGGGCTCCATAAACAATACAACAGAAGGAAGGAGAGAGCTCTAAAACCCCTTCACTATGTAGAGGGATGATGGTAGATAAAAGGTAGCGGCTGATAGATAAATAGATAGATAGATAGATAGATAGATAGATAGATAATAGAAAGACAGACAGATGATCAATAGATATATAGATTAAAATGATAAATGATAGATAAATAGAAAATATACAGAGAGATGAGAGACATAGATAGATATGATATAGATAGGTAGATGGATATAACATATGATATGATATGATATGATATGATATGATATGATATATGATCCAAACCCCAGAAAGTAGTTTATGGGACAAAATAACACAGTGGGAAGAACAACAGTTTCAAAATTCATCTGGCCAGTTCTTCCAAGAAACTGCAGAAAAATAAAGGCTTTTCTCCCTTGGCCTCTTCCCAGTTTCACAGTATGTTTAGTTCCTGAAGGTTTTAGTGTGCCTAGGAATGGTAGACAGCAAGAGTCCAGACGCAGAATTACATGGTTCGCAATGTATTTGGTGGAAGGCAGTGTATCAGCGATAGCATGGTTAAATTCATAAAATTAAAATATGACCTTGCATGGATATTTTTATAAATTTAATAAAAGCAAGAATATTAAATAACTGCTATGACATATCACAAAAGTTTTTTTTGGGGGGGTGTGGGGTTGGGGTGGATGGACTCAGCTATATTTAAATGAAGTGTAGTAACAATAGCCCTTGGTGCAAAAGGAAATACCTGCCCTGATAAAAGTTTATGTGGATAGAGGGCAATAGGAGCAAAGGGAAAACAATTTGGAAAGACTGGATATCCAGGCATTTGTGTACACGGTAGGGATTTTAAAGATTCATTGATTCTGATCAGATCAGAGAACATTTTCCCAAGTGCATCCGCCCAACTGCTGATGCAGGCACTTTGAAGTTGGATCAAATTTCAGGTGTGCCCTCAGCCCGCAAGCACTGGTAAAAACCTGGTGATGCCCGCTCCTCAAGATTTGGAATTTTATCTGGTATATCCTATAGAGTGAAACAACAATGGAAATTTTTCTAAAGATGCTTGAAAAGTAAATTGTGATTCATTGCCACTGGAATATAGTTCATTTTGCCAAAATATATATCAATAACTTGAGAGAAGTTAGTTAAGAACATGATCACCAGTCATTTTTAAGACCCCCTGGGTCGCAACCTATATTAGGAGTAACAAATTGGACTTCTAATTTCATACTAAATAATCATTTTAGTAGATGTTTTCCCCTTTATCATGTTATCTATTTTTGTTCCCCTTTATAATTGTGTCTTGGTGATGGTTCTGTGTTTTCCTTTGCTTAGGTAAGACAAAGTTTCAGTGAATTCTTGTGAATGAGAAAGTTCTAAAACGATTTTTAAAATTCTAAGAAGGTATTGAAAACCTGCTACTTTAGTATTTAAGACATTGCCTTTATCTCTTTCTTTAACTGGAAAGAATCATTAAACCTGCTGAATAGAACAATTTTTACAAGTAAAACATAACTTATTATCTTGCTTCTTAAAACCACACGTCTTCCTGGATGCATAGCAGCTGCTGAACAACTACTGGTCAGGAATTTGCTGGTAATTTGTCATCTATCCTGTGACTCCAACAAAACACCAGACACTGCAGATTCTACTACCTTCTCCTTTCATCCTTTTACCCAATATTTTAACAAGTAAAGTACTGTACATATTGAAATAAAATCAGACACACAAAAGTTGCAAAAGTAATGTAAAGAATTCCCTTCTATACTTGACTCAAATTCCTCAAATTTTTATATGCTAATTTTATCATTCATTCTCTCAAAAAAATGGATTGATTAGTAGATGATAGATAGGTTAGATGGATATGTCAATATAATTTTTTTCTGATATTTTAAGAGTAAATTGCAAATATCATGCTCCCTTACCTCTAAATATTTTGGGGAACATTTCCTAAAAACAAGGATATTCTTTTGCATGACCATATCAGTTCACAGAAGTCTTCTCCATTCTTTTCCAGAGTTTCATTCTTCTGAATTTTTTGTTTACAGTTTATTCAACCGTCCTCCTATATATGGTTATTTAGGTTGTTTCCAACAATTTGCAATTACAATCCATGATGCAATGAATAAAAATGTGCATACACATTTTTGAATTGTCAGAAGTGGCAAATAAATATATATATGATACAATCTTATTCATTCACTCAAACAAGTACTTATTGAACCTGGGCTCTATAACAAGCATGGGAGATGGGATGGCAAAAATAATATGCCTCTAACTTCATAAAATTTACTTTGTAGTTTAGCTTTTTGCAGCTTCCTATAATTCTCTTAAACGTATCCCGTTTCAGTTCAGGCCCAGATTCACTGGTTCATTCAATAATGTTTAACATATATTTACTGATGACCTACTACATGCAGACACTGTTTTAGTTGTTTAAAAAGCACAGAGAAATGTACCAGTGGAAATGAAAACTCCTACCTGAAATAATTCTTCTATTCATCTTTTTATGTATCCCTCCTATCCAATTTCTGTGATATGTTGCTTAGAAATATATTATCCTGCTCTCTTCCAACTAAAAATCTTTAACAGTGCTCCATTGAAAACAGGGTAAAATCCAGGCTCTTGCATGACATCACAACCTTTTCGCATCTACCTAGTGACATTCTTGTCAGATCTAACGTTAACTCAAATACTCATCATGCACTTTCATACCTGCCACTTAAGAGCTTGCTGTACTTGGAATAGTCTTTCCCTTGCCTGCCTCCACAAACTCTTATTCATCCTTCATTGAGAAGCTCTGCTCTGAAGCCTACTCCGATTTCCCAGAGCAGAGTTCCTGCATGCTCTCAACATACCCCAGGTCTTATAGACAGAGGTCCCCACTCTAGCTTCCTCACTAGCCTGCAAATTTCCCTAGATAGAGATCTTTTTACTGAGCCTATAGAAGGATATAAGTAATGGTGTTTGCAATGGATATAAAAGCAATCTTTCTCAGTAAAAGTTTGCAAAATTGTTATGTATTTTTTGCTAGGAGCCACTTTATGGCAGCTAGCAGAGGTAATACAAATGTTCCTTCTTTAAATCAACCTAGTTATTTCCTTTGTAAAGTGGAAGGAGCAGCTTGGTGCTTAAACAACAGAATTGCTCAAGTTATTCTGCCAGTGGTTTAGCCAGCTATCCCACAAAGGCCTTTCAGGAAGAATTGCAGCCTAGTAAAGGAAAAAGCACTCCATCCATGAGAAAGTTAGAAAGAACATAGTTTTCCAGTTAGTGAGAGAGGAATTAATCAGTTTAGACCATTCTATACTTCTTCCATTCTGTAATGGCTTGCTGTGAGTTCCTACAGCTTCCTGGGGGTTCAACTTTGACAAAGGAGTGGATTTGATACACATCAAATTGACATTAAAATCTTTATGTATTTTTGAAATTGAGAAATAGATCATGCTTTTCTCTGAAAAAGGTATTCGCTTTTGAGAAAAATTATATCATTTGAAGTAGTTCTTGATTTTTGTAATTGTGCAGGAATTCAAAAAAGGAACTATGTAGCCGCCATGTAATTTCATTGCAAACAGGTTCCATGGAAGGAGAGATAATCACCTCACCAGGAACCACGTGATTTTAAGTTGTTTTAGTTGAGACAACAAATCTATGGATGCGTTTTAGATATTTTGTTCTTTAGAAATGGGAGATTTCTAGGGCAGCTTAAATCAGTGGTAAATGACACAAAAATGAATAAATCTTCAAGAGAGAGGACAGATAAGTGAGGAAACAGACTTGTGAGTGACAGGGTAGGTTGTGCGACAGAGTTTTGTGGGTAATATCTTCACATCTATATAAAATCAGTTTTATAAAGGGAGAATCACATGATTAATCATTTCTGGTAAGTTAAGGGTCCTAGTTTTAAGAGAGAGCAAAACAGTACTTTTACCAGTTTAAAACTTTAGTATATCTCTAGATAAGTTTTTAGCTTAATATACATTTCCTGCAGCTGAGGGTTACACATACTGAGAAGAGCTCAGAGATATGACACAATTCTGCAAAACTATGTGCAAAATAAACATATGTATATATAAGCTTCCTGTTGCTGCTGTAACAAATTACCACAAACTTTGTGACTTAAACATTACAAATCTAATCTCTTTGCAGTTCTGTAAGTTACACGGAAGAAATGGGTCTTACTGAGCTAAAAACAAGGTGACAGCAGGGTGGCATAACTTCTGGCAGCTCTGGGCAAGAATCAGTTTCCTCGCCTTTCGCTGCTTCTAAAGGCCATCTGCATTCCTTAACCCTTGGCCCCTTCCTCCATCCTCAAAGCCATAATTGTAACACTCTGACCTCTGCTCATCACATCTCAGTCTCTCTCTTCTGCCTCCCTCTTCTATCTTTTAAGGATCTTTGTGATTGCACTGGCACCACCACCCCCCCCCCTCCGATAATCCAGATAATCTTATTTTAAAGTCAGCCGATTGGCAACCTTAATGCCATAAGCAGCCTTATTCTCCTCTTGCCATGTAACTTAACTTTTTCACAGGTTCCAAGGTTTAGAAGGTAGACATCTTAGGGACCTGCTGCCTGCCTATCATGTATATCTATATATTTTTCCAGGTTAAGGGAAAATAAAGCATATATAAAATGTTGAGGTAAGAGCTACAGCTTTAGGACAAGGTAATAAGGAAGCAAGCAAATATGGAACTCTGATATTAAAAACTGGAGGTCATGTTACTAATGAAACAATCTGTAAGTTCATTTATAATAGTGCATCTGGAGTTTTGCAGTTAAAAAGCATGTAGAAACTGTTACAGTAAGTAAAACGCAAATTCATTTAATGGCATCCCTCAACTCCCCCGTGGCTTTCTTTCTTCATGTACTTTATTCAACCATTATTCTAAAGTATCAAGATGATCATGTTGGTCCTGGGGAGGAATCTAGACCCAGCATCGTGGGATGGAGAACATCTTTTTGACCAAAAGGGGGATGTGAAAGGAAATGAAATAATCTTCAGAGGCAGAGAGATTCCAAAAGGAGCCGAGAGGTCACTCTGGTGGGCACTCTTATGCACAATTTAGACAACCCTTTTTAGGTTCTAAAGAATTGGAATAGTAGCAGTAAATACCTGAAACTATCAAACTACAACCCAGAACCCATGAATCTTGAAGACGATTGTATAAAAATGTAGCTTATGAGGGGTGACAATGTGACTGGGAAAACCATATGGACCACACTCCCCTTTGTCTAATTTATGGATGGTTGAGTAGAAAAATGGGGGAAGGAAAAAAAAGAAAAAGGCACCCAGTGTTCTTTTTTACTTTAATTGTTCTTTTTCACTTTAATCTTTATTCTTATTATTTTTGTGTGTGTGGTAATGAAAATGTCAAAAATTAATTTTGGTGATGAATGCACAACTATATAATGGTACTGTAAACAATTGAATGTACGCTTTGTCTTGTATGACCGCATGGTATGTTAATATAGCTCAAGAAAATGAATTAAAAAAAAAGACAATCATGTTGGACAGTCTGTAAAATGGATGAGAAAAAGAGTTTTCCAGATTTAAACCACTGGGAGGCACTACCCTCACTTTTAAAATAGTCTCAAACTTTAGCAGAAAAAGATTAGGAAGCCAGCCTAGTAATAGTGAAGTGACCTTTACATAAAGAATGCTGAAGAAGTCAAGCAATCCATCAGGCTAATAGGCTATAAATTAATGTAAGATGTGCCAGGAACACAGTTTACAGGCAGAGGGTGGGGGCACAGCAGCATGTAATCCTGGGTTCCTCATTATAAAAGCCACATAGTAGTCCCAACACCATTAGATTATTGTGAAATTTTAATTGGAGTCTGCAACACAAGTAGCACATTATCTGGCATTTGTTGTATGCTCAATAAATAAAAGGTAGTTATTACTATGCTCTTATTAAATGCCCAGAATGGTTCTCAGATGTGAGTACATACTGCAAGAAACCTCTGGTCTTCATGGATCAGGTTCATTTGACGAGGCAACCGTTCGAATGCCAGCGTAGTGCATGAAGCCTCTAGTTATTACAGAGATGAGGGATCATGAGTTGAATGAATTACTACTTACTAGTAGGAAAAATAATTTTTGAACAGAAAGGAAAGGAAGTATACCGAGAGAGGTTTTAAGTAGCACACAGCAATGCTATGGAGTGACTGCCACACAAGAGTCTAATATTAATATTTCCAGCAGTGAATGAAAGCTTTTTAAAATGTATCACTGTATTGTTAAATTAAAAAAAAAAAGATAACTGAATCCAAAAGAGACTTCAAGGCATGAATTTTTTAATGAACAATTATCAAGAAAACTGAAGATGTTCTAAAACAACACAAAGTGTAAAGCATATATATTACATGCACCAATCTAAAAGCTCATAAACTCAACCTAAATCTAGAATTTAAACTGGCAAAATCAAAGAAGTTTCTGAATAGAGAAGGAATTAATTATTTTATAATATGTTAGAGAATATCCATGAAAAAGAGTGTGTAAAATAGCAATTTGTGGTAGATCAGGGGTAAAGAAGAAATTGCAGAAGCAATTCAATATGTTAAAGAGGTTCCAAAGTGAAATATAAAAAGGCTTTTCTTTCTTTCTATAAATGAGGCTGAGAATCAGTTAGGCCATCAATAAAAGGCCTTGATTAACATGGTACAAAAAAGAATGAGAAGGAACACTCCAGGAAAATTCTCAATATAAAATTGTCTTTTAAGTAGTCACATTTTGAAATGATAGTAATTGCTCAATATGTCCTCAAAGTGAGGTATTTGAAAACCTAAATTCAAATAATTATAAAGATTGCATGCTATAAATGCAAAATTGTTAAAAAAAAAAAAAAGCAATCAGCAATAAAAATACAGAATTGAAAAATTGGTACTAGGACTTATCTATCTATAAAAGGAGTTCTCAAAATACCTTAGATATACATGTTTGACTCTTCTAAATAAGGCAAAACTTTAGAACTAAAATGTCAGGAGCAATAAATTCTTATGGATCACTTGAGGAAAAATAAAAACGTGTTTTCTTAGGAGAAAAATATTAACCAGTGCAATTTTATGATCAAGTTGAATAATTTATCAAGGTTCCAGACTGGCTAATTTATTTTGATAATCATGACAAGGTGGTAATATCCATTATTCTCTAGCCTTATTTGCTATTTACATTAACTCTTCATATACAGAGAAAGAAAACAAAAAACAGAAAACCTTCTTTGGGGAAGAAAAGTATAAATTTAAAAAAAGGGGAGCGGAGGTTCTGGTGTCGGTACATCCAGGCAGAACCCAGGGCAGGCTCGCAGAAAGCTTGTATATCTCTGCCTTGATTAAAGACTTCCTTTTTTGCACAAGAAATTCGCCCTTCTAAAAGACAGGAAGAAACAGTATTGCAAAGATTAATGTTACATTAACAAATGGACAATAGAGTCGGAGATCAAAACACGGAAAAGGATCTCAGATGCAAGCAGCTGAGGCTGTTATAAAAGGAATCTTGGTCTTTTAAATGATACCGAGGCAGCAGAAAAGTCTCTACAAACCAGGATTCATCCACGTCCACAGCCTGGGGTGGTTTCTCTCGAGACTCGTTACTGGGCATCAGTAGAAGAATATATTCCCAGATGGGAACAGTTTCTTTTAGGAAAAGCACCATATCCTATTGGCTTTGAAAATCAAAATGAAGCAGAAAATGTCATTCAAAATGATGCGCAGCTGTAATTTGTTAACGTGCTATTTCAGAAACCTTGTTTAGTAACACAGAATATTAAAGAATATCAGGTCATTGCAGGAACTTTAGGAACTGGATTGTTCATATTGTTCTGTTACCTCCTAAGTGACCATGAAAATATGAGAATCTGCTGGGAAATGTCAGGTATTCACTACGTGATCCACTGCTAGATTTCAAGTTCATGAATTGGCTTTCTACCAAACCCATGGAAGTGTTAAAAACTAATACTGAGAAGTCGGTTGTTTATTAACTAAATTATTAAATGAGTGTCATATGTGTTGTTTAAAAATTATTTACAGTCATTCACATCTAAACGGTGAACAATGAATACTGGTTCTGATTTTAAGTTTTCAAGAATCTTTACTTTCCATAAAGATTACTTTCATTATGGGGGTGAGGCACAGGATCAAAGTGGTTGTTCACTATTACAGTTTCTTTTAGCAAATGAAAAGACAGGGATTAGCTGCTTAAGTATAATAAGAATGTTTATCAGAAAATAGGTTCATCAGATTCCATGCTTTGCAGATAATCAAACCTCCAAAAGTTCTAGAGACGGAAAGAACTGAATTATAAAGTATTCAATAAGTAGCCAGCTTCAAGAGGTCTTAGGCTTACTTGGTTTTGAACAAGGATACCCATTAAAGCTAGAAATAGTTGTTCGATTTTCACTTTGTTATTTAAGGATTGCCACCCTGTGAATGAGAAAAACCGATCTCTCATCTTTATATCTGTAAACTAGCCTTTCCCTCTCCCTTCTATTTTCATCATTTCTGAAACAGTGGACAGAGAGCTTTGGGTTACAACCCTAAACAGCTTTAAGATTCTGCAGTCCATCAGTGCTTATGCAATAGAAAAAAAAATATATATATATATAATTTTTATAACTATAGAAGCAGTTTCTGCTAATAAAGGAAGTCTGTACTGTACTAAAGTTAAATGTTTTAAATTTCAAACTAGTTTGTGTTTTTAAAAGAAGACAATAGGGCAAGGTTTTTAAAAAGTGTTGAAATGAACATTGTGCTAATAAGTTCTTTTAAACTACTATCTTGGAAATATCCTGTTGAGTGGATGCTGGTGTGGGCAACAGTAATGTTGTTTCTGTTAATATGTGTTGGCAGACTAGCACACTTCTCTACAGTGTTAACAGTTGTAATTAAGGAATAAATAGCACAGGGTGTCAGTCCGATGACAATTTCATGTATAGTGTCACAATACAAAATGTCACAGAATATTAGAACTGTTATATAACTATAAAAATTATCAGCTTAAAAGAGGAAAGCCTTTTAAAAAGGAAGATAAAGGAAGAACGAAAACCAGCATAAAGAGCAGAACAATTTTTTACATTCTCATGTATGTTCTATCATGAAGACTAATTGATATTTTTTTCCTGTTATATTACAGTTTGGTTTCCAGCTATCCAATTGATTTAGCAGGAAAATGAAAGATTTTTTTTTTTTAGCAGCTTTGAATTGGTAAACAGATTTAGATGTAGTAGAAAGGAACATGAGGAAGTTGTTTTGTGTGTGTTTTTTTAACATCCAATTTTTTCCAGCATATGCACATAAGAAGGTGAATGAAGCAATGTGAAACTTATTTCTCTTCAGTCAAGTGAAAAAAAGGGTAAACATTTGTTGAGATGGTAAAATATTGTGTCAAGCAAGTAGGCACATTCCAAAATTAAACAGTGGTCGATACATTAATGTCCTAAAATATTTGAACATACATACATTTTCATTGAAATCTGTAAATTAAATCACCAGCAGGTTGGATTAAAATACAGAATCTGAATGGCAATTTAATCATCTCAGAAAAGGTTGCTTTTTTTTTCCTTCCCTGAATTTACTAACTTGCTAAACAGTTAAAAAGGAAAGCATAAAATTTATTATATCCTGGATTACGATTTAGGGCAGGAGGGAAGGTATTTCCAGGCTTTGGCTGTGCCATTTTTTGTTATTTGTAGTTCATATCTCAGAAATCTCAATTGAGGACTTTTGTTCCTGTTCCCTACAGATCTTTTTCCCCCCTCCTCTACTTGTAGGCTGTAACAGATTGTACCATATGATGTATGTTTAAAAAAAAATTCCCCATGGGGACTTGGACACCCCATTAAAGGGCTTTATATTCCTCATGGCAAATTAGCTTGACATACGAATTTCCAAATATTGTTTTTGTGAAGAAAAGAGAAATACTGTGCCAGTTTGAATACATTGTGCCCCCCAAACGTCATTATCTTTGATGTAGTCTTGTCTGGGCAGACGATATCAGTGTTGATTAGATTTCTTTGAGTGTTTCTTTGGAATGAGCCCCACCGAGCTGTGGGTGATGACTCTGATTGGATAATTTCCATGGAGTGTTGGCCTGCCCATTGGGTGGGCCTTGATCAGTGGAGCCATATAAATGAGCTGACTGGCAGAAGGAACTCAGTGCAGCTGTGAGTGACATTTTGAAGAGGAGCTGCAGCCAAGAGGGACACTTTGAAGAATGCACAGGAACTGAGAGAGGAGCTGCAGATGATGGGACAGTTTGAAGATAGCTGTTGAAAGCAGACTTTTGCTCCAGAGAAGCTGTGAGAGGAAAAACGCCCCAAGAGCAACTAAGAGTGACATTTTTGAGGAACTGCAGCCTAGAGACGAACATCCTAGGAGAAAGCCATTTTGAAACCAGAACTTTGGAGCAGACGCCAGCCACGTGCCTTCCCAGCTAACAGAGGTTTTCTGGACACCATTGGCCATCCTCCAGTGAAGGCACCCGACTGCTAATGTGTTACCTTGGACACTTTATGGCCTTAAGACTGTAACTGTGTAACCAAATAAATCCCCTTTTATAAAAGCCAATCCATTTCTGGTGTTTCGCATTCTGGCAGCATTAGCAAACTAGAACAAAGACCATATCTAATGGATGTTTTTGAGCAGAATGAGTAGGAATTAGATGGGGAAAAACAATGTCATTTACTTATACCTTTTCCCCCAATTCAGCATCCTTCCTATATACTGCACTGTAGATACTATTCTCCAGGAAATCTGTGAATTTTTATTTTTTAGAATAATGAGGTTTTCAAAATAAAGGACATTCCAAAATTTGTTTGGAAAAAAAAAAAAGCAGGGGATCAGGCTCTTACGATCTTATTTAATATTTTCATATATGATATGGAATAGAGCATACTTCAACAAACAATTAAACCAAGTGGACATTTTTAATCTCCAATGTTATTTTTCAAATATTTGCAGGCTTACTACATCTGAGACACAGCAAAAGAGCTGAAGCCACAGAAATAGGTTAAGTCATGGCCTTGCCTGTAAGTAGCTCACGTTGTCCTGGAGAGAGACCTCCAACCAAATATTGGTGTAAGTGAAAGGACAGAGGTTCACACAGGGAGTTTCTGAGAGTCAAGCCTCCAGCTTTGCAGATCTCACTAAGCCCTTTCCAATAGAGAAGTCCTAAACATGTGGGAACAGAAGGAAGAAACCATGAGACTTTAAATTAGCACTATGTCAAAGAACATCACCTTTTACAAATCAATGTAACAGATTTGTGGAAATCTGATCTCAGCCTTTCTCAGATTGTATACTTTATACTCATTTTGGATACTATTACTGCCTCTAAAAGTTTTACATAGTTCCTAAGAATACTGTGTCTCAATATGTATTCAATATTACTTAATGCAAATCTTGTCCCTGAACCTTATGGGAAGCAGAATGATGCATAAAGCCCCCAGAGGCTCCATTAAAGAGACTACAGACTTAGAAAACAATATGACTTTCACCAGAGCATAACGGCATTGCTTCAGACTTCTGGGAAATCGAGATTGCCTTCCTCTGCCTCCTTTAGAACAACTCCTTCAGGGCAATTACAACAGAGGGAGTTTACAGTTTAAACTTCAGTCTTTACTTTGAAGCAACAGGTCTTTGGCTGAGAGACACATGAAAGAAATGTAAAAGCCATATGTGATTCATTTGGAGACTCACTGCTGTCTTCTAAATTGTTTTAGATATATTTAAAACATTTTCAAACACTTTATCTTTTTTATTCTGGTTATTATACTCCTTACTGATGTTTTAAAAATTGTATCCCAGATTCATTTTTTAAATAGCCACTGTTTCTTTAAAGTCAATTTTTCTTTACTTTATAAAACATGTGTTTCTAAAGATTTTAATCCACCCAGTAAGACTGTTAAAATAAATTTCTTTTCAAATTCTTATCATGAATTGTTTCTTGGATAGGTTCTATCCAGTAGTGACAAACATATTAAAGTACATATTATCAACCACCCCCAACACCAAACAACTTGAGTTTATTTTATGAATAAAATGGGAAATAATAATTGATTACAGGGTTAGTAGTATGATCTCTTTGCCGTCCTTACAAACCGATCACTCTCAATAATAACCTCAGGACATTGCCAGATGCTGGGGTAAGAACCCATAACTGCCCTCAGCCAATCACCCCACTAGTTGATTACAGGCATCAAAGTACAAATTGTAATAACTTTCATTCAATAATGAGTGCAAGATGAATAGAAAGGGCAGTAAGTTTTAAGAAGTGTGGTAGCTTATCCTGCGTAGGTCATTAACGAGTAGCTCCCTACCATGGTGGAGTTATTTTTATTTGTTTGTATGTTTGTTTCTATTAGAGAAGTTATGGGTTTATAGAACAATCATACAGGAAAAACAGGATTCCCACACACACCCCAATACCAACACCTTGCACTGGTGTGTAAATTTGTTATAATTGATGACAGCACATTTTTATAATTTCACTATTAATTAAAGTCCAAGGTTTAACTTAGGGTTCACTGTGTAGTGTAGTTCAATGGATTTTTTGTTAAATTTTTATTCTGTTACCATATATACAATTTAACATTTCCCCTTTTAATCATTATATTCAGAAATTCATATCAGGGCTATTAATTGCATTTGCAATGTTGTGCTACCCTCACCACCACTCATTACCTGAACATTTCTATCATTCCAAATAGGAACCCTGCACACTTTAAGCCTTAACTTCCCATTCCCTATCTCCCCCTCATCCCTTGGTAACCTAAATTCTAAATTCTGAGTCTATAAGTTAGCTTATTCTAATTATTTCATATCAGTGACATCATACAATATTTGTCCTTTTATGTCTCGCTTATTTCGCTCAACACGATCTCTTCCACTTTCTTCCATGTTGTCACATGTATCGGACTCCATTCCTTTTTACAGCTGAATAATATTCCATTGTATGTATAGACCACCTTTTATTTATCCATTCATTGGTTGATGGACACTTGGAGTTTTTTCTCTTTGTTTTCAGGAAATGGATTTTCTTATATTTCATTTTATTTTCAAAAGGGGCTGTGATGGTTAGGTTCATGTGTCAACTTGGCCACAGGTGATGGTACCCAGCTGTCTGGTCAAGCAAGCACTGGCCTAACTGTTAATGAAGGACATTTGTGGCTGGTTAATAACCCAGAAGGCTGGTTTATTAAATCATCAGTCAGTTGGCTGCCGCTGTGACTGATTACATCACTAAAGGGCATGTCTTCCACAATGAGAGAAGGCAATCAGCTGGATTTAATCCGATCAGTTGAAGACTTTTAAAGAAGACAGAGAGAGGACCATCACTTCTTTGGCTAGCCAGCAAAGCGTCTCCTGAGGAGTTCATCAAACACCTTCATCGGAGTTGCCAGTTTGCTGCCTGAGGAGTTCATTGAACACCTTCACTGGAGTTGTCAGTTTGTTGCCTGCCCTACAGAATCTGGACTCATGCATCCCCACAGTTGCATGAGACACTTTTATAAAATATTATATTCATAGATATCTCTTGTTGATTCTGTTTCCCTAGAGAACCCTAACTAATACAGGGGCTAAATACCATGATATGTGTAAATACATAAGTAGCACTGTTAGATAATTTTGAAATTACAGAGAGAAAATGAGCCACATTTAAATTTGTAGGATGTAACACATTTTTATAAGCAAATAAAGAAGAAGCAGTATTCCTGTAAAACTTGCTCATCCTTAATTGTTACATGTATTAGTGTTACACAAGAAACTATCATAGGAAAATCTTTTTATTTCAGCCACTATTTTTAAGAGTGATTATACTATCAATTAGCATATATATTATTTCTCAAATTTTTATAATGCTTCAAATATGCTAGAATCTTCCCAAAGAATATAACTGGGGCTGGTGGTTAATCTACGAGCTCTATAGAAGAAATAAGGAAGACCTAGTTTTTCTGACATAAAGAACAGTACTTACTAAAAAGCTTCCTCCTGCAAAGCAGCATCTCTACGCAATTTCAGTTGCTTTATTTGCATTCTATAAATATGCTTATGCGCTGCTATCCGTAAGATAAGTGGGAAATGAAAATAAGCATTCCTTCAATCAGCCAGTTTGTCAAGTCATATAAAAAAGGTAGCATCCAATATGCCAGTCAGGTACTTTTCAAGTAAATAAAACAATGGACAAAAATCTTGCACTCATAAGGTTTGCATTTCAGCAGGATGAAACAGAGGATAAAAATATGAATATATAAAACATTGATACCAAAGATGTCAAGTAGGCTGTGGACTGTAAGAGTTCAAAGCTTACACAAGAAGATGGGGCTGGAGATGAGAATCATCTGCACAAAAATATTTACTGCCATGAGACTGGATGAGATCACTAGCGGAATCCAAGTAATTAGAAAAGCAAGAGACCCAAGCCCATGCCCTAGGGCATTCCAGTGCTTAGAGGCTGAGGAGATGAGAAGGAGTCCAAGAAGTAATCAGTGAGGTCAGGAAGAAAAGAGAAAACAAAAGAAGGGTTTTCAAGGAGGCAACAGTGATCAACTGTATTAAAATAAGAAGAGGACCAGAATTAACCACTGAATTTAGCTATGTAAAGGTCATTGCCTGGCGAGAGCAATTTCAGTGAGGTGGTGGTAGGGAGAGAGAAGAATCCAATACAAGATGTATAGAAAACTCATTTATAAGTCTTGCTGTAAAAGACAGAAAATAAATTGAATATCAGGAAGACTGAGATGAGAGGCAAAGAAAGGGAGTTGTTTGGGTTTTTTTTTCCTTATTTTTAAGATGGGAGAAATTGTGCATGTTTATATGCTGATGGTGATGATACTTTTAAGAGAGAAAAATTGGTGATACGAGATTGAGGAAAGGGAAACTTGATGTACAACTTTCATTGAATAAACCATAAGGTTGGTATCTAGTGCATAAGTAGAAAGTTTGGCTCTAGGTAGGAATGTGCACAGTTCATCAAGGATAAGGGGAGACAACACACGAGCTCACATGTGAATAGGTGGGTCTATGTATGGTACAATCTTGTGGCAGTTCTCTTCTGTCAGCTTCTGTTTGTCACAAATCAATGGCAACTATTTTCTGTAACCATTTATCAAGACTTCTGACATAATTGTTTTTAAACATATTATCAATCATTTCAAAGTTTTTTTTAGCGCATTGATATGGGAAACAATAGGAAAGACAAGAGATCTGGGTAGAAGGATGTTTCAGGAACACAGCCAAATAGTAAAGGAATGTCTAAATGAGAAAGCTAAATTAAATGTAAAACTGGATATATTTCTGCAGAGCAATAAAACCATAACACCTTTGTAAGTTTTCTGTACCAGGCTATAAAATCATAGCAGCTTATACATTTCTATACATTAATCTCTAACCATAAAGATTGTAAATCAGAAAACCTGCTTTTATTCAAAAAGGCAAGTTAGAAAATATCCTAGAATAGAAATCAAAGTTTTAACCAAACAGCCCTTTGTCTTTTTCCAATTTGGGATAATATTTCTAAATTGTGACACAAACAAGATTTTTACACAAACTGCATGACTTCATAGAAGACATTATTAAACACTCAAACACTCTGAAAAGTCTAAATTATAAAGACATGCAGTTAACAAGTTAAATTAACTCAATTACATATAATAATAAAATATAATATGCCAAGGAGAGAAGAGAAAACAAAATTAATTACAAAGACTAATTATATTCCTTTCTCTAGAAAAATTCTCTTTTGATTCTAATCCTAGAGTTTACACATTTGTATAGAAAGTTAGCACATTGGCTTCATCATGTAACTCTTTGTCACAGTCTTGAATTCATATTGATGGCCTTTTCCCTGCCTCTTCACAACCAGTCTACAATACGGACCTAAAGTCTTGACTTCCTTAGAAAGTACCAGGTGGTGACCACTCACTAGAAAAGACCAGTTAATATACTGACAACTGAGTCCACTGTCCTTTTATACTGTACACTTCAAGTTATTCTGTCTGCCTCTAGTGCTAATAATGAATCCCTTTCATTCCTCTTGGTGAGAATGATTCCCCAACCCAAGTATTTAAGTAGACCAGACATTATAGTATTTTTAAAGCAGTATATGTTTAAAATAGATTTGATTCATTTGACACACTCGTAATTCATAGCTGTATTAACATCCATATCCATAAGTATATTAAGCATAGAAATAGAGATGTCCATGTTTATATTCAAAATTAAGTATGTGCTGATAATCACTCTTATTTTTTAGCATGGATAAGTACCAACTGCCATTCAGCAGAGACTATCTCTTTAATCTAAGTAATTCATTGAGAAGCCCATTATATTGATTGGAGAAAAACAGGAATTTCAAAACACTAAGTCAATAAAACAGTCTCACAATGATGTCTACTTTGTAATTTCTTAATATCTTGATATTTTTTAACTCACAGTGAAATAAATAAAGGTTTTCGGTCATTTGATTATTTTAAATTCACTTTTTATTCAACTCAGCAAAGGTGTCTTTTTTGTTTTTAAATTAACTTCATTGATTTTAATAGCCAGAACAAGCATTATTACTGTGTGTCTTGGCTGTCCTATCTGATTTAAAGAACGGATGGTTCATTTTAAGAGGGTCAGTTTATCCACAGACAATAAAATAATATTACTCATCTTAAGTGAGCTTACCACTGATTATTAGGCTGTTTATGTGCTGTGGATGGACGTTAATCAATTAGGTGTAACATTTAATTATTCAGAATCCAGAGCATTAAGGAACTCACGGATAATATTTAATTACAATAGAGTTTCAATTATACCCTAATGGTCAACCCTTCATCAAGTCTTATTGGAATAGTTTTTTTGTTGCAATAACTATCCAGATTGAGAGGAAAAAAAAGATTCTTCTAATGTTAATGTATTCCATGTAGAGCTAGCAGGAGTTAAAGAATGTTATTCAGATGTATTGAAAATCACTGGGTAATATGAAACCATATGTATTATTCATCTACACATTTCAATGAACAAAAGTTATTTAATATTTAAACAGATAAATTTACTTCTTTGAATAATGAATTCATTTTGAACACTCCATCCTTTTTTCTAGCATCAACAGTCCAATTTATGAGTTTCAGTCTTTCAACCAGTGATTTCTTTGCCTTAGAAATAAATTCGACATGGAATATTTTAGGCTGCATAGAACTTCATCACCTCCTTCAAACAACAGCCAGGCAAAATTATTCCAATGTTGGAGAGAGGTGGTGGTCAGAGGAGGAGATGAAGGAAAGAAAAAACAAAGGAACTGATATTTACCCAACTCCTTCTATATATCAATAAAATTAAGGTGTTGGATGAGGATTACCACCATTATACCACTTTGAAAGTGTTTTCTCTTAGATCAAAAAGCATATTTTTTCTTTCAATATATTCTCCAGTCATCCTTAGCCTACATTAATTATCAAATGCTGCTTTTTAAATAATTTAAAACAAAATCCTTATTGCCTTCCCTGATATAAAAATGTTTTTATATAAACACATTTCCTAGAATTTACATATAAGAAACTGTCATTTTCAACATATCTCACATTTGTAGTAAAACATGCATTTTTGCAAACAGAATGCAGACATCAAAATCTCTCCTCTTCTGAAACTAATTACATTAATCACAAATAGTAATAAAGTGAAATCAGGTAAAATAGTCCAGCTGTAGTCAAACTAAAACAAAATTTGGGTCTTGTGAATGACCTGGAAGTTTCAAAACATCCCCATGACTTGCTTTGGTGCAATTATATGCTGTTTCTAATTCTATTTTCTGCAAAATCATGTTGGGAGGAGAGTAAGCAAAGTCCTAAAGTATCTCATAAATAACCCCCAGCAAGGATACACAGATGAAGGAAGAGGCTGTAGTCGGGCTTCCAGATTTAGTCAGGCAATTGAACACAGGACACCTAGTTATATTTAAATTTAAGATAAACAATCATGTTTTAGTGTAAGCACATCCCATGCAATAACTGGGACTTACTCATAAGAAAACATTTTTCGTTGGTTATCTGAAATTCCAGTTTAACCAGGGGTCCTGTGTTATATTTGGAAACCCTAAGGATGAAACCTAAGGCAATAGAGATATATTAACCCCACCATGTGCCCCCAAGACAGACTTGTACATACACATACTCAAGTGCACACCCATTGTGGCTCACCCATTTTGGTCTTCCTACTAGATGAAAGCAGGGGAAGAAACACTGACGTCTTATATTCATCCAGACCTAATTTTCTCCAGTAATAAATAGGAAAATAGCCAAATGGAAGATAAACCAAGAACTTCTAAGAGGCCCTTAGGTGGCACAAACTGAAAGTCACAAGTGGAATTGTCCTTTCAATTTTATTTCCACTGTGCTCCTTAGAGTGGAAGCATTGTTGGGGGAAGAAAGGGGAATGGTTAAGGGCATATCTTCAGGATGATATTCTGATGGAAGCTAAAGCAATGAAGCTGCCATGTTAAAGCAAAGTCTTCAAAGAGGACCTGTCTGCAGAGGCTGCATGCATCTCTGAATAAAGCACACAGATGTGTAGCAAGACCAGAAAAGTGGGTCTGGCTGGGCATAGGACATGACAGAAGAGGCCTAGACTTACCCACACCTCTGTCCACCTCCCTGTGTTAGCCACAGAAAACCCAAACCTCTTGTTGTCTTGCAGGAGGTGAAAAAAAGAGTCACAACATACTCATCCACTCTACAGCAATAAAAAAGAAAAAAGAGTTTAGACAGAGCCACATTATCATATAGAAGAAGGAAATATATGACACTGCATCTAAATAAATACATTTGGAATATTGGCAGTACATAGAAAAATGGGAGAAAGGAAGAGAGGGAGCAAGAAGTGGAAGGAAGGAAGGAAGGAAGGAAGGAAGGAAGGAAGGAAAGGAGGCAGGAAGTGAGGGAGGGAGGGAAAGAGGAAGGAGAAAACACAAATAGATCAAATAAAAAAATTTAGTCTGGGAGAGCACCCCTCCTCCCCCAAAAAACAAACAAACAAACAAAAAAAGTGTCAGAAGTGTGTCATCATATAAAATAACTTGAAAATAAGTAAATGAAATCCTGAAACAATAGAATGATATTTTTATGAAAAGAGGTATCAGAGTAAATTAAAAAATAAACACTAAAATTATAGTATTACATAAATGATGAACAAATTAGAATCCACAATAAACAAGAGGAACAAAACTCAAAATGAAACACTGCACAACAGCAGTGCATGAAGTAATTACAGACAATGGAGATGAACAAGAGAGGAACAATTAAAACAAACATAGAGAAGTATATAGCTAAGAAAGACAGATAAAGATGAAAAATAAAAGACCAATTAGTAACCCAACAAATGGAAGAGAACATATATTCCAAAATATTAAGAAGAAAATTTCCCTGAAATAAAGAATTCAATCTGCAGATTGAAAGAGACCCCAAGTTTGAGAAAATAATGACATAGGAGGATCATTTCACCCAGATATCTCCTGACTGTTGTGGAGTTTAAAGGAAAAGGAAAGAATTCTTCAGGCCTGCTGGAGTTGTGGGGAGCAGATTTCTTACAAGGGGGAGAAAATCAGACAGATTTATGAGGTCTTCACAGAAGTATTCAGAGTCAAGAGAAAATGAATCAAAACCCACTAAATGTCGGGTGAAGAATGTGTGCCAAGAACATTACACACAGTCACTTAATAAAAAGCTAACAGGCAAACATTCTCAAATACGAAAGATCTCAGGAATACAGCAAGCATGATTTAAATCTTAATAATCAATAAGGGAAGTGAGCCAACTAAAAAATGAAAGAAGAAACCATACTGAAAGTACCAGTGGGAAGCATTGCACTTTATTTAAAGCACTACATCTAAAGAACTGCATAAAATAGGTTTAACAAGTTAATATAAATCTTGAAAATATAAAAATATAATGCAAATTTTAAGCTGAAGGAGGAAGGAAAATGGAAAAATTCATATGTGCTTCAATATCATCATCTCCATTATCAGTCAATAGGCAGTACTAAAATTAGATGTCAAGAAATGCAAGATGGTACATATAATTTGGAGGTATAAATGGAATGGCATGAAATAATAAGGCTAAGAAGAGTAAAACCAGTCAAAATTCTGAGCCAAAGAGAGAAAAGGAAACTAAGAGAAAGACATAGTTCAATAATTTTCTCATTTGTCTCAGCAGAAAGGCAGTATTGTCCATGAAAACTAGCAGAAGCAATAGAAGCAGTATATTAAATAATAACAAAAAGACAAACACTAGTATAACTAAAAGCAAATTACAAACCTTCCATTTTAACAGTGGGAAAACATTCATATGACACCACCACAAATTAAGCAATTAATGTGAATCCCAGAAAACAACAAAGAGTTTTCTGGGAGGAATCACAGGTTGATAACAGTGGTTTTCTTTGAAGAAGATATTATATGTGTGGGGTGACTGGGAGGGAGCAGAAAATCTTTCAGCTTTTACTTTGAATTTTCTAACTGCTTTATGCTTCTCTGCATTAAGAGAATCTATTAACTGGAATGAATTAATTGTAAGGAAATAGTTTATTAGTTATTGTTAAGGTGGATGGTGATTTGCAAATCACACAAACATTTCACATATACTACATACACACATTTGTTCTGCATAATTGTTAATTATGATGTGTACTGAATTTTTTGATTCTGCTCATATAGACACGATTCAGCTGTGCTTATATGACGAGATCGAGAGAGAGAGAGAGAGAGAGAGAGAGAGAGAGAGAGAGAGAGAGAGACTGCGTTGCGTGCAAGGGGAGGGGGGAGAGAGTGCTCAAACATTATAAGCATTTTACTATGCTATTTTCAGTTCTGAATTTTTCTTTCTTTTTTTTAATTTACTTTTTTCCCCATTGGAAATCAAAAGGAATATAGCCAACAAAGATGGGAGAAATTAGAATCTCTCTGTTCTCTATACATACTGGGAAGATTTCCTTCATAATGTGGAAATTGAAAGAAACTGGATCCATAAAGGAGAGAGCGCTATCAGGAGACAGAGGATGAATGGTGGTTTGGAGCCAGAAGGGTAAAAGTATATTCTTGGTTTATAGAAATAGTTAAGTGACAGCAAGAGAGTTATTTCCTACATTAAATAAGAAACACAACTGGGGATGTTTGGGAGGATGATTTTGTGGAGTTAGGAAGATTCAAGACTCAATCACGGATGTGTCTAGAGAATATTTAGTGTGAAGAGAAGATAATGAATCAAAAAATACTCAGTCAATATTTTAACTATTAATTAATTATTAGGTGTGTATTAATTGCTTATTAAAGGCCCCAAATTATTCTGGTATTCAAGAGGGATCAAGTAAATATATTGGATGTGGTTCTACATTTTTACAATCTGTGAAGAAAAAAAAATACTGAGTCAGAAAGAGTGATATATACCCAAAACTTGATGAATAAAGAAAATTATTGTATTCTCAAATAAATGCATAATGAATCAGTGATATGTGAATTCACCTTTTAATACGCTGAAGATCTCCAAATCCTGCAAACTTGGCTTCTATCTAATTGAACGCATCATCTAAAGTAAGATTGTTTCTCTCAGCCCAGATATGACATGAAAAGGAATACCACCAAGGCAAAATCCAATAGTACCATCTTTGCTGTCAGAAGAGAGAGAGTTTTGGCCCAAAGACAAAATAGCCTGGCCATTGGCAGCTCCTAATAGTATAAATGGATGCCCCAAGCTTTTTTTTGCCTAATGCCACAAAATATTAAAACTGTGTCATTCACCAAACTCATTCTGATTCCACACTCACCAAACTTCCTGCAAATTATCGCTTGGCTTAGCACATGTCTTTTCAGGAAAAGAATGTGTCAGAAAACAATTGTACAATCTTCTTCATGTTTATAATTCTAATAAATTAATACAAAAATATTTTGGTTCCTGCACTGGCCTTTAAAAGCTTACTTAATTTGAACCCACTCTTGAGAGATGGTGCCATTCTTAGCTATTTTTGGCATAATTTTTTAAAAATCAGCTTTTGAGACTGGAAGATATGGGTGAGAAAGGTATTGTGAGTGTGTGTGTTGCGGGTTGCTGGTGCTGAGTTCCAACTTGGCGGGCCGGGGCCAGGGAACCTGGTCAGCCCCTGGGGGAGGCGATGGGCATGGGCAGTAATATCCTCCACAGCCCCCCGGGCCTGAGAAAGTGGAGCCGGCTACAGGCCCCATCTCCCTCACCCAAAATACAACCGTTAGAGGAAGCTTGCCGGAGAAAACCGCCCCCCTTATCTTGCCCGCCACCCCCGTTGCCAGAGCAACTCCCGCCACCGCCAGTGCGCATGCACCGTTGCCAGAGCAACTCCCGCCCCTTTTTCAAACGACCTCCGCGCCCTCTCAGAACCAATCCTAGCCTTTATCCCCTCAGCATTGCCATGTAAGGACCCCACACCCCTGACACCGACCCCGCCCTCTATGCCACCCTATATAACTTGTACTCACCCCTAAATAAAGGCTTTTTGGTTCAACCCTCCTGAAGAGAGATTGTCTCGCGTCCCCCTCTCGCCGCCCTCCACACCTTGCACGCCTCCGCCGGGGACTCGGCCAAGTCCCCCGCCTCACCTTCGCCTCCGGGAAGAGCTGCCGCCGGTACCCCTCAAGCAACCCTGAGCGCAGAGGGTTCCGTGGGTGCCCGCCCCTAGCTGCGACCGCAGTGTGTAGTGCGTCTGTGTTTAAGGAGAGGGAGCTAAATGGTGTTGAATTCATCCAAGTAAGGCTGTCACCCAGTGGGAAGGTCTCTGACCATCTAATTCGTCATCCACAATTGACCACACTTGGCCTCCGATAGTGTGTGCTCACCTCAATTTGAACTTCTATACTGTTAAACTCAAGAAACATACCAATATGTCAGAGATCACAATAAGAGCCATAGTTCAAACTAGAAATTGTAGAGCAATTCAGAGAAAGAAGAAAACCATACATAGAGAAATTTGGAAAAAGATAGGGAGACAGATGGAACTGGAACCTAAATTCAAAGAATAGACAATATTTGAGCATATAGAAAAATAAAATTGAGGAAAATTACTCCAAACAAAGAATGAGTCTAAAAGCAAAGGTCTAAAGTTAAAAGAAATAAGAACATGATGCAGTGTAGAGTCTGACAGGGCATTTTTCTGAGAAGAAAGTTGAAAATAAAGATTACAGGTAATTTTAGCTCTTAAAAATTCCCAAAACAGCATCAGCACTATATTCATAAAGGTCGATCAGTTCATGTTCATTTTTAGTGATCAACAAAGACATTTATGCAGATTCTATAAGATTATTCTCATTTATTATCACTTAGCATTTACATTACACCTCATTTTGTAAGAAGCCCAAAGCACATTTGCAGCATTAGTAAGGATAACCCAGGAACCTGAAGGATTGGTTTAATGTTACCAAGATTCCTAATCAGAGGACAAGAATAGTTCAAGGGTTTAGTAGAATGTAGCATAACAGAATGTTGAAATTTTGGAAAGAGTCTCAAAAGGCTTAGAACGAAAACAATCAGTGCAAGTACTCCCATATTCCAAACTGAAGTGCTAGAATCCATATGTTGGACTTGAAAAGGAGGTGGTGAAAAAATGTTCTGCAACATTCAAGCCACCTTGAGGAAATAAAAATGTTGAGATGAAGAGGCCAATAGAGAGAATTTCTTTGGAGAGAATTCTCAGTGCACATGCCATCCTTATACCACCACAAACTGGTGAGAGGGGTTCCAAAGTGGCATTTAGGAAGCTTAACAGGAGTCTCCTGAACTTCAAAAGACTATGTCCTACTCATGACAGAAAATGACTGCAGGGGAAGGTCTTCAGCAAGACATTTCTCTATGACAGGGCAGCAGAGAGAGCGTCTCCCTTATTTCCTAATCCCTAATCTGAGGTTCCAATTACATGTATGTTAGACCATTTGTGACTGTCCAGTGGGTCACTGAGGCTCTTTTCATTTTGTCCCTATTAATTTCTTCTTGCTTCAGTTTGTATAGTTCTGTTGTTATGTCCTCAAACCCAAGGAGCTTTTATTTTGCATAGACTCTAATCTGCTGTGAATCTCATTCAGTCAATTTTTCATTTATGATGCTATGTACTTCTTCTCTATAAATATTATTTGGCATATTTTATATGTATATATAAACATGTTACATTATTATATTTATATTTATTTCTATCTCTCACATCATTATGTTCAGATTTTCCTTTAAAAACCTTGAATAATATTTATAATACATTTTCCCAAATGTCCTTGTCTTAAAACATCATTCTTTCTGTCATTTCTGGATCAGCAGCAGTGGACAACCTTATTCACTGCTTTCTTTCAACACTTTCTACTCTTGGTCTCCAGGATACTACCTTTGTTTTTGTTTCATACTGGCTATACTCACTCCACTGGGGAGCTCATTTCTTAGCATAGCTCTGAATGGTTCCAAAATTGTATCTATCCTAGACATCTCTCCTGAAAATCCAGACTCACATATTCACTGCCTACTCCACATTTACAATTGGACATCCAGCAGACATCTCAAACTTAGTATTTCCAAAGCTGAACTCCTAAGATTTTCCCTCAAACTCTTCCACTTAGAGCTTTCTTCATCTCATTTTATAACCTGAAATACTCTTTTTGCAGATATCCACAAGCTAACTGCCTCACCTTCTTTGCGTCTTGTTTGTCACTTTCTCAGTAAGATCTACTGTAACCACCCAATTTAAAATTTTGGATCCCAAACATTCACATTCAATGCTCTCAATCTCCCTTATACTGCTCTATTTTCCCATAGCATTTACTATCATCTAATACTTTACACTTGGCACTTTACTTATTCATTGTTGTTTATAGTCTTTGTATTCCCAGACAGAGGTAAGGGATCTCTGTGTGTTTGTTATCTGATATATCCCAAACCTGGAACACAGTTGATGTTCAAAACATATTTGTTAAGGAATGATATATAGCAATTTTTACCAATGTAAGTCAGTTATTTGGCAATTACTTAGGCAGTATACTGAGGTATCAATTGATAGTTGACATAAAGTATTATTCCAATCTGCTACAATATTTGAATAATTTCATAATTTATATCTTTTATCTCAAACTTAGTGTAAGATCTTCAAGGGTAATAATTATGTTTTGGAATTTTAGTCCATCCTCAATTATTACCATGTTGCTTTGTACATACTAAGAAGTACAGCTAAAGGAAAATAGCTGTTTATAGTTCTTTAATTTTATTCTGGTCACTGGTTTCTAATACTGGCTATTTCAATAATATAGCTAATGAGTTACAAGAAATCTCAGTTCATGCCAAACTACCTTAATTTGTTCTGTGCTATTACCTTCTCATGTGTTATCTATTTATCCCCATTTTACCCTTTTTCCTAATTCTCATTTTGCTACCCACGCTTACAGATAACAATTGTATATAAATTGATCTATGTCTCTTTCTAAAATGTGATGTCTTTTTGGACATATTTATGTTTACCTTACATAAATCATACTATATTAAATACCTCACGCTAAGTTTTTTATTTACATACATTTAGCATTATGTTTTTAAGAACTATTTTTATTTCTATGTCCATAGCTAGTCTGCATAACAGCCCACTGTATTTTTCACTTGACCTATTTATTCTTCAGCTAATGAAGAATAACTCTTCTGCTTACTTCACTTGTGATTATGAAGTTTCAATGTGAAATACTTAGGAAAATATTTGTAAAGTATTAAAAACCTCTCTGCCAATATGAAGTAGTATATCATATACTATAATAAAGATTGCAACAGGAATTTAAAAGATAAAATGATGAAGATTATTAAAGAAGGGTCTTGACAATTGTATAAAAATGTAGCTTATGAGGGGTGACAGTGGGATTGGGAAAGCCATATGGACAACACTCCCCTTTGTCCAGTGTATGGATGGATGAGTAGAAAAACGAGGGCAAAAAAAAAAAAAAAAAAGGCATCCAGTGTTCTTATTTACTTTAATCATTCTTTTTCACTTTAATTTTTATTCTTATTATTTTTTTGTGTGTGGTAATGAAAATGTTCAAAAATTAATTTTGGTGATGAATGCACAACTAACTATATAATGGCACTGTGAACAACTAAATGTATGCTTTGTATGACTGCATGGTATGTGAATACATCTCAATAAAAATGAATTTAAAAAAAAAAAAAAGAAGAGTCTTGAGCTCTGCAGGTCCCCAGAAGCCAGAAATGGATTGGCTTTTATAAAGGGTATTTATTTTGTTACAAAGTTTACAGTCTAAAGGCTATGAAAGTGTCCAAATGAAGTTTTCAACACAAGTGTACCTTCAGTGAAGGAAGGCCAATGGCATCCAGAAAACCTCTGTTAGCTGGGAAAGCATGTGGCTGGCATCTGCTTGCTCCCAGGTTGCATTTCAAAATGGCTTTCTCCAAAATGCCAGTGTCAACTTTCAATGGCTGTCTTCAAAGTGTGTCTTTCAGCTACAGTTCCTCTCCAAAATGTCACTCACAGCTTCTTTGAGGTCCTTCTGTTTGTGAGCTCTTGTATACAACTCCAGTGATTAAATCAAGACCCACCCTGAATGGGTGGGTTCCATAGCTCCATGGAAATAGTCTAATCAAGTTATTACCCACAGTTGGGTGGGTCACATTTCCATGGAAATACTCAATCAATAAGTTCCAATCTAGTCAACACTAATACATCTGCCCCACAAGATTGCAGCAAATAATATGGTGTTTGGGGGGGCATAATACATCCAACCAGCACACTTGGGATCTTCTTTTAGAAAATATATACCCTGAATAACTGTTACAGCAGTGAGGTCATCAATATGGCAACATAAGTCATCCCCTGAAAAAGCCTTCCCAGAGATTCAGCAAATAAAAAGACAAATCCCACTTGCTTAGAACTCTGGAGGAGGGTAGACACTGGAGAAAGACTACACAAATGCTGAATTGAAGAAAGAGGAAAATATCAGGTAGGAAATTTCCATTCTGGACCTGCCAGTCCATTCCCCTACCGCTTACTCATTCCAGCACAACCTGGGAGTCACAAAGAGGCAGCAGCCCAGGTGCTGCCCACTGCAGACACAGACTATAGAAGAACTCACAGTAGTGAGTTAAAACCCCACTCATATCCAGGCACAGGGAACAAAGTCCACAGAGACCCAGGGTAGAACACAAGTCATTGAGGAGTGCTGTACTCAAAAGGACCCTCAAGATAAAGAATAAAAAAAAAGAGACACTGCAATAGAACTGTTGGAAAGGGGTGTCTCATTCAATCCAGTTTCTGTCAGCTGTGCCACCTAAATGCAAAACAGACTTTTCTGGAGTGACCCACCTTTTTGAATTGACCCCATCTGGTTCATCTGGGCAGGATACTTACTGGGGAAGAAAGCAGAGGCAGAAAGCTTCACAGAAAAAAAAAAAAAAAAAATGGAAAACTGAGCTGCTGTAAGACAGGATGGGTCCCAGAACTTAAAAGTATAAGAAAAAGGGGGCAATGAGTGAGGAGAGATTTTATAAAAATCATAGGAGCTGGGGAGAAAATTCTGCACAAAAACAAATAGAACAGATCAACATTCCCAGAGACGGAACAGAGGAAAGGAAGCTTTCCCCTGGAAGTGAAACAATTGCACAAAAAGTGCAATCTAAAAAATTGTACCACATATCTGAGGTAAGAATCAGATGAAGAACAGCTGAGAAAATCTGAGTAATTAAATATGGTCTATTCTAAAGGTCTAAAATAAGTTGGACCAAGCATCAAAGAAGAGCATTACTGCAAAGTCAATCAACAATAAAACCTTAGACAAGAGGGAGAAACTGACCTTCAGAGTTAAGTCATCGAGATAACCTGATGCCTAGGCATCAGTAACAAATTACAAGCCACACTAATAAAAAAGGAAGATATGGCACAGTCAAGGGAACAATTTAAAACTTCAGAGGAGACAGAGTTTGGAACAACTAAAGCACAGAAGTTCAAACAAAACTAAATAATTCAAGGAAAATAAGGAAAATATGGATAAAGAGCTAAAGGATATTAAGAAGACAATGTGTGAACATAAAGAAAATTTGAAAATATAAAAAGGAACATAAATTATTGAGATGAAAGGCACAAAGTAGGGAATAAAAATACACTGGAGGCATACTACAGCAGATTTGAACCGGCAGAAGAATCAGCTAACTAAAAGACAGACCAATAGGGATTGTGCAGTCAGAAGAACAAATAGGGAAAAGAACAGAAAAAAAATTGAGCACTATCTCAGGGATTTGAGTGACAGCATGAGGCATGTAAAAATATATGTCATGGTTGTGCCAGAATGAGAAGAGAAAGGAAAAGGGACAGAAGGAATACTTGAGGAAATAATGCCTGAAAATTTCAGAGCTCTTATGAATGACATACATATACAGGTCCAAGAAGTGCAACACACTCCAAAGAGATTAAATCTTAATAAACCTACTCCAAGACACATACTAATCAGAATGCCAAGTGCTAAAGATAAAGAGAGAATTCTGAGAGCAGCAAGAGAAAAGGGATCTTCAATAAAACTAAGTACTAATTTCTGATCAGAAACCATGGAGGTGAGAAGACAGTGATATATTTAAAGTACAGAAAGAGAAAAACTGTCAGCCCCAAATTCTTTAACCAGTAAAACTCTCCATCACAAATAAGGAAGAGTTTAAAATATTCACAGTTAAACAGAAACTCAGAGAGTTCATCAACAAAAGACCTGCCCTACAAGAATTCTAAAGGGAGTTCTATCGGTTGAAAGGAAAATACAGGAGAGAGTGGCTTGGATTATTGTGAAGAAATGAAGTTCATCATTAAGGATAACTAAAAGGTTGAAAGTAAAATCTAATAGTACCACATCCTCAATATGTAACTCTACTCTTTAATTCCTGAAAGAGTCAGAATACAATCGAACAAGAAAAAGGCATATGTCCTGATAATGGACATTCAAAATATAAAGTGGTAAACTGGGATGAAAACAACATAAAGACAGAAACAGAGGGATATGAGAGCAGAGAACACGCTATTGAAACTAGGTTGGTACCTTTCCAAATTAGTAAATTACAGATGCAGGTTGTATAAGATAGACCCAAGGGTAACCATAAAGAAAGTTTTGTATAAATATACAAAAACAGAAATGAGAAAGGGATAAGTCAGATACATCACAAAAGAGCAAATATACAGAAAAGGAAGTTGCAATAAAGGAAAAGAGAGACAAAAAATATGTACAATGTATAAAAACCAAAGGATAAAATGGTTGAAGTAAGTACTGCCTTTACAGTAACAACACTGAATGTTAGTGGATTAAACTCACCCATCAAAAGACACAGATTGGCAGAATGGATTACAAAGTATGATCCAATTTTATATTTTCTACAAAAGACTTGCCTTAAACCCAAAGACACAAATAGATTAAAAGTGAAAGGCTGAAAAAAGGTATTCCATGCAAACAGTAATCAAAAAAAGAGGTAAGGTGGCTATACTAATACTGGACAACATAGACTTTAAATGCAAAACTGTTATAACAGACAAAGAAAGACACTATATATTAATAAAAGGGACAATCCACCAAGAAGTAATAAAAATAATAAATATTTATGCACCTAAACATGGTGCCCCGAAATACATGAGACAAAGAATGGTAAAACTGAAAGGAGAAATGGACACCTCTACAATAATAGTTGGAGACTTCAATACATTAATCTCATCAATAGATAGAACATCTAGTCAGAGGATCAATAAGGAAATAGAGAAGTTGAATAACATGATAAATGAACTAGAACTAATAGGCATATACAGAACATTCTACCCCCAAACAGCAGGATAAGCACTCTTCTCAAGTGCTCATGGATCATTCTCCAGGATAGACCACATGTCTAGACAAAACAAGACTCAATAAACTCCAGAAGACTGAAATTATGCAAAGTACTTTCTCTGACCACAATGGAATGAAGCTAAAAATCAATAACAGGTGGAGAATTGGGAAATTCACAAATATACAGAAGTTAAACAACATACTCTTAAACAATCAGTGAGTCAAAGAAGAAATTGCAAGAGAAATTAGTAAATATCTCGAGATGAATGAAAACAAGAACACAACATATCAAAACTTAAAGGATGCAGCAAAGGTAGTGCTGAGAGGAAAATTTATAGCCCAAAATGCCTACATTAAAAAAGAAGAAAGAGTTACAACCAAAGACTTAACTGCACACCTGGAGGAACTAGAAAAAAGAGCAGCAAACTAAGCCCAAAACAAGCAGAGGAAAGAAATAACAGAGATTAGAGCATAAATAAATAAAATTGAGAATTTAAAAAGGAAAGAGAAAATCAACAATCCCAAAAGTTGGTTCTTTGAGAAGATCAGTAAAATTGACAAACCCTTAGCTACACCGACAAAGAAAAAAAGAAAGAAGTTGCAATTAAATAAAATCAGAAATGATAGGGGACATTACTACTAACCTTGCAGAAATAAAAAGGGCCATAAGAGGTCATTATGAACAACTGTATGCCAACAAATTAGACAATCTAGATGAAATACACAAATTTCTAGAAACACACAAATGATCTACACTGGGTCTAGAAGAAACAGAAGACCTCAACAGATCAATTACAAGTAAAGAGATTCAATCAGTCATCAAAAACCTACCAATAAAAAAGCCCAGGACTAGATGGCCTCACAGGTGAATTCTACCAAACATTCCAAGAAGACTTAACATCCATGATGCTCAAACTCTTCCAAAAAATTGAAGAGTAGAGAACACTACCTATAACTCATTCTATGAGTCCAGTATCCCCCTAATACCAAAGCAGATAAAGATACTAAATGAAAAGAAAATTACAGACCTATTTCTCTAATGAATATAGATGCAATAATCCTCAACAAAATTATTGCACATCGAATCCAACAGCACATTAAAAAAATTATACAGCATGATTAAGTGAGTTTAATGGCAAATACGTAAGGGTGGTTCAGCACAAGAAAATCGATTAATATAATACCCCACATTATCACATATAAGAGGAAAAACCACATGATGATCTTGATTGATGGAGAAAAGGCACTTTACAAAATTCTTGATAAAAAAACTTAAAGAAGTAGGAATAGAAGGAAACTTCCTCAACATAATAAATGGCACATATGAAAAACCTATAGCTAACATCATACTCAATGGGGAAAGATAGAAAGCTTTCCCTCTAAGACCTGGAACTAGTTTAGGATGCCCACCGTTACCACTGTTATTCAACGCTGTGCTAGAAGTTTTAGCCAGAGCAGTTAGGCAAGAAAAAGAAATAAAAGACATCCAAATTGGAAAGAAGAAGTAAAACTTTCACTATTTGCCATGTGACATGATCCTATATAGAGAAAGACCTGAAAAATACTAGAGCTAATAAATGAGTTCAGCCAAGTGTCAGGATACAAGATCAGCATGCAAACATCAGTAGTGTTTCTAGACACTAGTAATGCGCAATCTGAGGATGAAATTGAGAAAAACATTCCATTTGCAATAGCAACTAAAAGAATCAAATACAAGGAATAAATTTAACCAATGATGTAAAGGACTGGTACACAGAAAACTACAAAATACTGCTAAAACATATCAAAGAAGACCTAAATAAATGGAAGGTCCCGTATTCATGGATTGGAAGACTAATTATCATTAAGATGTCAATTCTATCCAAATTGATTTACAGATTTAATGCAATCCCAATCAGTATTCCAACAGCCTACCTTGAAGAAGTTGAAAAGGCAATTATCAAATTTATTCAGAAGGGAAAAGCCTCCAAATATTCAAACATATCTTTAAAAAGAAGCACAAAGTTGGAGGACTCACACTTCCTGACTTTAAAGTTCATTACAAAGCTACAAGGGTCAAAACAGCATGGTACTGGCATAAGGATAGATATATTGACCAATGGAATCAAATTGAGAGTTCACAAACAGACTCTCACATCCATGGCCAATTGATATTTGACAAAGCTGCCAAATCCACTCAATGGGAAAGAATAGTCTCTTCAACAAATGGTGCTGGGGGACCTGGATATCCATATACAAAGGAATGAAAGAGGACCCCTATCTCACACCATATACAATAATTAACTCAAAATGGAACAAAGACCTAAATATAAGATCCAGGACTATGCAACTCCTAGAAAAAAATATAGGGAAGCATCTTCAGGATCTTCTGTTAGGCAATGATTTCTTAGCCTTTACACCCAAAGCTCAAGCAACAAAAGGAAAAAAAATAGATAAATGGAACTTCCTAAAATGAAAAACTTTTGTGCATCAAAGGACTTTGTCAAGAAAGTGAAAAGGCAACCTACTCAATGGGAGAAAATATTTGGAAACTGCTTATCTGATAAGGGTTAGCAACAGAATATATAAAGAAATCCTACAACTGAACAATAAAAAGACAAACAACCCAATTAAAAAATGGGCAAAAGATGAGGATATACAAATGGATAAAAAGCACTTGAAAGATGCTCAGTTTCACTAGCTATTAGGGAAATGCAAGTCAAAATCACAATGAGATATCCTTTCACACCTATATAAAGCTACCAATAAAAAAATAGAAAGGTGTAAATCACCCTGGCAATGTGAGACATGACTCTGGGGGATGAGCCTGGCCCTGGCAGAATGGGATTCAGAAAGCCTTCTTGGATCAAAAGGGGGAAAAGAAATGAAACAAAATAGAGTTTCAGTAGCTGAGAGATTTCAAATAGAATCAAGAGGTCATTCTAGAGGTTATTCTTATGCATGATATACATATCCCTTGGTAGTGCTTAGTGTTTTGGAAGAGCTAGAAGGAAATAGATGAAACTGTTGAACTGTAATCCAGTAGCCTTAATTCTTGAAGATGATTGTATAACTACATAGCTCTTAAGGTGTGACGGTGTAATTGCGAAAACCTTGTGACTGACACTCCCTTTATCCAGGGTATAGACAGATGTGTAAGAAAACAAAGACAAAAATAAATAAATAATAGGGGGTATGGGATATTTTGGGTGTTCTTTATTTTTATTTTTATTCTTATTTTTATTTTTTAGTGTTTTGGAGCAATGAAAATGTTCCAAATTAATTGTGGTGATGAATGCACAAATATATGATGATACTTGAACCACTGATTGTACACTTTGTATAGTTATCTGGTATGTGACTATATCTCAATTAAAGTGCATTTAAAAAAAGAGCGTATCACTTCTACCAGACAATTGCTAAATAATAATTCAATAATAACATAATTTTTAAAGAATTGTACTCCTGTAAGGGAAGAAAATTACCATTTCAGCCTGTAACTTTGGTATAGAATAAAGAGAAATTAATTTTGTTACTATATATTTTGTTAAAGAATAAACAATGACTTTATCTTTTAGGTCTTTTAAAATTCATTTCTCATTGTGCATAAAGTAAAGGCAAATTATTTCTTTTGCTGTAAAACCAATCAGACAATGGAATTGTGTTCATTTATATCATAAATTTACATTTTCTAACTTGAAAAAAAAAAAGAAAATTAGAAGTGTTGGAGAGGATGGAGAAATAGGAACACTCATCCATTGCTGGTAGCAATGTAAAATGGTGCAACCACTCAGGGAAGGAGTGTCCCAGGCAGGGGGCACTTCCAATGCAAGGGTTTGAGGTTGGAGTGTGGTGAGGTTTTAAATTAGTTAAACAAGATTTTAAATTTGAACCGGCGGAAGTCAGGTGTGACACAATGGTAAACTGAGGCCATAATGCATGAGAAAAGAGAATTTGTTACTTACAGGTCTCAGAGAGAGGGGAGCTGTGAGGGATCTATATAAGCGGCCCCACCAGCAGGCAGGGAGCACACAGGGGGAGCCAGGGGAACCCGTGGGCTGGTGCCTTTCTTCATTGTGGCCCAGGTGGGAGCTTAGATTTCCCACAGGCGTGAAGAATTGGTTAGTTTGAAGAGAATATGCGGAAAAGGGAAAGGGACTGGAGGTCCAAGGGTGGTGGGGATGGTGAGCTCGTCATTTGGGACTAATTGTGGGTTTGGGGTGAGGTGTGTGGGTGGTGGACAAAGATGCGGATTTGGGTTCTGGGGCCGTTTTTTTGTCCCAACACTGGAAAACTGCATGTTAGGACTGAGGTCAGTGTGGACGCAAGTGGCTTAGCCAAAGTGAGAGGGAGGCTGGAGCAGCACACACAAGATGTTGATAGTTACAATAGGTGAGCAGAGCGTAGCAGGGTGGGCAGGGAGGATGGAGGGAGTGAGTGAGGACAAGAGGAGATGCTGTCAGAGCAGGGTCAGAGATCGTGCAGTGTCTTGTCACCTGACTGGGAGAACGTCAGATTTTACTCCGAGCTAGAGGGGAAGTCACTTGAGGACCTCGTGCGCAGGAACAGTGAGACCTGATGACGGTTTTAAAAATGACAGCTATTTTGGTATTAGAACCTAAGATGAGGGCAAATGAAGGAAAATTCACAATTCTCATCTTACAGAATAAACCCTAGAATAAAAAGCTTATACATTTAGCCTTTTTAACTAATCCTTTACCCACTTCATATCCTAAAACAGATGTTATTTTTCTTTTGTTAATAATAAAATAAAAGCCCAAGACTCATTACCCAAAATAGTAATGATTAACCCGACCCCTAAGAATTAATGGTTTTAAGTGTTGCATGGTAACCAAAGGGAAGCAGCAGGAGAATGTGTTAAATTACACAGATTTCAACTAGAATAAAATGTGCTAAAGTTATAAAATGGCTTAAAGTTGATAAAGGGGCACATAAAACTACATTTTCATATAAATGAGTAAACCTGCAAAATATTATTTAATATCAGCATATTACTGATTTACTTGATGTATAAATTATGGAAATCTGACTTGTTACTTTGTAATTCAAAATGCATGCGTTCATTTTATAATTTTCAAGATACTTGTGGAAATTTCTGGAAGAATCCATGATGCACTGAGGTGACCACATGCAGTATCTACTATGACCCCTTGTTGTAAACCTTGAGGTTCTTTCACAGAAAAGGTTCAGAGAGCTAGTACTAAAAATGTAAGTGTTCTATCTCAACTCTAGGCTTCATTCTGATTCTGCTCTAAAGACTGTGCTTTTGTGGCTCGTCAAAGTAAAATAATGTTACAAATAATAATGTGACTAAAACATCAGCAGTGTTGAAAATCATGGAGTATTTCAATCCTTGTTTGTTGCTTACAGTTTTAATATTTTTAATTCTGTGGCAAGCATTCACTAAGGACATCTTCACTAATGACAAGTTAACTAAAACTGGGATAAAAGGAATGCAATCTGATCCTCTCTTATAAGAGATCATTGAAAATATAGTAGTAATTTTAGCTTTATTTCTTGTCATCTTTTCATCAATATAGGTATTTGTTTCAGATTTGTTAGTAGGCTTGCAAAAATGGATCTCAGACCTTACAATTCCAGCCAAACCAGGAGACCCAGTACCTTAGGATTCCATCACGAATGTTTTTATTTTCTTGCAAAGTTTCATTGCATGTTAAATTATTCATCTTATCTCTGGACTCTTTTCTATTTAGTTATCATCTAACCTTATAGTCCAAACACAATTCTCAAATCACTCGAATTAAGAAAAGAGTCCTGAAATACAGATATACAAATCCTCCAGTATTAGCTTGTATTACCCTTAAGAGTTTCCCACCATTTCAGTATCCCTCTTTGCAACCCCACATGTGCAACTTTTCTTGTCTATTATCACAATCTTGTCACAACTCACTACCTTCTAGAGGTTTTAGCAACCAAACAACTTTCAGATACTTGTCAACAGCTTTCTTGTCTTAGTACCAAAAGCTAAGGATAAATACGTATAGAGTTCATGTTAATCTATGTTCTGATAAAGGAATAAAATATCAAGGTATTTTAAATCTTGAAATCACTACATAGAACAGTAATGAGGGGACAAAACATAATATATAATTATTTTGGCACATTTTAGTTTTCTTTTGGCTTAGGAAAATAAAACAGTCACTCTAATTATACTCACAAAGCTAGTAAGCCTAATAATATATATATACACACACACACTGATTTGAGCAAAAATTATAATTATGCTAATTTAATTTTATTAAAGATCAATATTTTCAAGTTTTATTCGTATTTTTAAGAACCATAATTGATGAGCTTGAAGCCGTCTTGCAAACCTTGGTCTTTTCAAAGTCTGTCTTAAGAAATTAGCCAAAAAACAAACCCAACCAAAAATAAAATTGAAAAATTGTTTTTCTCTTATCAATGGTACAATAGTAAAACAAAGAAAGTTTTATTAAATATTATCTCCCAGATACTGGCAAATTGTTAAATGATTATACAAAATTTTCATTTTCAGAGAAAAAACTGAAAAATAAAATTGAAAATCTCTTTGTTATTAAATAGCTATTGTGTCATTTTATAATGTCAACAAAAGTAACTGCAGTGCTTGATCAATTTTTTTTAATTGTGGAATTTTTGTATTGTCTTACAACAACATTTTCCCATTCTTAATTAATTTTTTTTTCCCTCTGTTATGGTCAGTAGAAATATAGTGAGAAGCTTCAATATTTTAAGTGTTTTTTGGGGGGATCATTGGTAATGAATGTGAGTAAATTATTATATAATAAATATAGAAGTAATAGACATTAGGATCTTTTTCAAGGACAATTCAAAATACATCACTCCTTATATATAAATTTCTTCTGAGATTCTCAACTATATTTCTTAAGGAAGGAATCACTCCATTTAACCTATTTATTTAGCGTTTTGATGTCACAATTTTTTTTTGTATATTCTCTTATTTTGTCTAATAACCAAAAACTATAATAGTAAAATTTTTTGTGGGTTTTGTAATTTACTTTATTCTTTAAAAAGCTTTTCTGAGAGGGTCCAATATAATGCAGTAATTGAGAAACAAATTCAGTCCCATGTGTCCACATCTTAAGGCAGTTAAATGAATCAATATTCACCAAGACCTTTCTCTGACCATCTCAGAGTTCTAAATAACCACAAAGGACAGAGAGCTCAGTTCTACCCAGGGCCCGTGGGGAGCCCCGGTCAACATTAATGACCAGTGGCCCTGCTTGGTTTAAATATCTCCAATGATAGGGCATTAGTTAATATCAGAATAATAAATATGTTGACACCGCTCACTACTATAAAGAGAGTTTCACATAATTTAAAACAGAAACACTCTGCTGTCTGTTGCCTTGCTATTAAATAGATCTGTTAAAAAAAATTATGGAATTATGCCTAACTTTGTTTAGTTGCAATTACCTTCCATCACATTTTCCTTTCAACTGAAGGGCTGCAGAACACAGCAGTGAATCCTCTCTTTATATTCGAACTCAAGAAGCAGCAGGATATAAGAACATCTACTTTTCTTTAAAAACTTTTGTATTTAGCCTACCATGCAATTTCAAAATTCACCATTTTCTTGTTTTCAAGGGGAATAGCTTCAGAGAGTAAGAAAAATAGTTATCTTTTCCTGCTGTTTTTTAAAAATTGATTTCCTCTCCCTACTGCACCCCAGGCGTGCACACCTCTAATTATGTGTAAATTATCCCTAAACTCTGGCTGAGGATTCTTCCTTCTTGTCACTGTCTGAATATCTATCACCAATGATTAATTTAGCAGAGGCAGCGGGTGATTTCTTCCTTTCCATCACAGGCAGCTAAACCACTTATCTTGGCCATCAAGAAGGAAACAGGCAAAGGGGAAGGAAATGCATTCTTGAGCTCACCTTGGGGAGAGTCCCTTCTCTCCGGGAGAAAGAAAACAGAATATACCCTGTTCCCAGTAACATACAGTAACAACTCGCTCCTCATTGTCAATCCCTCAGTTGAACAGGCTTTGTGAGCACGGTGGCGGCGAGTTCCTCCCAGCCTGGCAGGCAGACGAATAACCGCAGTGTTTTAGTGCCTTCTTGCGTTGGCGCCTAGAAACGCAGAAGGCATAATTTACAGCACGCCTAAAGTGTGACTTCTACTGATCCTTCTAATTTTTGCAAAGAATTTTCCACCGTAGCTGACAAGTTCACCTTAGTGTAAAAGCATATTTATTAATTGTTGGGAAAAAATAAACATCTCAACAGCGGTCTTTTAAACTCTGAAACATTTTATTTTTATCAGATGTTAGTACTTCTCTGGGCGAAGATTTTGAACAAAAACAAGACATAAAACATATAACATGCTCCTAAAAATAGAGCAATTAAGTAAATGTGTCCAGTTTATTTGAAAGTTCTTTTACATTTCAGGGTTTTGTTTTTGTTTTTGTTTTAGAAAAATATGATCCAACAACAATAAAGAGATTAAAGTGACCAGAGCTTTTTTATCAATCATTAATTTTTAAAGCTTTTCCATGGAGTAACTTCTATCTCATACCTAAGAAAAAGACTTGCAGAAAATCAACTTTAAAAATAAAATAAATTATAATATAAAAATAATCTGAAAGTAGTTTAACTTACCTTTACACAGCATTAACTAAATGCCTGAATGGGTATATTTATGCAATGAAAAAGGAGTAAATTTGGAGAAATGACCCAAATCCAGTTAATACTGAATCTAAACAGGCTGGACTTACATAAAAGAGCAAAGTAAACATCTCATAGTAAAGTAAGGGTCCATTTAGCAAATGAGTTTCTCCACTACGCTAACGAGTAGCTTTATAAAATCCCCCAAAGGGAGTCATTTATTGACCCATCGTGTATCATCAGGGTCACATCCAAGTAAAAATCAAAGTTCTACACAGAAAGAAAGATACAAATTACAAGCAAGCTATTTTCTCCTGAAGATAGTTTAAAACATTTAAAGCTCTCTATAATGTAAAAATTATCCAAACCAATGTGCTACTGAGAGAAAATAACCAATGGCAGCGGCTGTGTCTGGAATCCAGTCAATAACAAATTTGAGCAACATGAGGAATAGGGAATAATATCCCTATTCCACAAATACAATAAACTTTTGCCACACAAAATAGGCATAATGGTGATAATATACTCACTGCTGTGCTTTCTTAGCTTTCTCCAATGAGAGGTTTGAATTCAAATTGAATTTTTTAATTCAGAGTTTAGAAAACAAAAGCTTCTTGAATTGGAATCTAAACTGTCAAATTTGTTTAGCTATTAACCAAGGAGAGCTCAAAGAAATTAAGTATTACTGATTTTTCATTAACAATAATTTAAGGCATAATTACGTATAAGGTGCAATCATGTACTTATGTAATTATACCTTAAATTATGTTCCAATTCCAGATGGCATCTGGATATACTACATGGGGATGCTTATACATGATTACAGTAGAAAGGGGCTGTGTTCCTGTATTTATGTGCAAGATCTTTTTTTCTATACGCTAAGTTCCCATTTGCCCTTTTAAGGTATATCCTTTTCCTTCTGGTCATTGGATTAATTGACCACAGCTGGCATCCACAGCTGAAGCAGAATGCTGGTGAATCTAGTGGTCTTGTTCTTTCAGCTAGCTTAGAGCCTGCTATCCCCTTTTCTGGCTCAGACAACCATGATTTGGGCCATATACTTCGTGTGGATCCTGCCACCCAGTGTACCTTTTTCTGCTCTGGAATCACAGTTATTTTCTGCAGAAGTCCTATAACAGATCTGCTGCTTCCAAACTCAGCTTCCTGCCCTACCCCAGTGAGAATTTCTGACCCCATAGGGATCACATGAGAGTTTAGGAAGACTGGGCATGAAGGAACCAGTTCTCTGCTCTTTTCTTTGCTTGATTAGACTATCACCACTTCTAACAACTGTGGTTGACCTTATTGTATCCTGTGAAGTGATCTGATCCCACATTCCCAAATGTGGAACTAAGTATGGTCCCTTAAAAACAATCCTATGGAGAGGCCAAACCTTCTTATAATTTTGCCCAAGAGTCTCTGCTGAGTGCTTCTTTGTTGCTCAGATGTGGCCCTCTCTCTCTAGCTAACCCAACTTGGCAGGTGATTTCACTGCCCTCCCCCCTATGTGGGACCTGACTCCCAGAAGTGTATATCTCAGGATATGACTCCTGGGGATGAACCTGGACCTGGAATTGTGGGATTGAGAACATCCTCTTGACCAAAAAGGGGGATGTGAAATGAAATGAAATAAAGCTTCAGTGGCTGAGAGATTTCAAATGGAGTCAAAAGGTCACTCTGGTGGACATTCTTACACACTATATAGATAACACTTTTTAGGTTTTAATGTATTGGAATAGCTAGAAGTAAACACCTGAAACTATCAAACTCCAACCCAGTAGCCCTGACTCTTGAAGACGATTGTATAACAATGTAGATTACAAGGGATGACAGTGTGATTGTGAAAACCTTGTGGATCACACTCCCTTTATCTAGTATATGGATGTATGAGTAGAAAAATGGGGACAAAAACTAAATGAAAAATAGGGTGGGATGGGTGGATGATCTGGGTGTTCTTTTTTACTTTTATTTTTTATTCTTATTCTGATTCTTTCTGGTGTAAGGAATACGTTCAAAAAATAGATTGGGGTGATGAATGCATAACTATATGATGGTACTGTGAACAGTTGATTGTACACCATGGATTATTGTATGGTATGTGAATATATATCAATAAAACTGAATTTAATTAAAAAAAAACCTATGGATTTCCTCCATCCTCCCATTGTTCCTGCAAAAGATGTCTACATTCTCTTCCCCAGTAACTTTACATCTCCTGCTACTCCAAGATCATTCTCTCCCTCTCTCTCTCTCTCTCTGTCTCTCTCTTTCTCTCTCTCTTTCTCACACACACACACACATCCTATCCATATCCTTCACCAGAACTAAACAGAGAAAAGTTCGTAAGGAGATGAATCACATTACCAATTAGGGAAAAGCTCCCAGAGGTATTTCAACTTACCTCTATTCATAGAAGTGTAGAAGTGTTGCCTCAGGGGTACTACTATGTGTTTGGTGTGATCCTAGACACCGAGGGAGCAATAAGGAAGAATAGGTTATCGATTTAATTCTTCTTTGTAAATGTATTAAAATACCATCTATGGTCCTTCCTTTGAGCACCAACACAGGTACATTACTTTGCCCCCTTTGAACAAATACTCTGTAAACATTAGTTCAACTTCCACTTTGTATTGGCATAAGGAATCTAACTTATATTAATTGCCTAACTCATCCACTGTCCTGGTTTGCTAATGCTGCTGTTTTGCAAAACACCAGAAATGGATTGGCTTTTATAAAGGGAGTTTATTTGCTTACAAAGTTACAGTCTTAAGGGCATTAAGTGTCCAAGGGAAGGCATTAACAGTAGGGTACCTTCACTGGAGAAAGGCTATTGGCATCTGGAAAACCTCTGTTAGCTGGGAAAGCACGTGGCTAGCATCTGCTTGCTCCCAGGTCCTGTTTTAAAATGGTGTTCTCCAAAATGTCAGCATCAGCTTTCAATGTCCATCTTCCAAATGTCTCTCTAAGCTTGCAACAAGCATCTGGGCCTGCGTGGCTCTTTTTTAAAGTAGTCCAGTAAATCAATCAAGACTTACCCTGAATCGGTGGTGCCACACCTCCACAGAAATAATCCAATCAGAGTTACCACCTACAGTTGGGTGGGTCACATCTCCATAGAAACAACTCAATCCAAAGATTCCAAACTAATAAACACTAATATGTCTGCCCCTGCAAGATTGCATTAAAGAACATGGCATTTTAGGGGACATAATACATCCAAACTGGCACATCCACTATATTCAAAATAAAGAATTTATTACCGTCAATAGGTACAAAACTGCATTTTTGCTTATCTGGAATTGTGTTTTACTTCAAAGTCTTCTGCATTCATCACAGATTAACATTAGTCACTCAGATTTACAAAAGATCTAGATAATTTACCTGGATATACTAAAACGTCTTGCTTTTCAGTATGTCAATTTCATGAAACAGACAATTTTTTGGAGGTATATTTAAAGACCTAAATTTAGATGATAAAATGCACTGCTCATTTCCATGTTACAAGCACTATCCTATACATTATTTCAGTTTAGGAAGAAACAAGACACTGGAAACCTCAAGAGGCTCTGAATTGGCTTGTCTCATGGTCAAAGACACCATCTGTAGTTTCTCCTCATAGTGTCCACCTCCATGCTACAGCAATATTCAGCAATATTCAGCAAAACACAGGTCAGAAGAAGGAAACTGTGTTGTTTTATTTCCGCTCAAAGCCGTAGTCTACTTAGGAGGAAGAAGAATCACTCTACATCTCATCAATTAAAGGTCGTAGGTAGAAGCCTTCCTTACCTGGCAACATAATTCAGTGGATTTCTGTCAAGTTTAGTGTCCTTTATAGACTGGTTTTCTGTAACAACCTTTAACCCATCTCTGCTTGGATTAGTGATTCTGTCTCTTAATTGGATTCTCTGGGTCTAGACCAGTTCCCATCCAATACATACTCCAAACTTCCAGAGTGAGTTTTCTGAAATAAAAAACTGATCCTCTCAGATCACATTCCTATAGCTTTAAAACAGTTAAAATCCGTCATATCAGTTCACAGGGCTCTTCACTCTCCACCTCTTCATTTCCAGTGACTTGATTTTGGCCATGCTCTGAATCCATTTCTCTATGTCCTTGCTACCCCAGGTCCACAGGACAGCAGCACCTACTGCTGAATCACCCAGGTCTACTGAATTAGACCCTACATTTTAACAACTTCCTTAAGTAATTCTTAGGTGTGTTTGAAAAGCACTGGTCTACATGACATCAGTTATTCTACCGGAAATAAACTGACTCCCAAAGACATTTTTTTCTCCCAAATACTTAAAATCTTTATATATCGTAGCTTGTAATTACTTTTCTACCTGGATTCTGGTTAAAGGGAAGTTCAAAATAATTGTAATGAAAGAAGCTGCCACGGGAAAGCAGCCAACTTAACTTACCTTGGGTGCATTTTTTTTTCTTGTAAAAAAATACTTTGTCGACCTTGATTAAAATGGTGGAGTGAGATGCATCAGGGCTCCATCCCCTCACAGAGGCTTTGAACAATTCGCAAAACTGGCAGAAACATTTTTCTCAGGGCTCCAAAAAACAGTTCAAGGACTGCAGTAACAGAGTGAGTGCTGAATCCAGAAAAAGGCCACTTAAAAAGTAGTATAATCTCTTGGCACCCTCCTCCACCCCTCACCAGCTCAAGCTGGCCTGTGCTCCCAGTGCAGGTCCCTGGTCCCAGTTCCCCCTGCACATAGTGGGAGCAAGTGTTTCTGGCCCAATCTCTGAGGCAGCGCCTCTGGGACTCGCTGTCCAGAACTTACCCACGTGTAGAAGGCAGCTCACCAAGCTCTCCTACAGAATGTTGTGGGAGAGCAGTCATGTCATTTGCCTGGGACTAGGGATTGCTGGATGTAGAACATACAATGCTGTGCCAGAACCCTGAGGAAACTGTTTCCTGGGGAAGAGGGGACACCTCCAATCTTGTAAATGGAGAAATTCCTAGGGCCACACACGCATGCCCCAGACAAGAGGCTTGAGCAGAAAGGATCAGGGAGGGCCATATGCTTCGGCCCAGAGCTATTCTTATACAACCCATTGTATGGATAAGTCCTGAAGGAGATCACTTGCAAAGGTCAATTTGCAAGGTGTTTTCTTTTTTTCCCTTCTTTTTGTTTGTTAGCTCCTGGTATTTAAGGAAACCTTGGTTGTAATACTGGCTTCATACAAGCTTAAGGAATGGATCCCACAGAGTCTAAATTTCAGCAATAATATTAAAATATCAAAATGTCCAAATTTCAACAAAAAGTTACAAAACATACAAAGAACAGGAAGGAATGCCCCAGGCAAAGGAGAATATTAAACCATTTGAAACCAGACTCGGGACACACCAGACAAAGACTTTTTTAAAATGGTCCTAAATATGCCCAAAGAGCTAAAGAGAAATTTGGACAAAGAAAAAAAGGGAATCAGGAAAACAACAGATCAACACAAAGAGATTATCAATAGAGAGATGGAAACTATGAAAAGGAAACAAGCAGAATTGGAAAACACAGGAACAGAAATTAAAAATGTCCTAGAGGAGTTCAGCAGCAGACTGAAGCTGGCAGGAGAAAGAATCGGTGAACTTGACCATAAGGCCATTGAAATCATTCCGTCTGAGGAGCAGAAAGAATGAAGAAAAGTGAACATAGCCTGAGAAACCTGTGGGACACCATCAAGCATACCAATATATGCATTGTGGGAGTGCCAGAAAAAGAAAGAGAGGAAGGGGCAGAGAGAATATTCAAAGCCAGACGGGCTGAAAACATCCCAAATATAATGAAAAACAAGAATATACTCATCCATGATGTTCAAGAAACTCCAAACAGGATAAACCCAAATAGACCCAAGCCACAGCATGTTACATTCAGGCTGTCAAATGCCAAAGATAGAGAATTCTGAAAGCCACAAGAAGCAATGTGTCGTGGACATGGGAACCTCAGTAAGATTAAGTACCAATTTCTCATCAGAAATCATGGAGGCAAGAATGCAATGGGAAAACATATTTAAAGTGCTGAAATAAGAATCCTAAATCTGGCAAAATTGTCTTTCAAAACTGAGGGAAAGATTAAGTCATTCCCAGACACACAAAAGCTGAGGGATTTCCTTACCACTAGACTTGCCCTATAAGAGATGTCAAAGAGTTCTGCAAGTTGAAAGGAAAGGGCAATAGACAATAGACCTACTGCAAGAAGAAATAAAAATCTCTGGAAAGGGTAAATATGAAGGCCAGTACTAATATATTGTACTTTTGATTAATGACTTCAATTTTTACTTCCTGTAAGATCTAAAAGGCAAGTGCATAAAATGTAATGATAAATCAGAAGGTTTTAGACTTATAATCTGTAATCATATAATATGTGACAAGAACTATATAAATGTGGGGGATGGAGAGGTATAGGAACATAGTTTGTGTGTACTACTTTAGTTAAGTTGTTATCAATGCAGACAAGATTGTTACAGATTTAGAATGTTAAATTTAATCCCCATGGTAACTATAAAGAAAATATGGAGAGTATACAAGCTCATACAGAGAGAAATGAGAGTATATGTTGCCAGGGACAAGAGTCCAGGAGGAATGCGGAATTAATGCAAAAGGGGTGCAGGATTTCAGTTTGGGAAGATGGGAAAGTTTTAGCAATAAAGGGGTGAGGGTACTGCAATATTGTGAATGAGATGGGAAAGTGCATGTTGTATATCTGTTCCTACAATTTTAAAAAACAAAGAACAACTAAGAAGACAATGACAATTAAATGCAATACATTATCCTAGATGGAGGAGAAAAGGCTCAAAGTGACATTATTGGGGCATATGAAAAATTGGAATATAGACTGGAAGTTTTATATCAATGTTAAATTGCTTGAACTTGATAACTGGACTTAAGGTGGTTACAAAAATGAATATCCTTCTTCTTAGGAAATGCACATGGCAGTATTAAGTGTTCAAAGAGCATGACATATACAATCTATACTCAAGTGTTCAGAAAATGGATTTATAAATAGATAGATAGATGGATAGATAGAATGGTATGACAAATGTACAGTTAAATTTCTGAGGAAGGGGGGATAGGGGTATGTTGAAATTCTGTATATGGGGTTTGCCCTGTAAGTTTGAGTGTATTTCAAAATGAAAAGTTTCTTTTTTTTTTAAGTTGGTGTCTTAATTCCTACGGTTGTTGTAACAAAGTGCCACCAACTGGGTGGCTGAAATACATTATCTTGCTGCTCCGGAGGCTAGAAGTCCAAAATCAAGACACCCACAAAGCCATGCTTCCTTTGAAGTTCTGTAGGTCTCTGGCAGTGGCTTGTCAGTAATTCACATAGCTCTTTGACTTGTGGCATAACTCAATCCCTGCCTCTGTCACATGGCCATCATCTCTGTGTCTCTGCCCATGTGTAAATTTCCTCTTCTTCTAAGGGTGTCAGTAATAGCAGAGTAAAGGCTCACACTATTCCAAGGTGACCCCATTTTATATTGTCTAATTCCACTTGTCATTACTGTGTTACCAAATAAGGTCATATTTTGACGTACTGGGAATTAGGTCTTCAACTTTTCTTTTTGTGAGAGACACAATTCAATCCATGAAATTTGGTTACTGGAAGAAATGTATGACAAGCATGTTTTTATTTTTGCCTAATAACAGGTTGCTCCTCCCTGTGGATAAATATGCGTTAAGATCTCCCAGGAAAGCAATAGTGAATTCCCCTCATCACTTTAGAGTCAGCATTATCCCAACCCCTCTGATGGACTGGGATGGCACTGATTGAGGTCCACGGGCAGGACCACTGAGGGAACACAATGGCCAACTCCAGTGAACACTTGTCATCAAGCCCTACAAATGGATGCCCTATTTCCCCCTTCCTCTTTGTGTTCCACTTTTGTAGGGGAATCCCTGTGCCTTCAGAAAGCATCTCTTTCTGCCCCAGTGTACTCTGGCATGTTACCCAAGTTAACCACATGGGTGCTTTTTCCTGTTCTTTGAACCTTGCATAGTGAGTTGAGGGCAAGGGAAAATGGTTTGCAGTCACACAGCACTACCGAGAAATCAGTAGCCAGTTGGTTTCTGCTGGGAGGTTGTTCTGTTCCTGGCTCCCTGCTTTCCAGTCCATCCCCAGACCTGGTTTCCCAGCTTCTGGGCAATTTTATAAATCCCCAATTTCCTTCCAATAAATTTTATCCTGCTTAAGTTATCCAAAAATTGGAAATTGGGCTCACAACCAAGAAAATCGATAATAAACTCACCATGAAGAAAGTGATCTTCAGGACTAGAGACCTCAACTCAGAACTGAGCCCACATAGTCTTGCTTGGGAGGTTATTTCTGGCCTGATGTGTCACTGAGCCTGTAACTCTCAGCAGCCCTGATGTGAAGGAACTGTTTTCAATGGCTAAGCATAGGCTTCTTGGAGCCATGCTGAGGGTACCTTGGCTAAGCTTTTTTTTTTTTTTTTTCTTTTTTTGCCTGTTGCAAACCTAATGTGCATCAGGAAGCTTAATTTAAAAACCAACAGTATAGTAAAAGGATCTGTTATTGCTCTATGGGGAAGAACACATTTCAGGATATATTTTCTTTAAATATATTCATTCATGAGTACATGAATATTTATAAAAGTTGCATTTTTTTTACCTTCCATATCTTCTTTATATTTATAAATACAACATTTCCACAACACCCCATCAAAAAAACTTAAAACACTTGTAAGTACATATATCTATTTCCAACCTATAAAATACTCACAGGAGCACATTGTTAAAGGTGGGTCCAATTCAATGATCCATTTACTGTTGCAGCAAAATACACATAAATCTGTAAAGTTTTCCTTTGTCCATAAAACATCACAAATTAGCAAGACAGTTGTCTTGAAACTGAGCTTCCCTAAACCACCATATTTTAGAAAGAAATTTAGTGCATGCACTCCCAAAAAGCTGTCAAAGTACCACCCAGTGGTGCAAAGAGCCACTTCCAGGGCTCTGTCACAGCTGATTGCAACACTGTGCAAGAGCATCCTCTTTCCTGCTCTTGTTTTTTAGCTCTTTCTCAGCCTGAAAAAATATGGCAAGACCAGCAAAAGAGTCAACTGGGCATGGCCCTGTTCAGCTTTTGAAGCCACATTCTTTCCACAGCAGCACTGCACAGCTCAGGAACGAAAGCATCAGGCACCAGTTCATGGCTGTAGAGATTTCGTGCTTGGGGATCTGCTTAGTTCATTAAAGGCAAGCAGACCCCTACTGATCTCAAATAAATCAGGGGGTAGACAGGAAAGGCTCTGTCAACAAGACTGCATTATTCCGGAACCTAAAAAAGTAATTTCTACCTCCTAGAATTATCTCATTTCTGCCTCCTTCTAAAAATATATTAAAACCATTTTTTTTTTAATTCTCTTCTTAGTATTTTCTTTCTCTACTAATTTTGTGATATCATTTGACATTTGTGTTGAATTTAAAACAAATCTGTACTTTGGAGATTAATTTGTTTTAGTTCATGGTACTTTGTTTTTTCTTTGGATTTTTTTTGTTTTTGGTGCTTTAATCATGAAATTTATTAAATACAACCAATGAAGTAAACACAGATTTTCCAGGTGTGTGTGTGTGTGTGTTTGTGTGTGTGTGTGTGTGTGTGTGTGTGTGTGTGTGGTGTCTGAAGTGGGTGATGGTGTACTTGAAAAAATAAATTTCAGCAATGATGCTTTATTTGGAACTTTGGCACTATTTACAGTTGGCTGCTCCAGTACTGCTGGCAACTACACAAAGAGGGCCACCCTCCAACCACCATGTTGGTATATTATTAAAGAAAAGAATCTGAAAAGTAAAAGCAAAGACCACATCCACAGTCTTCATTATTACTACTGCCACTGTTTTGTTTTGTTTTGTTTTTCTATTTGAAGTGACTTTGTAAAAAATACTTGACCCTCCAAACCAAATGGCCCACTTATTATGAGAAATATCCTGTCCAACCATGGTAAGGCAGACACCATTCTCCTAACACAATGAGGACAATTGTTTGAACACAGAATAACCTAGAGATCTCAAAAAACAATTTGATAAGTGAGTTCTGTACCAAAACAAACACCTAGTACCTATACCTAAACAATTACAATTTGCTCTTTATAAAATTATTAAAATGAGTGTCATATTAATTTCTATTACTAAGTACAGCACAAAGAGGATGAAAGTCAGCTGTCCATATATTTTTCTGTTAATATTTTGCTTTGGAATTTCAAAAATCAAATAAAATCACATCCACTGCAATTCTTTTCTTCTCAATTTATAATCATTCAGATTTTAACTGGGCTTAAAATTACTTTGTATAAGTTCTAAATAGTCATTTTCTAAAAAAAAAGATTTTACGATATTTAAAAGATAAAACATTTGTGTTAATTATAGCAGTATTAACATTTGGAATACTAGGGTTGTATGCCTAGATTTTTATTTTTTTAATGTATTTTATATCTTGTGTAACAGTGACTTTCAAAATACAATCTTAAAACTGCAAGCAAGCTGGAAATTATAAAGTAGACTTAAAATGTAATCTTCAAAGCTGGAAGCAGAATACAATGCGAGCAATTAGTCTCACAAAGGAGCAATATGTAAATGTAAAGTCTGCATCCAGACCTGAATGAGCTTTAATCTATTGCCCCAAACCTCTCAGATAGGAAGAAGCCTTTCCTCTATCTCCCTAGACTGGAAGGCACCTTTCCAGAGTGTTACAGGATATAAATCCTGAAGGAAGTAGGATAAACTACTGAAATTCTCCAGACCTCTGTTACCTGTTAACTAAGATGATTATCTCTCTTTGTCTCTGATGGGCATAAAAGCCAATTGAAAAATCACTTTGGGAAGGCTGATTTGGGAAATCTTCCCCCTGTCCTCCCACTGGCGTAAATAAACCCTCTTTTCCTCCTCAGCCTGGTTTGGTGTGACTTCTATTGGCCATGCCAAGCTATGAACCCAGATTTAGGAAGTGCCCCTCCTACACTTGTATCTTTTTTAAAAAATATTCATTTGTCCTTGAAATTGATTTGAAACCATACATACAAAGAATTGTGCTTTTGATATTGATTCTCAGTACATTTCTATCATAATCTCCCCTACTCCTTAGTAATTTTTATTTATCTCTTTTTTTAGCTTAAGCACAATTTCTGCTTATATCTTTTAGTAGTTACTTTCAGCTAAAAGACATGAGCAGACATTGCAGAACAAATACTCCCTCACTGAAAAATTTGAAGATCTGTGAGATGAATGTGGTTACTTATTAATACAAACATTTTAAGCCATCTGAAGTTTACTTTTTCAGAAGTCTCAAACAAGCTATTTGCATTATTGTTATAATAAATTATTTTTCTTCTCCTTTTTCAAAATTTTCTTGTTTATTTTCTACTCCAATGCCCTTCTGCTCAATGAGAGGTTCCCAAACTTTCCTGGTTCAGGGCATCTTTAAGTAATTTAAATATTATTTAGTAACTACCTTTAAATTATTTAATAACCACAATAATGGGATGTGTGTGCACTGGTCCCAGCACAACTTCTCAAATATGGAAGCAGAGTGGACACAGCTACCTCATGTCCTGTTCCACATTGATTTTCATAAGGTCTGTGTTTTTTATCCCAGCTGTCACCAAAAATCCATTTTATCAAAGTTATGATATCATAAAAAGGAATGCAATGCAATCTAAAATTGAAATTATAACCTTAGGCTAGTAATTTATGCACTGTCTGAAAGTTCACTGTCTTTCCCTCAAAAAATTTGAAATATCCTGTGTGACCCTATGAGTTTTCTGAGATGCCAGATGGCACCTTGGCACATGCTGTGGGGACCCTGAATTTAAGTGATTCTTTCTTCAATATTGAAATTGTGTATTAGGAGACCAAATGAAAGTGTTGGTTTATGGTAATTAAACATTTTTTGTTGCTAGGAACCATTTTCATCTTCAAAATTTGCACTTTAGATAAATGCTCAAAATATATTTAAAAATTTATTGTTTAGCTATTATTTTGTTATATTTTTCTTATCAAGAAAATACACCCTGTATGTATACATTGGATCATTCCCACTCCTTCTTATAGGACAATTATTTCCTCCACATTCTGAATAAGATTCACAAGCTATTCTTCTCCATTACGCTTACAAATTTCTACAGTTCAGGTCTGCCTCTCACTGCTTGAGGGGCACATTTAAATTCTGTGAGTATATTAATTTAAACAAATGGTTTTTCACCTCACTCAACTCTTTCTTTTAAAATGCGTATATTTCTCTTAGCTCCTTTTTCATCTCATGTCATCTTTTATTCTTTGAGTCATACAATTCATGTGTTCTTGAATATAGTAGCTAGGGGAAAAAAAACACCTAATTTGTACTATCATAACCTTTTTCAAAAGAAAGTTTTTTTAAAACTTTTTTCTTTGTGGTATCCTTTATCATCTAAGTTTCAGAATCAGATGCACTTTGTTGGCTGCTCTTGTTGCATTCTGTTGACTTATCTTACAGTAAGTAGAAAATTATCAAGTATCCAGTTCTAGTGCTTGAATATAAACAAAATAAAAGTTCTACATGTTATAATCGGTTCCCTTCACCAGGCACCTGGTTGCTTTCAGATTCCTCCCCTCTCTTTAAGGCTGGAGGCCTTGTTGACGTGCACCAACTCTAAAGAATCTTACAGCCCTTTGCAATCTTTTATTGAGTGTGAACCAGCAGACCTGAGAAGAGATCTGGTGATTTCTGCCATTTTGTCATCTATGATAACTGGAGTTTATTCCTGAAATCAGAAATAGTCTGGTTATTTCTCTTTCCAAAAAGTGTGTCTGAATAAACAAAAACCCTAGAATGTACCTCCTCTATGAATTTTGCAGACCTATCCCTTTGTATCCATTGATTTCATATCTGATGTAAAGTACTTTATGCTAAACACTTCTGTCACCAATGCCTGGTATTGGTAGAAATGGAAGTTCCAGAATCTATTAATGAACAGGTAATAATGTTGGAATAAAAGTAATAAACATCTATGGCCTGCTTAGACTATAGCTTCTGTTTAGGAGAAATGGCTTTTATTGCTCTGGCACAGAAAACACAGTGCTTGTAGCGTAGAAATAAGCAGCAATCATTGAAAGTTGGATGATCAAGGATTCTGCCACTGGTTTCAAATCCACAGACTCCAAGACAGAGCAAATAAATTCACTCCCAATGGAGAAAGCTGACTACTTGAATGTCTCAGTGGTGGGATAAAAATTATTAACCTATAAATGCTCTCACATTTCTTTTCCTCTACCCTAAAAATGAATTCTCTGTTTTGTACCACTTTGTCCTATTCTGCCCCCTCTGTTCTCAGAAGTATCCTGTCTTATCAAATCAGTTATTTTGGCTTTTTGAGGGGATCAAGAAGAAGGCAAGAGTTTCTTCCTTCCTGCCGGCCAGTGAGCTAAGGCTTGGTCCCGGCTGTGCTCCAGCTGCTTGAGTCTCGGTGGCTGGAAAACAGGCCTTGACCCTGGGGACACGGGGCCTCCGAGCGGGAGCTTCCCGCTTGACAACTGCCTTCTGTTTTACCAAACTTAATGCCCTTTAGACCTGACACAAGCCGCATGGAGTAGATGTTTACCTCATTTACGTAGGAAACGGGGCTCTGGAGCATTAGGAGCCCCACAGTGGCCTCATCTCTTGGGGTGCATCCGCCAATGTTGCAGCGGCTCTTGGGGTGTGGAATCCTGAGGTCACTTCTGAGGGGGTTGTTGGGAACCCCCTCCACATACACACACCCGGCGTTGAAGGAATCCTGGCTCACGTGCGTGTGCATGTGGCACACAGAGACCTTTGCACCACGATTCTCTACCCTTTGGTGCTGAAGAAAAAGCAAGTAGCAATTGGAGAGTTCCTCCAACAACTCAACAAGATGATGTGGGGGAAAAAAAAAAAAAAACAAACAATGAAAATTGTGCCAGTCCTTCCCCAGGCAACAAGGGACAGCATAGCATCTCTGCCAAGCCTAAGCCACATCAATCGGCATCTCCAATCAATATGCTAAGACTACTGAGAAGCTTGCAGTAAACAAGTGACCTATGGAGGGCCAGAGATGAGGTCAGCAGGCCTGGAGCACAAGCTACATGCCTGCAAAGCCCCTCCTTTTCATGGAGAAGAAGACAACCACCCTTATTTCCTCAGGGAACAGTGACCTCAACAACTGCATGAATCAAAGTAGGAAATCCCCACCTGGACTCCATCCAAAAAAGACATTCCAATGCAGCCCATGGCCAGGGCTCTAGAGCGTCTGATTTTGAATCTGAAAGCAAAGAGTGAGAAGAGATGCTCCCATCACATTTGGTGGACAGCAGAGGCAGCGACTGAAAGATAAAAACACATCAAGAGGTCAGGCTGTTCTCACTAGACCTTCCATGGACTACAAGGATCACAAGCTCCAGAGAACACAAAAAGATGATGCCAGAGATTGGTAGGTGCTGGATGCACAGCTATAGGTTGGACCCAAACAATAAAATCTGTCTGCTGGGCATGTGCTGCATACCGATCTGCAGGACTTTGGGCACCAGAAGATGGAGATGAGCAGATGCTGTGGCACACCTCCACAGTCTTGAAAAGCCATGCATCCAAAGTATGCAAGAGCCTTCAACTTTCAAAGTTGTGAGGAACCATCTGGGAGACCAGATAAGGGGATTGCAGACCCCAGCTGCCATGTGGCTGCTCACCCCACCAGGGTGACTGCAGAGACTGGACTGGACCTCATTCCTTCTTCTGCTGCATAGTATTCCATTGTATGTATACTCCACATTTTGCCTATTCACTCGTCTGTTCACAGGACACTTGGATGTTTCCATCTCTTCGCAATTGTGAATAATGCCACTATGAACACTGTTGTGCAAATGTGTGTTTGTGCCAAACAAAATCACAAATGAGAGGCAGACATTACTGTGAATCCCGAAGAAATTTTAAAAATCATAAGAGAATAGTATGAATGACTGTATGCCAACAAAGTTGACAATTTTTAGAAAATGGATAATATCCTGGAAACACATGAGCAGCCTCGACTGTCCAAGAAGAAATAGAAGACCTCAACAAACCAATCACAAATAAAGAGATTCAAGCAGTCATCAAAAAGCTTCCTATAAATAAAAGCCCAGGACCAGATGGTTTCACAGGGGAATTTTACCAATCTTTCCAAAAAGTTCTGACACTATTCCTGCTCAAACTGTTCCAAAAAAAACTGAAGAAAAAGGAAAACTATCTAACTCATTTATGAAGTTAACATAAATGTGATACCAAAACCAGGTAAAGATGCTACAAGAAAGGAAGACTACAGGCCAATCTCCCTAATGAATATAGATGCAAAAATTCTCAACAAAATACTCAAAGACTTTGAGAGGAATGGGGAGGCATAACTAACATAATCTGATGCATGTTTGAATGGGGTCACTGTTTTGAGAAAAAGGAGAACAACAGAAGAAGTGGATAGATACTAGGAAATATTGCCATAATCCAGGTGATGTGTGACTGGACCAGTGTTGTGGGAGCAGCAGTGGAAGAGGAGGGTGTCCCTGTGGCTGGCAGCCTGCACCTCATGCAGTGACCATCAGCTGACCTGATTGGGGATAGACCTCCAGCAGGCCTTTCTCTGCCTCTCAGGCTCAGTAAGGTCACACACCCTCGACTCCCAGCCTCTTCCCCTTCACCCTGTTTCCAGCTAAGACTAGAAGATTCAAGCAACAGAGTCAAAAGACTAATATAAGACTTATGTTAATGTAGAACTACAGGAGAGAAAACACAGAGGAAGGGAGGGCCATCGTGGGACTTATTTGCAAGTAACAGAAACCAGCTCAGGTTGATTTATACAGGAACAAAATGTGTGTGATCGTTCGTGTAGATTGCAAGATTTCAAGAACAGATGGTGTGCTGGTTTGGATGTATTATGCCCCCCCAAATGCCATGTTCCTTAATGCAATCTTGTGGGGGGCAGAAGTAATTAGTGTTGATTAGGTTGGAACCTTTTGATTGAGTGTTAGCATGGAGATGTGACTCAATCAACTGTGGGCAAGACCTCTGATTGGATAATTTCCATGGAGGTGTACCCCACCCATCCAGGGTGGGTCTTAACTGGAGTCCTATAAAAGTGTTCACAGACAGAAGGAGGTGCTGCAGCCAAGACAGACACTTTGAGGAATGCACAGGAGTTGAGAGTGGAGCTGGAACACAACTTGGGATCAGCAGATGCCAGCCACGTGCCTTCTCAGCTAACAGGTTTTCTGGATGCCAATGGCCTTTCTGCAGTGAAGGTACCCTACTGTTGATGCCTTACCTTGGACATTTTATGGCCTTAAGACTGTAACTTTGTAACCAAATAAACCTCCTTTATAAAAGCCAAAAAAAAAAAAAAAAAGAAAAAAGAAGAAGAAGACAGGAAGACACAAAGACTTTATGAAATGCACAAAGGTAATGGTTGGAGAACAGTTTTAGATGGGACTTTTTTGGGCACGAGAACAGCTTTGGTATGAGTAAGATGGAAAGAAAAGGAAAGGAAGGGGTTTTTAAGTGTTATTGGGGACTAAGTGTTCCTTTCATTGTGTTATTTTGAAATTACTCTTCTTACAAGGATGCTTTTCTTCCAACCATGGAGGTTGAGTCACCAGATCAAAGTTTTTTATTTTTTTATTTGTTTAAATACAATACAAGTGTTGTATTTGATGGTGACAATGGGAGTAATATGTGGGTTTAGAAGCCAAGGTGTCCTAGCCAGCTGGATTTTGGATTTAAATCCTCGCCTGAGCTGAACCATAAGAACACTTTCCCTTTGTCTGCCTAAATTCTGCAGGGAGGAATAAAGGGAAAAGCCAGCATGGATGGTTTTTGGACCATCACCAGAAACTAAAAGGGATATTGCAGAGACCACACTGAGACTGAAATTTCAATTTGGGGGGAATGCATGGTTTGGTACTGAATGTTCCAGGCAGAAAACCAGATTTGTGCAATGCTATGCCAGTTAACAAAATTTTAAAAATATTTTAAACTTCCTTGAGAAAACTGACCAAGAACTGGACTCTTAAATGGACATCACATTGCCGAAAAAGATGCCAGAGGTCAATGCAAAGGTTTGGTCTGGCTCTGCCATACCCAACAGAGCCTGTGCACATGGTCTTGAACCCTTATCAAGCTACTTGTTACCAGAAGTTGAACCATTCATGGGAAATAATTGGCAGAGTTTCAAAAGAAGGATTTCAATGCAAAATTAAATCATATCACAGAGACAATATGTAGATGAAAATTCTTAGAATCAGATAAAAGTTTACAAATCTTTGCACTAAAAAAGTTCTCCCTGTATTCAAGCCATAGAGGTGGCTGTTTCTGTCAAGATCTGCCCTAGAAAAGGTGTATTGAAAGACAGCTGTGTGCTGTCTGCCAAGAGTCTTGTATGAGTTAGGATTAGGTTTGACTAAATGTATCAAAATTTTTAAAATAAATATAACATTGACTTTAACAAGATATAATTTTATTTCTCTCTCAGGACTGGTATTGGTTTCAGGAACGATGACCTCAGGCTTCTATTTGTTGGCTGAAGACACAGCCATCCCATCCTTGTGCAATCTCCATGATACGCACAATTTGCATGATACAACCCTTTTAATCATCTGTCATTTGTCTAGAACTTAGTTAAAAGGTCATATCTAACTGCAAGAAAAAGAAAAAAAAAGGGATCTTTCACTGATAAGTTAGTTTTCACTCTAAATGCAATTGGAATCATGTTAGCAAAGAGGAAAGTAAGAAAGGATATTGGAGTAAAAAATGCTAGTAGTTTCTGCCACTCGACTGTAAAGCTAGGATTGCAGGCTCACAGGAATCTAAATGGATTTGGAATGAGGAAACAGAATGCCCCCATTGAAGGCATGTCATCTTACTAAGGGCAGTACCTCTTCTCTGACTGATGATGATCACTTCTCAGGAACTGGGCTCTAGCGAATCACCTCGTCTTAGGGTCTCATCTCACATCAAGGCAGCCCCATTAAGCTCTCGATGAAGAGCTACTTGGCAACATCTATAAAAGTAAAATATTCTAACCTATTCACTTTTCCAGGCTCAGTGTGTTTGCCAAAACAGTTGCCTCATGACTAAACACCAGATCCTTTCCTTTATTTTCCTTGTTCTGAATTGGCAAAATATTTAAACTTTTTCCAAGTAATGTGGACACGATCAGTTAAATGATGTCAATTTAAAAAAAAAAAAAAAACACTCCTTCTGCTACAGCTTGTAGCTCCACCACTCACACAGTAACACCAAGAAAAGTGATTTTTTAATCTTTTGTGATGCTGAAGTTGACACTGAACTTGTACCATTAGGTAGGCATAATCCCTGCCCTCTTGAAGTTCCCAATCTGTGATAGACCATCTTGTCCATGTATGAAGAACAGAATAAGAATAGAATAAAACGACATGACCTCAGAAGAGCAACAGAATAAAGATTCATAGCAACACAAAGAGGAAGGATTCAAGATCAGTTGGAGGGGTTCTGGTCTGGGAAAACCTGATTTGGATAACCAAGGAAACCACGCCTAGACAACAGAAAATTACAACCTACACTAAGAAAAACAAAGGTATGGCCCAGTCAAAGGAACAAACGTACACTTCAACTGAGATACAGGAATTTAAACAACTAATGCTAAATCAAATCAAAAAGTTTAGAGAAGATATTGCAAAAGAGATAGAGGCTGTAAAGGAAGCACTGGACATGTATACGGCAGAAATCAAAAGTTCAAAGAAACAACTAGTAGAATCTATGGAAATGAAAGGCACAACACAAGAGATGAAAGACACAATGGAAACATACAACAGCAGATCTCAAGAGGCAGAAGAAAACACTCAGGAACTGGAGAACAAAACACCTGAAAGCCTACACGCAAAGGAGCAGATGGAGAAAAGAATGAAAACATATGAGCAACGTCTCCAGAAACTCAAGGATGAAACAAAGTACAATAATGTATGTATCATTGGTGTCCCAGAAGGAGAAGAGAAGGGAAAGGGGGCAGAAGCAATAATAGAGGAGATAATTAATGAAAATTCCCCATCTCTTATGAAAGACATTAAATTACAAATCCAAGAAGCGCAGCGTACTCCAAACAGAAAAGATATGAAGAGGCCTACGCCAAGACACTTAATAATCAGATTATCAAATGTCAAAGACAAAGAGAGAATCCTGAAAGCAGCAAGAGAAAAGCAATCCATTACATACAAAGGAAGCTTAATAAGACTATGTGCGGATCTCTCAGCAGAAACCATGGAGGCAAGAAGGAAGTGGTGTGATATATTTAAGATACTGAAAGAGAAAAACCGCCAACCAAGAATCCTGTATCCAGCAAAGCTGTCCTTTGAATATGAGGGAGAGCTCAAAATATTTTCTGACAAACAGACAATGAGAGACTTTGTGAACAAGACACCTGTCCTACAGGAAATACTAAAGGGAGCACTACAGGGTGATAGAAGACAGGAGTGCGTGGTTTGGAACACAATTTTGGGAGATGGTAGCACAACAACGTAAGTACACTGAACAAAGGTAACTATGAATACGGTTGAAAGAGGAAGGTGGGGAGCATGTGAGACACCAGAAGAAAGGAGGAAAGATAAAGACTGGGACTGTGTAACTTGGTGAAATCTACAGTATTCAACAATTGTGATAAAATGCACAAATATGTTCTTTTACGAGGGAGAACAAGCAAATGTCAACCTTGCAAGGTGTTAAAAATGGGGAGGCATTGGGGGAGGGATGCAATCAGCATAAACTAGAGACTGTAACTAATAGAATCATTGTATTATGCTTCCTTTAATGTAACAAAGGTGATATACCAAGGTGAATGCAGATAAGAGGGGGGGATAGGGGAGGCATGTTAGACACTTGACATTGGTGGTATTGTCTGGTTCTTTATTCTACTTTGATTTAAGGTTATTTTTCCTTTTGCTGCTTCCTAGCTGTCTTTTGTTTTCCTCTTTTTTGCCTCTCTACCTTCTTTGACTCTCCCTCCTGCCTTGTGGAAGTAATGTAGATGCTCTTATATAGATAATGGTGAAGGTGGTGAACACATAAATGTATGACCATGCAGAAAACCATCGATTATTTACTTGGGATGGAATGTATGGTGAGTGAACAAAACCATATTAAAAAAAAAATGGGTTGATGACAAAACCTCGAGGGCAATATACTGAGTGAAATAAGCCAGACACATTCGGACAATTATTGCAGGGTCTCACTGATAGGAACTAATTACAATATGTAAACTAATAGACATGAAATATAAGGTACCAAGATATAGGACGAGGCTTAAGAATGGGGAGTGGTTGCTTAGTATGAGCAGAATGTTCAATTAGGATGAACTTAAATGTTTGGAAATGAACAGGGGTGTTGGTAGCAAGATGTGAGAATAACTAACAGCACCGAATGGTGTGTGAATGAGGTGGAAAGAGGAAGCTCAGAGTCATATATGTCACCAGAAGGAAAGTTGGAGGTCAAAAGATGGGAATGTATAAAACTGAATCCTATGGTGGGCAATGTCCATGATCAACTGTACAAATACTAGAAATCACTTCCATGAACCAGAACAAATGTATGACAATACAATTAGAAATTAATAATAGAGGGGCATATAGGGAAGAACTATATACCTATTACAAACTATATACTACAGTTAGTAGTATTTCAACATTTTTTCATAAACAGTAACAAATGTACTATATCAATACTACGAATCAACAATTGAGGGGGGTTGGTTAGGGATAGGGGAGGATTAGAGTTTCCTTTTCTTTTTTTCTTTTTTCATCTTTCACTTTATTTCTTGTCTGGAGTAATGAAAAGTTTCTAAAAATTGAACAAAAATGAAGTGTGATGGATGCACAGCTGTATGAGGGTACCCAGGGGCAAGTGATTGTACACTTTGGATCTTTGGATAATTGTATGGTATCTGAACAATCTCAATAAAAATGAAAAAACAAAACAAAACAAAACAAACAAACAAACAAAAAAAAGATCAGTTGGAGGATGGAGAGGGACTGAGGGGCTGAGGATGAGCTGAAGTGAAGTCAGGACATATCTTGCCTATATTTCCAAAAGATCTGGTCAAATTTCACAATGAGAGTGAGATTTCAGAGGCTCTTGAAATGATGGGATAGAGACAGGTTTTTCTCGATTCAAGAACCAAATATTCAAGCACCTACTCTATCATACTTTGGAATCAAGAACATGACATAGGCTATGTACTTAGTCTACATTTGTCCTTTCCCTTCAGGGTTAGTTATACACAGGTAATAAAAACAAGGACACGCTTAATTGAAAAGCCATGTTTAATCACCAGGATGTATTAGTTATATGTGAGGAGGTGGATCCTAATTTAAATCAATGGTAACATCATTTCTGTTATATTGTTGAAATTACTTTTCCATCATTTACCCATTACCAAAATAACTATCAAAAGTCAGGTATGTGCACGATACCATTCTAGACCCCTTTATAGATGTATTTAAGTGTGTTCAGTCTTTAAATGTATATATTTTTTAAATCACAAAGGATACTTGCACCTATCTTAACCTCAATAGGTAAAAAGTGGCAACACAGCCAAATTGCAAAATAAGAATGAATAAAATAATACCAGTGAGGTGTCTCTGTCCAACATAGTAGCCACTGGCTATATACGTCTCTCTTTAAATTTAAATTTAAACTAGGTAAAATTAAATAAAATTTCAAATTCAGTTCCTCAGTCATACTGACTACATTTCAAGTGCTTAGCAGCAACTTGGCTAGTGGCTAGTGGCTAATAATCTATCATATTGGACAGTACAGTAGGTGAATATTTCCATCACTGCAGAAAGTTATTCGGATAGTACTGACTTGGAGATATTTTAATGTTAGGGCCGAAAATGTGACCCCATTATTGTTTCCACTCAATAAAAAAAGATGGAGTCATTCTAGATTTTTGTGTATTGTTACATGCGCATAAGGACAGCATTAAATAGCAAGCAATTACTCATTTCTATGATGACCCCCTACTTCAGCAAAAACTATTAAATAAGAAAAAAAATAATTTTTGGCAGAAGAAATAGGATGGTAAAGAGAAGTTAAAACTTTGCCAGCATGTGGTCCTCTCTCTCTAACTAAGCCACCTTGGCAGGTGATCTCACTGTCCTCCCCCCAACGTGGGACCTGACTCCCAGGGGTGTAAATCTCCCTGGCAAAGTGGGATATGACTCCCGGGGATGAATCTGGATCCAGCATTGTGGGATTGAGAACATCTTCTTCACCAAAAAGGGGGATGCGAAATGAAATGAAATAAAGTTTCAGTGGCTGAGAGATTCCAAATGGAGTCGAGAGGGCACTCTGGTGGACATTCTTATGCACTATACAGATAACTCTTTTTAGGTTTTAATGTACTGGAATAGCTAGAAGTAAATACCTGAAACTATCGAACTGCAACCCAGTAGCCTTGACTCTTGAAGATGATTGTATAACAATGTAGCTTACAAGGGGTGACAGTGTGATTGTGAAAACCTTGTGGATCACACTCCCTTTATCCAGTGTATGGATGGATGAGTAGAAGAATGGGGACAAAAACTAAATGAAAAATAGGGTGGGATGGGTGTATGATCTGGGTGTTCTTTTTTACTTTTATTTTTTATTCTGATTCTGATTCTTTCTGGTGTAAGGAAAATGTTCAAAAATAGATTGGGCTGATGAATGCATGATTATATGATGGTAGTGTGAACAGCTGATTGTACACCATGGATGACTGTATGGTATGTGAATATATCTCAATAAAACTGAATTTAATTAAAAAAAAGAAAAAAAAAAAAAACTTTGCCAGCAGTGCTGGGGGCAGCAAGGGAAGAGGTAAGGCCCTGGTCTCAGACAATCTTTCTACTGTTCAAGCAAAAAGGAAAATGAGAAAGTAGAATGGGGGGAGAAGATTCTCTTGATAGATGCTACAAGACATAGCCTAAAATAAAACTAAATTCCTGTAGAGTTAGCGAAGTTCTAGCTACCAGCATACTCCGAAGACAATGTTCCTTCCATTCACTCAGAGAAGCAACCGAGATTGCACAGCAATAAATGTATTTTGACTTCTTTTGGTAAAATATTTGGCAGTTCTGGTTGAAGAAACAGAATTAACATCATCATGTAATTAATTTTTTCATCCATAGAAAACTTAAAAGCATCTGTTTTAAGCAATCCCTTTCAAAAACTTTGCCACCATCATTAGGGCACTTTAGAGAGAAAGAAAGGAGCAATAACCTACTTTTTAAAAGCACCAGCTTTACCAATTATGTTAAATAGTTTTTTGCATTATTTTGCATCATCATAATTTTTTTCTTCCACCTTAACTTTGAGACTTTGACTTTTCTTCCCCAAGCGATTAAAGTCCTTCAGTGAAGTCATATTACAAGCAAAGCAGCTGTCCCAATCTGAGACAGAGACAGGAACTTGTAAGGTGGTTTCCTTAGTGATAGGAATTATTTGAATGCTTTCAGAGGCTAATTTCCTGGCTTCTCCTATTTCTCCTCTCTATCTCTCTTGCCATCCTTTACAACCTCATTCACAATTTCTTTCCCCTGGCCTTCTCCACTTTTCTGCTTTTTACCTTAGGGCTCATTTTAAATTTATTTTTTCAGCTTCTTCAAATGTATCATATTTAAAATCAGGAGTGCCGTATTTCCTATCATTTAAGAATGCTACTTACCAAGTATAGTAAGCTGAATGGTAGCCCAAAAGATATCAGGTCCCAATCCCTGGAATCTCACCTTATTTTGTAAAAGGGTCTTGCAGATGTGATTATGTTAAGGATCTTGAGATGGGGAGACTGTACTGCACCATCCAGGTGAGCTCCAAGACATCACAAGCATCCTTACAATAGAGACAGGGGAGATTTCACACACACACACACACACACACACACACACAGAGGAGAAGGCAGTGTAAAGACAGAAGCAGAGATTGGAGAATGCAGCCACAAGCTAAGGAATGCTGGCAGCCACCAGAAGCTGACGGGGCAGGAGCAGATTCTGCTCCAGAGTCTTCAGAGAGGGCACCATCCTCCCGTCACCTTGATTTCAGACTCTGGCCTCCAGAACTGTGAGAGAATAAATATCTGTGGTTTCAAGTAGCCAACTCTGTGGTAATTTGTCACAGCAGCCAGAGAAAACTAACACACCAAGATTAATTAAAAAGTAGAACCACCCTTAGTTTTCAAACTAGCATGAAACAGACATTTCCACACATGCCAGAAGTCCAAAGATAAGAACATGAACACATTATAATGAGTTGGAATCTCTGTACTTTTTATGCAACAAATACTGTGCTAGGCATTTTATGTCTATTTCATGTAATCCCTCACAATAGCCCTGTGAGGTGTAATTCTCCCACAGTCTACTTAGTAATGTGCACCGCTAATTCTTAAGACTAGAAATCATTTCTTTTTTTTGCTCTAAAAAAAAAAAAAAGCAATTCTAGCCCTTACGATAGCCTGTGCTTTTTACCAGCCATTAAGATATTCCCCCTACTGAAGATAATGACTACTTCTAAAGCAGCAATGAAAGAATGTGGGCTTCCTCATTATCTCTGGAGAGTCCCTTCTTTGTCTATGTTGAATAGTAAAGCCACTTACTGTTCTCTGGTTTGTGGACAAGCAGACTGTGTAGGACAAAGCAAATAAGAAATACAGTCCCAAGCCTGCACCCGATGGAGGAAAGCTCTCTGCTGTCCTGAGCCACGTGGATCAGCTGCGAAGGAAGGAGTATCCCTTCAGGAGAGAGGCTCTCCCAGCTGCCAGCTGATCACACACAAGAACAATGTGCAGGTATCTCTGCAGGCTCGTGGGTCATCAAGTGTGCCCCAAGCCTATGGAACATGAGCTAAACAAGCCTCAAAAGAAGGAAACAAAAATAGGGTTTTCTAGAAAGCGGCTTTGTGCCTGTTGGAATACAAGTGATTCTGCAATGGCAAAGTTTGCTTGAGGAAAATGCAAAACAGAGCCTCCTCTCCTACTGCAGTCTTGGAGGTCATTCTCCTGAAGTGAGGGCCTTCGATAAGTCCCTTGGTGCCAGCTGAGGTGCCAAATATATTTCCCAACTGCCAACTTGAGGCCTGGGATAATTAAAGCTGTGGACTCCATGTACATGGTGCAATGGTGTGGCTCCTCCCAGTCATCACTTAAAAGAAACGTTTCACTGTATCAGTTGTAAGAGGAGACAGGCAAATCAAGATGGGCAATAGAGAGAAAGCTAGGAGACTGAATCCCTCTGAGTGGGGTCTTAAAATCCTATAGGGCTCCAACTCTTGCCTTTGCAGTGTACACCACAAGAGAAAAGTATTTCACTTTTAGTTACTTTCATAAAATTTACTTTTATTTACTTTTTTTGTTGTTTTGTTGTTTTGTTTTTTTTAAATTAAATTCAGTTTTATTGAGACATGCTCACATACCATACAATCATCCACAGTGCGCAACCAACTGTCCACAGCACCATCATATAGTTGTACATTCATCACCTCAATCTATCTTTGAACATCTTCCTCACACCAGAAAGAATCAGAATAAGAATAAAAAATAAAAGTAAAAACACCCAAATCATCCCCCCCACTTCTTCATTCAGTTTTTGTTCCCATTTTTCCACTTATCCATCCATACACTGGATAAAGAGAGCACAATCCACAAGGCCTTCACAATCACACCGTCACCCCCTACAAACTGCATTGTTACACAATCATCTTAAAGAGTCAAGGCCACTGGGTTTGAAGCCCGACAGTTTCAGGTATTTACCTCCAGCCACTCCAATACATTAAAACCTAAAGAGCATTATCTATATGGCGCATAAGAACGTCCACCAGAGTGACCTCTCAACTCCATTTGAAACCTCTCAGCCACCGAAGCTTCACTTCATTTCATCTCGCATCCCGCTTTTGGTCAAGAAGGTGTTCTCAATCCCACAAGGCCAGGTCCAGATTCATCCCCGGGAGTCATATCCTGAGTTGCCGGGGAGATTTACACCCCTGGGAGTCAGGTCCCACGTGGAGGGAGGGCAGTGAAGTCACCTGCCGAGGTGGCTCAGTTAGAGAGAGAGAGAGAGGGGGCCACATCTGAGCAACAAAGAGGCACTCAGAGGGAGACTCTTAGGCACAATTACCAGCAGGTTCAGCCTCTCCTTTGCAGCAACGAGCTTCATGAGGGCAAGCCCCAAGACAGAGGGTTCGGCATACCAAGCTGTCAGCCCTCAATGCTTGTGAGAACATCAGCAACTATCCAGGTGAGGAAGTCCAACACCTCCGCACTTTCCCCCAGCTCCTGAGGGGGACCCTGCATATATATTTTTATTCTCTGCCCAAATTACTTTGGGATGTGCTGCTATTTCACTCTAACCTATACAAACCACCATATCTTACTTCCTGTTCAAAGTTCATGTAATTGTGGTGTTTGAACAAACTGACTGCAGAAGTTATTGTTTAGACAATATAGTTCCTGCACCAAATAAACATCTCTTCCCTTGGTCTCACATGGATTTATTTAAGTTTTAAACTTTTATTGTATTATTAACTTTTTATTTACTTTAAAATTATTTCACATATATTGAATAGCTGTACTTTTTATGTAACAAATACTGTGCTAGGCATTTTATGTCTATTTCATGTAATCCCTTACAATAGCCCTGTGAGGTGCAACTCTCCAAATCTACTTAGTAATGTGCAAACAGAGACAAAGAGAGATTAAAAAACTTCCCCCATCATACAGCTCATTACTTAATCAAATAAATGATCTTTTCTATAAAATTTCCATGGTAAGGCCATGCTTACAAAGAAAGTTTTCTCTACCTCCAACACCTCCAATACATCTCAAATTTAATATGATTTGAGAGAGATGTGCTTCTGAGTTGGTTTACCTGTTAATATTCAAAAATCATTAACTAGATAGCAAAATATCACATATTAAACAACCATTCTTTTCCCCAAAAGACTTAAGATTCATCTTTTCTAATCTATTTACCTGTGTTTTCAATTAGCCTTTGCTATATAAGAATAATCCCAAATTCAGTTACTTAAAACAGTAAGAATTTATTATTGTTTGAAGTCTGCAGATCAACTAAACTGTTTCTGGTCATGGTTGATGTGCCAGTTTGGATGTATTATGGCCCCCAAAACTCCATGTTCTTTGAAGCAATCTTGTGGGGGCAGACGTATTAGTGTTGATTAGGTTGGAATCCTTTGATTGAGTGTTTCCATGGAGATGTGACTCAATCAACTGTGGGTGAGACCTATGATTGGATAATTTCCATGGAGGTGTTACCCCACCCACTCAGGGTGGGTCTTAATTGAATCACTGGAGTCCTATAAAAGTGTTCAGAGACAGAAGGAGGTGCTTCAGCCGAAAGACATTTTGAAGATGCCCATTAAAGTAGACTTTTGCTACTCCAGAGTTTACCTGGAAGAAACTAAGAGAATACCCCCAGATGACTAGAGAGGAACGTCCTTGGAGAAAACTATTTTGAAACACAACCTGGAGCAAAGGAAGAAGACGCCAGCCATGTGCCTTCCCAGACAACAGAGGTATTCCAGACGCCATTGGCCATTCTTCTGTGAAGGTACCCTGTTGTTGACGCCTTAGCTTGGACACTTTCATGGCCTTAAGACTGTAACTCTGTAATCAAATAAACCCCCTTTATAAAAGCCAACCCATTTCTGGGTACTTTGCTTAATGGCAGTATTAGCAAACTGGAACAGGTGAGTTCAATAGTTCCTCCATAATTAGCTGCAGTGTGGGCAGGGGACTCTGGGATCTTGACCAGCTTGCTCATGTATTTGGGGGTTAAATAGCTCTACAATGATCTAGGATGGCCTAAGTTGGGACACCTTCACTCTCTTCCACTGTCTCTCACATGCATGTGTCTCTCATATCACACATGCCAGCTCAAGCATGTTTTCACGGCAATCACAGACAAGCAAAAGAGAGCAATCCAGTCATGTAAGAGAGCAAGCCCTAATGTGTAAGAACCTTTCAAGTCTGTGCTCATATCCCATTTGCTCTCTCCTATTCACCAAAGCAAGACACCCAGCTGAGTCCAGAATGGAAGGGGGTTACTACATCATGGTGCAAAATACAATGTGGAAAAAAAATACAATGTGGATATAGGGTGAACATTAATAGAAGTCACTGTTGCAATCCATCTACCAAAATTTGTGTTCAGAGATGAGAGTTACATAAAGCAATTTAATGTAAGGTAGAGAAAATTCAACTTACCTCACACATTCCATTTTAATTTTATTTCCGGGAAATGTATATATAAAGTATATTCTATTGGGAATTGTATCTCTTTTTTGTTCCACTTTTCAACCAGTTTTCTGTTGAATATTTTCATTTATATATTTATTTTGCAATCAAACAAATTTTGAGGGGGTATGGCTACTGTCTGAGTTTATTAGGGCTGCTGTTAACAAATTACCACAAACTAGGGGGTATAAAACAACAGAAATCTACTATCTCACAGTTCTGGGGGATAAAAATTCTAGATCTAGGGGTCAGGAGGGCCCCGCTCCCTCTGAAACCTTTAGGGGAGTCTCCTTTCTTGCCTCTTGTAGCTTCTGGTGTTGGGTGGAAAACCCTGGTGGTCCTTGGCTAGTGGCAGCATTACTCAGCCTCTGTCTCCATCTTCATATGGCCTGCTCTCCTTGCTACCTGTGCCTCTTCACCCCGAATTATAAGGACACTAGTCACATTCTAGCTAGGACCACTTCTACTCCACTGTGACCTCATTTTCACTTAACTAACTAATTCCATCTGCAACAACCTTAATTCCCAATAAGGTCACCTTCACTGGAACTGGGAGTCAGGACTTGAACACATCTTTTGGGGGGACACATACCAACCCATATCAGCTACTTTGTACTTTCCATCTATGCAATGATGTTATCTGAAAATAACAATACTTATTCTCATCTTTTCCATAACTTCCTGTTTCCCTGTCTAATTCAATGTGCTATAACTTGTAGAAGAATTTCTTCTTCCTCATTTGAATATAAATGCTTCTAATTTTTAAATATTAAATATAAGGCTTTCTAGTAGTATAAAATAGCTATGTCTTACAATGCTACTTAATTTATTTATTTCTTATCCTATTTAATAAATTTTTTTGATAATTCAGAATGCAGTTGCATTTTTATATAATTTGGTATTAATGAAGATGATGAAAAACTTTTCTCCTTTGGATTTGTATGTGATTAATTATGTTAATAAGCTTCTTATTGTTGAATTCCTGAAAAAAATCCATTAGTGGTGTTGAATTATTCATATAGTACTTTGTTCTATTTACTAACATTTATTTCCCTATATTCATAAGTGGGATATGGTATATGTTTGGGAAAACTACAAAAGCATTCAGTAGCTGAGTTAGGTGGAAAGGTTTCTGTCCCCAAGCAGTTAAATGGTATAGAAATTCTGCATTCCTTTAAAATTTGATGAAGCTCACCTGTCAAATCTTTTCAACTTTGTTGTAACTGTCATAAACCCAACCTAAATTAGATTAAGCATAAACAGATGATAGATGATAGATAGATAGATAGATAGATAGATAGATAGATAGATAGATAGATAGATAGATAGATAGTATTGGTTTGTATAACTGTCAAGTACAGGGTTACTAAGACTCTGCTGACTCCAGGTGCTCAAATGTTATCATGCAGCCTCTATAGCTTTCTTCACTATTAAGCTCTGTTTTCTTTTGTGATTACTTTCTTTTTAATCAGACTTACATCATGTGGTGGAAAATGTGGCCAACAGAAGCTCTAGGCTTCAATCTTACAACCATAGAAGAAAGCAACTTCATCCCTTCTCTCTCTCTCTCTCTCTCTCTCTCTCTCTCTCTCTCTCTCTCTCTGGTACATATAGTACTTCAAATTATATACCTATCACATGGACCAAACACTGTGGACAAGGGTAGCCATGATTGACTGCACTCACATCACAAAGCCACCTGTCCATGGGACTTTCGGTGCATTATGAAGTTCACTAATTTAGTAAGTGATCTGCTGCATTATCCTCATGATGAGATCATTTAGTTGCACTCTATAAATGATTGTATCTGCATTTTACCCATTCCTTTAGTCTGATAGGCCATTAGTTTTCTTTGGGGTGGGGGGACATGAACAAATGTGATTAGGAGAGAACAAACTACTGTAATGGAACTATGAAAAATTAAGGAGTTATAATATAATAAACAGAGAGGGGATAATCAAGCATATTTTTTAAACCAACAATTCTTAATGTTCTCATTATTCAGTTAATTCTATTAAACCCCTTATCTGTAATGTATTATCTACATGTTACATTGAGCTAATATATTATCATCAAGAATAATCAGAAGGCTAGAAAAGTCATTGTACTTCATAACCACTTACACCATGAAAACTCATATGAATGTTTATGTTTCCTCAACAAAATGAAGTTACAGACTTAGACTATAATTTTCTGATATTCTAAACTTCAATCATCATTATTGTTGATAACAAGAAACACAACCATGTTGCCATTTTCTTATGTAACAGATATATAAATAGTGCATATGTAAATATCCTAAATATACTAACTTCAGAAGTATATGGTCTATGAACTTAATTTATGTCTGTATTTGGCCAATCCAATTTTAGCATATGTATAGAAAAAGACCTGAGATCATTTTAAATTCAACATTTTGAACGAGACCTAGAAAATTGATATAAACCTTGATGGATGGATAATTGCTCATTTTTATTTCTTTTATATAGTTTTGTCTACTTTCCCAATTTTATACAATAAACATGCATTTCAGTAGCCTCAAAAAATAATAAAAGTTACATTTAAAATCTCCCATAGCTATCAATATTAAAAATGTTATCTATTGTATTCAAATTAAAAATGTAAAAATAAAAAATTGCATTTTGATTTTAAGAAAGTATTGTGTAAATATGACTGAATATTTGTTAGCACTGAGTTTATCCTAATTATAATCTACGTTTTCTTATCTTTGATTGGAATTCCCTATGAAGATTCATTTTTTAATAAAGCAATTGTTTTTTTTTACCATAAATTAAGTGTCAGAAAAAGTTCCAAGAGAAACTAGTTCCATGATCACTTAATTATTTTTAATTGGTCAGGGATTCAGAATTAATTGATAGGACTTTAATCACTCTTTAATTTGAATAATTCAGGAATTTTTTCTCAAATTTATTCAGTAACTATCTCAGGTCCTTATAATGTGTTGTTTTCTCTACCTGAAATGTTTTCTTCTGCTGGTTCTCTTTGCCTTATCTTTAAGTTAATTCCTTATCTTTTAAGACTCAGCACAAACATCACAACTCACAGAATTTTAGGATACATCCCCCTGGTATATGTTATAATGAACTCATTTCTCTTTCTAGCATATATCAGTGTTTAAAATTTTATATCTTCTAGAACACAATCTCCTTGGGTGTAGGGATTTTGTCTGTTTTTCTTTCGTTTATTTGCTTCACTGGTTTCTCACCAGCATCTAGAACAGGGATGGATACATAGTAAATACTCAATGAATAGTTATTGAATTTGTTGAAAAAAACGGATTCAAATATTTGATTCATGTTTCTCTCCTCTACGCTGTGAATTCAGTCAGCGAGGAGAGTGCCTGTGTGGCACGATCTCAGTTCTACCCCCAGCACCATCACAGAGTAAGCATAATACACGTGTGCTGAGGAAGGCTGGGAAACATCAGCAAAAGGAATCCGGTGTCCATATGGTGACACTGGAGAAGCTTCCAGGAAGCACACCTTCTGTGGATAGTGGGCAAAGTGGACAAAGTCTGCCCAACTGGCAATGACCTACAATGGAGCTTGGTCTGTCCCAGCTAAGAGGTAAAATGACATTTCACTGTGACCAAAGACTTTGGGAAGTCTTGAAAGACGTAGGCTGAATGTAGGTCCAGCGCAGTCTCTGTGACTCTCATTCCGGCCACATAGAATACCATTCCCTTTAACACTGTTATATGGCAGAAAACATTTCATTATCATTTGGTTCTAATAACTGAAATGATTTCAAAGCTTTGTAGCTAGAGACCAGGAAGCTGTAACTAGAATCTTTCTCTGAGAAATTCAAATCCCTATTGGATAGACTATGCCCAATTCAGATCAACCTTAGTCCACTAGCGATAACAAGAGAGAACAGTGATTCATCAAATTGGCTATTGAGAGATAAACTCAGTGACCTTGTGGATGGGTGGGGGAAAGGTAGACTAGGCAGATATCACTCAAATGCACCAACTTGAATTCACTACTTTAATTTCTGCCTTCCTCAGCTTCAACCCTTCACAAAAGAATATTAAAAGCAATTTATGAAGGTCTTCTGATGTTTCTTTGTATATTTACCAAGGAAGCATCTGAAAGCCATATGGACCATTCCAAGCAAACTCACTAGAGTATGGGCAGATGGCCAAATATTTATTTGTCCAACTTATTTTGTTCTTCATTAACTGAATTCCATAAACAAGCTTCCCTTATGCTGAAGTATCAAAGAACCATCTGAGGGTTCTTGCATGTCTGAAAACACTACCTATGTTAACTCTCAGTGAACTCTCCAAATGCCCTTTCAGCTGACACCTAAGATAAAAGGACTAATACTATTCACATTGAATTTCATGCTTGGATTTGGAGTATTCTATACTACTTTATAGCCAAATGATTCTCCTTCACCTGACACATTCGTTATTCAGTAGGAATTATTTAGAAGGACAGAAGCTCTTCCCCAACAAGGGATTAGTCAAACATGGTATCTTAGGGTGGATGAACAAGGCCTATTGTAACTGGGTAGTATGTGCAAATCAGACATCATAGAAATATAGGACTCAGAATTTGAAAAGTAAATGCCTGCATTTGCAATGATTCTCCCAACACCTTGAAATAACTCCATAAATACTAAAAAATATTTCTTGAAATATTGAAAGACTGAGGCATAAATGTTTAGACTTATTTATAATTTAAAAACACTTACTTAAAAGAGATTTGGATTTCAGAGACTGCCTCATGTCTAATTCTTTAGATCAAATTCCAGTCATTCTGAAGCATAATCTTGGTACAGGCAGGTTGGCCACACAAATATTTGTGTCAAAGCATCATGTTTGAGCCATGTTTCACAAGAAAATAATCAATACCCCCCTGACCTCCCAAATCCCAACTAGAATCTGAACTAATGTTTATCTCTACAGCCCAATCAATTATCCCAGAACACAATTTGGATGCCTAGGTCTACACCAAGTCATAATTTCCTTTCCCATTCAACCACTCCTTATTGCTCCCAATATGTTGTCTAAAGCATTGGATTAAAAAATGCAAACAGTTTTCTAAAACTGAAAAACTGACTTTTCTGTGAATGCAGTATTTAGTGCAATGATTTTAATCTTGTTAAATAAAAAAAAAAAATTATCATGGAAATAATCCAAACACTGTAGAAAAATTAGAAAAATAGAGAATGGAAAAAGTTATTCCTCAGTTCTTCTACTCAGAGATAACTACCGTTATCATTTGAGGACATATCCTTACAGATGTTTTCTATGCATAAAAATACCTACAGGTAATTGTGAGTCTCCAGTTGACCAAGATTGTGACATAAGATGCTCCAAGTTGCCATTCCTCCATAGAATCCTTAAACAACTAGCAAAAACTGGCAAAGCCGTCTTCCTCATAAGTCTGGAAAAGAGTTAAAGAGTTGCAGTAACTAGTTAGGCAAGTGCCAAATTAAGAAATGCAGCTCTAAAAAAACAAAAAATGGTAGACAAGTTCATGAACCTCACTGAACCACCCACCCACCTCCACTCAACACACACACACCTTCCCTGGTGGAATATGGAGCCAGCTTGAACTCCCACTATGGGTCCCTGATCCTGTTCTGGAGAAAGAAGAGTAGCTTCTATGTGTATACTAAGGTAACTGCAATGCAATGTCAGTCTATTAAATCTATTAGGTGGCAGACCAAAAGACTGAACAGGAAAATCGTCTCTAGCTCACCCTCCAAGAAACTGAACTGCAGGCAGAAATGGCTTGTGGACATCTAAAGCAGTGTAAGAAACAATTAAATCAGAGCATCTTGGGCAAAGAATTACCTGCTTTAAGTCATAAAATAGAGCACCCAGAAGGGGAGAAATTGTATTTGATAGGGAGTAGAGGAAGCATTCCATTCCTACAAAAGCTCAGGACAAGACACAGACTCAGAAAATGCAGAGAGGACCTTGCACATCACATGTGCCTTTGGCTGATGTTATAGATAGTAGGGTTAAACTCTAAAGAAAAGCACCTGGCAACATGGAGCCAATATGCAAAGACCAGGAAAAGGGTTTTTACATTGATTTAGTTGTTTTTGTTAGCACCTGGCAATCAAAGAAATCTGTTATATTACTAGCTGAATGCAAATTTTAGGAAAAGACAGCTCAGGGACTATATCCCAGAGTTAACACCTTAAAATATTAAAATGTACAGTGTGCAAAAAAAGATTACAAGACAAACAAGAGACAGGAAGTGATGGCCCATCCAAAGAAACAAACTAAAAATCCAGAAACTATCAATGAAGATAATAGGTGGGACATACCAGATAAAGACATTAAATAAATGATCTTCAGTATGCTCAAGAAGTTAAAGGCAAGCATGGGGAAAGAACTAAAAGATATCAGGAAAAGAATGAATGAATAATATGAGAAATTCAGTAAAGAGATAGAAATTATAAAAAGGAACCAAACAGAAATACTGGAGTTGAAGACCACCAAACTGAAATGAAAAATTCCCCATAGGGTTTCAACAGCAGATTGGAGCTGGCAGAATAGAGAATCAGTGAACTCAAAGACAAGACAACTAAAATGATTCAGGCTGAAGAACAGAAAGAAAAAAGAATTTTTAAAAAAGCAAACAGAAACTAAGAGACCATACCAATATATGAATTACGGAAGTCCCACAAGGAAAAAAAAAAAAAAAGAAAAAAGGGGGGCAGAAGGAATAGTCAAAGAAATAGTGACAGAAAACTTCCAAATTTAATGAAAAAAATATGCAATTCAAGATTCACAATGAACTCCAAACAGGATAAATTTGAATAGAAACATGCACAGACATAGAAATCAAACTGTTCAATGCCAAGGACAAGGAGAGAGTTCTGAAAGCTGCAAAAGTAAAACAATATGTTAGGTACAAGGGATTCCCAAATGTTAAGTAGTTGAGTGCTGATTTTCATCAGAAACCATGGAGACAAGAAAACAGTGGGTGTCATATATTCAAAGTGCTGAAAGAAAACAATTGACAACCAAAAGTTTGGCAAGACCTTCTTTCAAAAATAAGGGAAAGACTAAGACATTCCCAGATAAACAAAAGCTGATGGAGTTTCTCCACACTAGACCTCCCCTACAAGAAATGATAAAAGTCAGTTCTTCAGACTGAAAGGAAAGGACACGAGGCAGTGGATCAAAGCAGCATAAAGAAATAAAGACCTCCAGAAAATGTAACCATAGGGGTAATTACAAATGACAGTACCAATGTACTTTTTGTATGTAACTCATTTTTACTTCTTACAAGTTCTATTTTGCAAATGTGTAAAAAGTAATGATAAATCTATGGTTTTGGATATACAATGTATTAATATATAATTTAAAATACATTAAAATGTGTGGGGAGAGAGGAGTATAAAAACAGTCTATGTGTATACAATTGAAGTTAAGTTGGTATCAAGTCAAATGTGATTGTTATAGATTTAGGATGTTAAATTTAAATGCACACTGAGGGGTCTAGGAGTCCCAGGGTGGGACGGGCCTTTGGGGAGACCTTTCAGGGAGACCAAGGCACAGATGGGGGCAGTAACTTACCCCAGGACACACAGCACTGGGGGAAGAGAGCGGAAGTAGAGCCAGAGAGATGGTGGGAAGCCTGGGGCCACATTCTCAGTGGGGGGCATGGCCGGGGGCAGGGTGGGAGGAGCAGAGGGTGGAGGTCCTGGGGCAGAAGGGAAAAAATTTTTAAAAAATTTAAGTGCACAAAGAAAATATATGAAAAATGCATACAGAAAGAAAAGAGAAGGGTCTCAAAATGGTACAGTACAAAAGAAAAAAAAAACACAAATAAATATGAAAGTAGATATTAGCCAAAGAATAAAAGAACAAAAAAGGTATTCACAAAGACCAAATAGCTATATAGCAGAAGAAAGTCCTGTATTATCAGTAGTTACTTTAAATGTGGAATAAACTCTCCAGAAAAAAAGCAGAGATTAGTGGAGTGGATGAAGAAGCATGACACAACTATACTGTGTAGAAGAGACTCATCTTAAACTCAAGTACACAAGGAGGTTGAAAATGGAAAGATGGAAAAAATACCATGCAAATAGTACCCAAAAGAGAGCTTGGGTGGCTATATTGATATCAGATAAAATAAACTTCAAGTCAAAAACTGTTATGAGGAACAAAGAAGGTCACTGTATACTGATAAAAAGGGTCAATTCAACAAGAAGATAAAACAATTATAAATAAATATGCACCTAATGACAGAGCACCAAAATTTATAAAGCAAACATTGACAGATTTGAAGGAGAAATAAATGATTCTACATTAACAGTAGAATACTTCAATACACCACTTTCAATACTGGATAGAACATCTAGATAGAAGATCAATAAAGAAATAGAAGACTTGAACCATACCCTAAACCAACTAAACCTAACAGACATATATAGAACACTCCACCCTACAGTAGCAGAACACACACACTTCTCTAGTGAACATGGGTCTTTTCCCAGGATAGACCATATGTTAGGTCACAAACTAAGTCTCAATAAACTTAAAGATACTGAAATCTTACAATGTATCATCTTCAAAACAATGGAATAAAGCTAGTAATCCTTAAGAGAGAGAATTGGAAAATTTGCAAATGTGTGAAATAATCCACTCTTAAACAACCAATGTGTCGAAGGAGAAATGACAAGGGAAATTTGGAAATATCTTGAGGCAAATGAAAATGAAAACACAACCTATCAAAACTTACAGAGTGCAAGAAAGGCAGCAATGAGAGGGAAACATATAGTACTAAATGCTTGCATTAAAAAAGAAGAAAGATCTCAAATCAGATACCTAACCTCATAACTGGAGGATCTAGAAAATGAGGAGGAAACTAAAACCAAAGAAAGATGAAGGAAAGAAATAAAAAAGATTTGAGTGGAGATAAATAAAATAGAAATTAGAAAAACAATAGGGAGGATCAATGAAACCAAAAGTTGGACCTTTGAAAGGATCAATATAATCAGGCTTAGGAATAAAAAAGAGAAAGGACAGAAATAACTAAAATCGGAAATTAAAAGGGGGCATTACTACTGACCCCTCAGAAATTAAAAGGATTATAAGAGTATACTATGAACAACTGTACACCAACAAATAAGATAACCTCAATGAATGGACAATTTCTAGAAATACACAAATTACCTGCATTGACTCAAGAACAAATAGAAAAGCTCAACAGAACAATAATAACTAGATTGAATCAGTAATCAAATACTTCCCAACAAAGAAAAGCCCAGGACCAGATTGCTTCACTGGTGAATTTTACCAAACATTCCAAGAAGAATTAACACCATTCTTGCTCAAATGCCTCCAGAAACTGAAGAGGAAAGAACACTTCCTAACTCATTCTATGAGGCCAAAATCATGCTAATGCAAAGTCAGATAAAGCTACCAGAAGAAGAGAAAGTTACAGTCCAATATCCCATATGAATACAAATGCAAAAGTCCTCAACAGAATACTACCAAACCACATCCAACAGCACAATAAAAGAACTATACACGATAAACAAGTGGGACTTACTCCAACTATGCAAGGATGATTCAACATAAGAAAATCAATTACTTTAAAATACTACATTAATAGAATGGACAAAAACCATCTGATAAACCCAACAGACCAGAAAAGACATTGGACCAAACCCAGCATCCTTTTTGTTAAAAACATTTAGAAAACTAGGAATAGAAGGTGTGCTGGTTTGAAGCTGTTATGTTCCCCAGAAAAGGCCATGTTCTTTTAATCCATTCCTATGGGTGCAGACCTGTTGTGGGTGGGAACTTTCGATTAGGTTGTTTCAATTGAGATGTAACCTACCCAAATCAAGGTGAGTCTTAATCCTTTACTGGAGTCCTTTATGAGGATAGAAGAAAGAAAAAGCCCAGAAAGCTGAGAGAGAAACACCCAGAGAAGCTTAGAGAGAAGCTTTCCTGGAGGAGCTGAAAGCAATAAAACCCAGGAGCGAAGGACCAGCAGACGCCAGCCATGTGCCTTCCCATGTGACAGAGGTGCCCTAGATGCCAGCAGCCTTTCTTCAGAGTCCAGATGTCAACCTGTTGATGCCTTAATTTGAACATTTTCATGGCCTAAGAACTGTAAATTACAAGTTAATAAATCCTTATTGTAAAAGCCAACCCATTTCTGGTATATTATATTCCGATAGCTTTAGCAAACTGAAACAGAAGGCAATTTCCTCAATGTGATAAAGGGCATATGTGAAAAAGCCACCATTAACAGCATACTCAATGGTGAAGAGCTGAAAGCTTTTCCTCTAAGATCAGGAACAAGACAAGGATGCCTACTATCACCATTGTTTTTCAACACTGCACTGGAAATTCTAGCTAGAGTAATTAAGCAAGAGAAAGAAATAACAGTCATCCAAATAAGAAAGGAGGAAGTGAAACTTTCCCAATTTGCAGATATGATCCTACAACCAAGCTACTAAAAATAATAAACAACTTCAGTGAAAGACCAACATGAAAAAAATCAGTAGTGCTACTATACACCAGCAATGAAAAATCTGAAGAGGAAATCCTGAAAAAATTCCATTTACAATAGCAACTAAAATAATCAAATATCTAGGAATAAATTTAATCAAGGGTATAAAAGAATTGTACATGAAAAACTATAAAACATTGCTAAAAGAAATCAAAAAAGATCTAAATGAATGGAAGGTCATTCCATGTTCATGGTTTAGAAGACTAAATATTATTAAATATCAATTCCATCCAAAGCAATTTACAGAGCAGCACAATTCAAATCAAAATTCCAAAACCTTCTTTGCAGCAATGGAAAAATCCAATCTTGAAATTTGTGTGGATAGGTTAGGGGTCCTGAGGAGCCAAAACCATCTTGAAAATGAAGAACCAAGTTGGAGAAATCATGGTACCTGATTTAAAACTCATTACATGCCACAGTGATCAAAACAGCATGGCACTGGCATATAGATAGATACATAGACACATGGAAATGAATTAAGACTTCAGAAATAAATGCTCACATATTTGGATAATTTATTTTCCATAAGGGTGCCAGGTCCACTCATTTGGGAAAGAATAATCTCTCCAACAAATGGTGCTGGAAAAACTGGATATCCATACAGAAAAGAATAAAGGTGGACCCATACCTGACACCATATAAATAATTAGCTCAAAATGGCTCACAGACTTAAATATAAGAACCCAAACTATGAAACTCCTAGAAGAAAATGCAGGGAAGCATTTTTAGGACCTTGTGTTAGACAATGGTTTCTCAGACTTTACACCAGAAGTATGAGCAACAAAAGAAAAAATAGGTAACTAGAACTTCATCAAAATTAAAATACCTTTGTACATCAAAGGACTTCATCAAGAAAGCAGAAAGACAACCTACAGAATGGTAGAAATATTTGGGAACCACACATCCAATAAAGGCTTAATATCTAGAATATATATTTTAAAAATCCTATAACTCAACAACAAAAAGACAAACAACCTAATCAAAAAATGAGCAAAACACTTGAATAGACATTTCTCCAAATAATACAAATGGCTAACAAGCAAATGAAAATTACTCAACATTATTAGTCATTAGGGAAACGCAAATCAAAATCATAATGAGATACCATTCCACACCCACCCACTGGAATTGCTCCTACTTGAAAAACAAAATAATAATTGTTGGAGAGGATGTGGAAAAATAGGAACACTCATTCATTCTTGGTGGGAACGTAAAATGGTGTAGCCACTGTGAAAACCAGTTTGGTGATTCCTCAAAAAGTTAAGTATAGAATTGCCACATGACCTGGCGATCCCAATTGTAGGTGTATTCCCAAATGAATTGAAAGTAGGCATTTGAACAGATATCTGCACACTGATATTCATATTTGAGTTATTCACAATTACCAAAAGATGGAAGCAACACAAGTGTCCACCACCATATGAATGGATAAGTGAAATGTCATATAAACATACAATGGAATTTTAATCAGCCATGACATGGAACGAAGTCCTGATACATGAAACAACATGGATGAACCTGGAAGACACCATGTTGAGTGAAGTAAGGCAGACCAAAAAGGGCAAATATTGTTTGAGCTCACTGATATGAAATAATTAGAATAAACAAATTCATATAGTCAGAAACTAGAATACAGGTTACCAGAGGCCAGAGTGGGAAAAGGGAATGGGGAGTTAATGCTAAATTGGTACAAAGTTTCTTTTGAGGTGATAGAAATTTTTGGTAATGGGTGATGATGATGGTACCACAATATTGTGAATGTAATTAAAACCATGGTTATGTATTTGAATGTGGTTACAATGGAAAATTTTAGGTTGCATACATGTTACTAGAATAAAATTTTTTTTAACAACCATAGGATTGTACAAGACAGTGAATCCTCCTGTACACTATGGACAATAGTTAATGGTAGAATGATAATAATATTCCTTCAACAATTGTAACAAAGGTAACACACTAATATAAAGTATTAACAATAGAGAAAAGTGTGTGTTGGAACTATGTATTTTCTGCATGGTTTTTCTGTAAACCTAAAACTTCTCTATTTTTTAAAAAAGGAACGTTTTCTTTTTTAAATAAAATGGGATTGTAACCTAATTTCTTGTTTAGTTCTATATCAGGAAATACTTTCATGTCAAAAAATTGTCTTTGCGATGTGGATGCATTATAATTTACATAAACAATCTTCTACATTAGAGGTTTCAATTTCTGTCTATCATAAACAACCCTATAGTGAACATTCTTGTACTTGGTCATTGCATTTCTATCTGATTATTTCTACAAGATATATTCCTAGAAGTGAAATTATTTGGTCAATCACAAAACATCCACAAAACCATACTTTAATATTTGATACATATTTCCAAACTGCCTCCAGAAAGAGCATTTATTAGAAATATGTGAAAGGCCTGTTTCTGAACCATTCAACCTTCCTGTATGTTAAAATTCTTTTCAATGTCTGGTAATCTGATAGGAGAAAATGAAGTCATATTGGGTCTATTGTTAAACATTTACCAGTACATTACTGGTCCTTAGGCATGGCCTTGGTTCTTTAACCTAAGACACTGAACAAAGGGTAGACCAGATTAGACTCCAATGTCCTGGAACTGCACTCAAATTCTAGACCTAAAGGAGAAAGAAATAGGAACTACTTTATTTCTTCCTATCTGAGGTGAACTGTACTCTTGGCACTGAAATGCATATTGACTCTAAAGAAAATAAAAGGATATATTTAGGGGGGAAATGAAATTTGTAGCGATGAACATGTGTTCAATCAACCCGGTTTCTAAGAGCAGCTCAGAACTCAGCATAAATATTTTGATGATTATATCATTTATGCATTTATACTTTAGAGAGCACATGCACATTTTTTATGGGTGATGATACCCTTGTCATGTTTTAATAAATCAAAGAGTTCTTGAATATTTCTCTGAAATCTTTGCCTCTTTTGCTATACAAAGAAAATGGTGTTTTAGGTCAGAGGAGCTTTTGAAGTGAAATATTTATGACTATGCAGATTTTAGGAACTCACATTGATACTCAAGAAGCTTTGAAGCAAACTAAAGTACTCTCTGGAATGAGACACTCTACAGCTGTTGGCCCTATTTACACTTTAACCAGTACTTATACTCTTATATTTACCTTCCAGGTAGTTCTCCAGCTTCTAATTTTGGTTTACACATACTTTTAGCCTCGCTATGAAGTAGGAATATTTGAGTGAAACAAGTATCTGTTACTAAGTTATAAATAAATATATATATAATTTATTCTAATTTATTCTTCAGACTGTAAACAATTCACCCATTTAAGCTCAGTTCACACATTTCTCCAGTCCATTCATCTCCACTGACTGTAACAGTTAGAAATACTCTCTTCCACCTTGCCTTTGAATTCCTCTAGTATTTCCGACTTGAAGAAAATCAACAAGATCACCATTCCCTTAAGACTTTATTCAAAACTGTCAGGCATGAGAAGGCTCTGAAGGAGTTTCTATCTTGGGGAAAGAAAGTGGAATGTTTTTTGGGGCCTTAGCAAGAGGAGGTCAGTGGAAGTTCAGCCAATTCCGGAAATGGGAAGGGAAGGAATCTTCTTGTGGATTATCAACCATTGTTTTGGCAGCCTGGATTTTATCAAAAGGGTGAAGAGGGACCATTGTAAGAGTGGGTGAAACAGTTGCCAGGGACAAGGGCATGTAAAGGATACAATGGAAACTTCTCAGTTCTCAAGTCCCTCAGGTTCTCTTATCTATTTCTACCACTCATTTGACATTTTTATGAACCTCATAATTAGGTTGACTATATAAACTGTCATCAAAATCGGGAGAGTAAAAAGAAATGCTAGTACTAAATATTCTGGAAAAATGGGCACAAACCATATGGTCATCCTACAATCAGTAATTTTTATTATATATTTTTTGTTTGTTTACCCAACTAGATTTTAAGTTTCCATATCACACAACACAGTACCAAAGAAATCTTAAAAAAAAAGAAAAAGAAAAAAAATCTCTTGATTGACTGAAGTAAAACCCACAGAAAGGATGTACTAATAATTATAGCTGCCAAGTCCCTTCAGATAATTTTAATCCCATTCATTTTTAACATACTCTTCCCTGGGGATACCCATTATATGAAAGTAAAAAGAAGGTTTTGTCTGGGTTACTTAGAAATGGCTATGAAACATAACAGAAGAAAATACAAAATCAGACCAAATATCTTGAACACATGAATATTCAAGTTGGTAAATTAAAAAGATACAAAATTAAAACACCAACATCCAAAGTGTTTTATTTTTCTGGATTATTTCATTTAGCACTTAATCTTTCTACATGTTTCCATCTCCATAATCAAACTGGAATAAATTCATTCAATTCAACAAATATGTAATTAAGTTAGCAATTTGTGAAAGGCACTTTATTAGTTAGACATTTGTTTTTTCAAATATAAATAAGATATGATACTTAAAATTGAAGGGCTTATAGTCCAAAAGATAAAGACAAACATTAACAAATAAACCCAAAAGAGAACACATTTTAAGTATTTATCAGAGACATGTAGGAAGAGTACAGTGGATGACACAAAAGAACAGACAATTCTACTTGGAGAATTAGAAATAACTTGAGTTAGAAAAATATTCAAGTGATTCAAGCCAACAAAAAAAATTCCAAATTACTTGTCTTCAAACATTAGGTAGATACTGTTAAATCACATTTTTTTTAATAAAATAGTTTTATGGTAACAGTTAAATTTTGGAAATATAAAACAGTAAAAAATTTTTTTAAACTATTCATAATTCTACCAGACCAAAATATCCACTATCATTTTGGCATATTTCCTTTTTTTATCTTCATAAATATAGTTTTAAAATAAGATTTTGGTAGTAAAAAATTATTACCTGCTGTTTTTTATTTACCATTACACCATGGGGATTTTCATAACATTAAATACATTTCACAAACATAACTTCCAGTGGCTGCAAAGTCTTCTACCTTAAGATTTGTCTTTATTAAAATACAATAAGAAAAACACCTTTTTTTTTCTGCTAGCATAACTACATCTGTGATGAACTCTTTTATAACAGATTGCTATGTGAGTAAATGTTTTTTCTTCCCTAGAATAAATTCCCAGAAGTAAAATTACTGAATCAAAGGAAATGAATATTTTAAGGCTTTTGGTACAAGTTACCAAATTGCCTTCAAGAAAGATTGGTAATTTACATGCCCATCAACAATACATGAGAATTTTCAATTACCTAACCTCAAAGAAGCTGTTATTATTTTAAAAATAAAGAGACCAAAAAAAAAAAAAAAAAAAAAACCCAATCTTGTCAGTTTGCTAGGTGAAAAAAAAGATTGTCATTGGGATGGAGAACACCTTCTTGACCAAAAGGGGGATGTGAAAGGAAATGAAATAAGCTTCAATGGCAGAGAGATTCCAAAAGGAGCCGAGAGGTCACTCTGGTGGGCACTCTTAATGCACAATATAGACAACCCTTTTTAGGTTCTAATGAATTGGAACAGCTAGCAGTAAATACCTGAAACTAACAAACTACAACCCAGAACCCTTGAATCTTGAAGACGATTGTATAAAAATATAGCTTATGAGGGGTGACAATGTGATTGGAAAAGCCATATGGACCACACTCCCCTTTGTCCAGTGTATGGATGGATGAGTAGAAAAATGGGTGCAAAAAAAAAAAGGCACCCAGTGTTCTTTTTTTAGTTTAGTTGTTCTGTTCCACTTTAATTTTTATTCTTATTATTCTTTTGTGTGTGGTAATGAAAATGTTCAAAAATTAATTTTGGCGATGAACGCACAACTATATAATGGTACTGTGAACAACTGAATGTACGCTTTGTCATGACTGCGTGGTATGTGAATATATCTCAATAAAATCGAATTTAAAAAAACCGATTGTCAGAGAGAAACTAAGACGGCAGCTAGGTGAGACAGGGCAAAAAAACACCTCCGTGAAAAACACTAGATAAAAACCAGAAAGTGACCCAGAATACTGGTTACAGCTATGCGCCAGCTGGACGAGTTCTGCTAGTTGCACAGGGGGTGTATACTTGGTGAAACCGGGAGTCTGCATTCTGAAACAAGTGAGTAAGCTGGCTGCAAGACCTGCAGCCGTGCAGCATTGTGGGGAAGTCAGGGCTTGGCGATTGGAGACCGACTGGCTCTTTAAAAAAAAAAAAAAAAAAAAAGGGAAAAACCCAGGAACGGCTGCAGTTGCAGGAGTGGGAACCATGCACTAAAACACAGCAAGAGGGGGCTGGGCCGGCCTCTCAGTGTCTGGCCTGGAAGAAAGTCCGCTGCAGATACCCTCAGGGCCATGGGAACGGAGGGGAGAGCTGGAAGCTGAAAGAAACCCCAGGGCTCGCAGCTGGCTCCCCGGAGGGCTGGATAAACTCCTGCCTGGGGCCGTGCCCACAGCCCAGAACCCCACCAGTTGTCCCGGAGCTGGGAGGAGGAACTGTGCGAGGAGGGGGGTTTGAGATGCCCCGTTCGGCCATCTTTGCATCAGGCTGAGAGCACTGCTGCACAGCCCGGTGGCCTGGGGCTTCCCTTGAGGGATGGCGCTCACTGGTGACGTAGCACAGCATTCCCTCAGCTGAGCTCCTGGAGGATCGTGGCTGGGAGGGGGAACCTACTTGGAGAACCCAGGGACCCTACGCCAAGTCCAGTGGTTTGTGGGACAGCGAGAGAGAGGGTCTGGGGCTGAACTGAAATGAAGGCTTAGACTCTTGCGGCGGCCCTGAGTCTCCGGGAACCTGGGGGATTTGAATATTAAAGCTGCCCTTCCTCCCTGGCCACCCATACACATGCCCCACATTCAGGGCGGATGGCTCCAGCAACACACCCAAACTGAGTTCTCCAACTGAACCCCACAAGAATCATTTCCCCACACACCGCGGGAACAAGGTTGAGAACTGATTTGAGGGGTATAGGTGACTCACAGGTGCCATCTGCTGGTTAGTTAGAGAAACTGTACATCACCAAACTGTGTTTCTGAAAAATTTGATTGATATCCTTTTTTTTTTACAACTTGAAAGAAACCTACCAAGCAAAACAAATGCCAAGAGGCCAAAAACAACAGAAAATCTTAATGCATATGATAAAACCAGACGACATGGAGAATCCAACTCCAAACACACAGATCAAGATATCGGAAGAGACTCAGTACTTGGCAGAATTAATCAAAGAACCACAATAGAGGAATGAAAACATGGCAAAGGATTTAAAGGACATCAAGAAGACCATGGCCCAGGATATAAGCAACATAAAGAAGACACTAGAAGAGCATACAGAAGACATTGCAAGAGTAAATTAAAAAGTAGATGATCTTATGGAAATAAAAGAAACTGTTGGCCAAATTAAAAAGACAATGGATATTCACATTACAAGATTAGAGGAAGCTGAACAACGTCTCAGTGTCCTAGAAGTCCACAGAACAGAAGATGAAAGAACAAAAGAAAGAATGGAGAAAAATATTGAAAAAATCAAAATGGATCTCATGGATACAATAGATAAAACGAAACATCCAAACTTAAGACTCATTGGTGTCCCAGAAGGGGACGAGAAGGGTAAAGGCCTAGAAAGAGTATTCAAAGAAATTGTTGGGGAAAACTTCCCCAACCTTCTACACAATATAAATACACAAAGCATAAATGCCCAGTGAACTCCAAACAGAATAAATCAAAATAAACCCACTCCGAGACATATTCTGATCAGACTCTCAAATACTGAAGAGAAGGAGCAAGTTCTGAAAGCAGCAAGAGAAAAGCAATTCACCACATACAAAGGAAACAACACAAGACTAAGTTGTGACTCATCAGCGGCCACCATGGAGGTGAGAAGGCAGTGGCATGACATATTTAAAATTCTGAGAGAGAAAAATTTCCAACCAAGAATACTTTGTCCAGCAAAACTCTCCTTCAAATTTGAGGGAGAGCTTAAATTTTTCACAGACAAACAAATGCTGAGAGACTTTGCCAATAAAAGACCTGCCCTTCTTCAGATTCCAAAAGGAGCCCTACCAACAGAAAAACAAAGAAAGGAGAAAGAGATATAGAGAATTTTAACCGACATATATAGTACCATACATCCCAAATCACCAGGACACTCATTTTTCTCTAGTGATCACAGATCTTTCTCCAGAAGGGACCATAAACTGGGACATAAAACAAGCCTCAAGAAATTTAAAAAAAAAAAATTGAATATACTCAAAGGACATTCTCCAAACACAATGGAATACAAATAGAAGTCAATAATTTTTGAACTATAACTCCACTATTTACTTCCTACATGATAAAAAATACACAAACTCTAGGGACAAATCAGTGATTTTGAACTCAGTGTAAAATATGTAATTTTAGACAACTATATAAAGGTGGGGGAATGAAGGAATATAGGAACATAGTTTATGTGCCCTATTGAAGTGAAGGTGGTATCAAAGAAAAATAAGATTGATAGGGATTTAAGAGGTTAATTTTAAGCCCCACAGTAAATACAAAGAAATTATCAGAAAATATAACCATAGAGATGAAAAGTAGAGTTTGGGTTAAGAGAAATGGGGGATGGGGCAATGGAGAGATAACAAAGGAGTGTAGGGTTGCTGTTTGAGGTGAAGGGAAATTTCTAGTAATGGATGGTGGGAAAGAGCATAACATCATTCTAAATGTGATTAATCCCACTAACGGAAGTCTAGGGAGGGGGTGGAATGGGAATATTTAGGATGTATATATGTTTCCACAATTGAAAAAAAGAAAGTCTAACTAGATGACAATTGAATGCTAAGGATGAACTTGGATGGGATTGGAGGGTGGAGGACAGGTGGCTCGAAGGGACACAGTTGAGACATAAGGAAAAGGAAATATAGAATGTAAGCTTTGTATCATTGTTGAATCTCTTGTACTTCTTAGCTGCGCTTAATGGGATTGCATAAAAGAACGTTCTTATTCATGGGAAGTGTATATGTGAATTATAGTGTTTGTTCAAGGATGTGTGCAGCTAGCTCTCATATGTTAAGAAGACAGAGCAATAGGTGATGGATGATAGATAGGGAGGGAGGGAAAGAAATAGCGATGTGACAGCATGTTCAAGTTGGTGGATTAGGCTATCGGGGGAGAGGGGTCAGGGTATGATGGAATTCTGTGTATGGGGTTAGTACTGTCTTTGCAACTGTTCCTATAACTTTGAATTTATTTCAAAATAAAAAAAAAACAGATTGTCATGATATTATTTTGCATTTCTTTGCTCTCCAGTTGTTAAATTTTTATATATTTATTTGCTGTTTCCATTTCTCTTCTTTTCTTTTTTGCCTCATTTTGTGATTTACCCATTTTTCTGTTGTGCTGTTCAATTATTTTTATTGATTTTAAGTTTTTTAATATTAAAAATTTAACCTTTTGTCTGTCATAAATGTGGCGAGTATTTCCCCAGTTTTGCTATTGCTTCTTTTTCTTTTCTTACTTTTTTTTTTCTTATTCTCACATAGTTGATTTTATTAGCTTCACTTCAGTTCACATCTGGAGATTCCATTCTACTTTCTCGACCAATCCTTTCAGTCCTTTCTATCTACGTCATAGAGCTTCGTATAAACACTTCTCTAACATGTCCACATATTGGTGACATAAAACAGTAAATTCTTTTCAATCTTTTCCCCCCATTTTAATTCCTTTCAAGTGCACAATGCAGTGATACTTATTACATTCCCAATGTTGAGCTACCATCAGCATCATCCACTACCAAAACTCTTTCATCACCACAAACAGCAACTGGACCCATTATACAATAACTCCCCATTCCTTCCACCCTCACCCCACACGACTCTGTAGCCCCTGGTAACCTGTGATCAACTTTCTGACTCTACGAATTTGATTATTCTAGATTCTCCACATAAGTGAGATCAAAGAGTATTTGTTCTATTGTGTCTGGATTATTTCACTCAACATCATGTCTACAAGGTTCGTCCATGTTGTAGCATGTACCAGCACCTCCTTTCTTTTTATGGCTGAATGATATTACATTGTATATATATTTACCACATTTTGTTTATCCACTCATCTGTTGATGGATGCTTGGGTTGCTTCCACATTTTGGCTATTATGAATAACGCTGCTGTGAACATTGGCGTACAAATATCTCTTGTTATTGCTAATACCATTGATTAATTTATTTGCTTTGGGGGGGACAAAGAGAAGGTTAAAGTTTTTGAACCTTTAAGATGTACCTGTTTTGCCTTCATGGTTTTTGCCTTGTGGCAAGCTTAGAAAGACCTTGACCACTGCAAGATTACATAAAAAGTGACTAAAAAGTTATTTTAATATCTTACATTTTTATCTTTACATTTGAGTCTTGAATTTTTCTGTGCTTCACTTAATGCTTTCCAGTCATTTAACAATTTTTTACCTGGAATTCTATATATTTGATACTTATATCTGTAACCTATTTGCCTGATTAAAAAAAATCGCCTATTCTTTTAATTTTGAAATCCTTTTGCAATTTTTGGAGGGGCAAGTGACACTCTCTGAATAAATTTGATTTTTGCTTTTACCTCACAAAAACAGCTCTATCTTTAAATTAAAACAGCCATCCCAAATTATTTTCATATGCTATTAAGATTTCTTTCTTTTCGCATGGTGATTTTAAAAATCACCATACTATATCTAAAGTGGGCGCTTTTTAATGATGTTGCTTAAATGACAGATTCCTCTCAAAGAACACACCAAAATCTTTTTTCTCAGCTCAATTATAGCTGGTATATTTGGTCTGCTTCTGTTATTTTGTTTCATGTTCCTGCCCTTTCCTTTGTTTTCTTTACCATTGTGGACATTAAAAACAATTATTTTACTTTTTTGATCTGCAGAGTGTAAAATACGTACTCTATTCTACCAGTGCTAACCTTTAAAATCTTCAAGTTTTTCTCACTCTCTGGGCTTTGATAATATCATCAGAGAAATTACATGGAGATTGCTCTTAAATGATTTTTAATATTATATATTTTAAATATCTTTTCATTTCTGTATAGAAAATAGTTTGACTTTATTCAATATATAACTCATTTTTTATATTCCTTGTCATTCCACTTAATTACATTATTACCATTGTTTTTTTCATTTCAGCCTATCACGGTGTTCTAGTTCGCTAATGCTGCCGGAATGCAAAATACCAGAAATGGATTGGCTTTTATAAAAGGGGGTTTATTTGGTTACAAAGTTACAGTCTTAAGGCCATAAAGTGTCCATTGGCAATCGGGTACCTTCAGTGGAGGATGGCCAATGGCGCCCGGAAAACCTCTGTTAGCTGGGAAAGCACGTGTCCGGCGTCTGCTCCAAGTTCTGGTTTCAAAATGGCTTTCTCCCAGGACGTTCCTTTCTAGGCTTCAGCTCCTCAAAAACGTAACTCTCACTTGCTCTTGGGGCATTTGTTCTCTCTTAGCTTCTCCGGAGCAGAAGTCTGCTTTCACAGACCATCTCCAAAATGTCTTTGTAAGCTGAAGTTCCTCTCTCCGCTCCTGTGCATTCTTCAAAGTGTCCCTCTTGGCTGTAGCAAGTTTGCTCCTTCTGTCTGAGCTTATATAGTGCTCCAGTAATTTAATTCAGTCCCACCCTGAATGGGTGGGGCAACACCTCCATGGAAATTATCCAACCAAAGGTCTTTTCCACAGTTGATTGAATCACATCTCCATGGAAACACCCAAAGGATTCCAAAATCTAATCAGTACTAATATGTCTGCCCACACAAGACTGCATCAAAGAATATGGCTTTTTCTGGGGGACATAATACATTCAAACTGGCACACACGGCTTCTGATTCTATCCCACCTCTGCCAACTAGAGTATGATATCAAGCAATTTTTTTTCAAGAGTATCATAGAGGTACACATTTTACCAGCCATTTCTATATTTGAAAATATTTTTTATCTGCTTTCATAAGCAAAGGACAAATCTTGGCTGATTACACAATTGCTAGATCAAATTAAAATGTTGCAACATGTTCTGCGTATCTTCGGCTATTAGAGCTGCATCAGATATCTTTTTTTTTTTCTGCATGGATGTTTGTGAGGAATTTGTGGTAAAATATGGGGTATCTTGCTTTTCATTTTGTTTACTTTTTTGCAAACTCAAGATATGCCAAGGTGTGAATCTGTTCTTGTTGCCTGAAATGTGAGCCCTTTTGATCTACATGTGCAAAGTAGTTTTAAGCAAGTATGCTTTCATTATTGTTTCTCTTCTATTCATTTTTATATATTTTTTATTCAGCAATAACATCAGTTCTTTTATGCCCATCTTTTTGTCATTTACCTCTGCTTTCTGAAAGAATTTCTGAATTTTCTCCAAATCACTAATTCTGTTTCCCACTATTTCAGTTCTGACCTATAGACAACCTAGGGTGAATTATTCCACGATTTTACATCTAGTTAACTTGCAGTCCTGCTGTGTCTCTGATATCTCTTCTTTCATCACCTCCTATGGAGCTGCAATGTCTGCCTAGTCTCTCCTTTGAGTTTTCTGATCCTATTTCATAGGAATGATGTCTTTTTGCATTCTATTAGGAATTTTTTTAAATCTCCCTGAGGTTTTCTTTTCAATAATTTAGCGATCATTTCCAGATTTATCCTCTCCATCTGTCTTCATGATGATGTTCCTTTCTCTTGCCCTGCACTGTCTTTCCATAAGATTGCAGCAGAACATAGAAACGGGGTGGTCTCAACAGATCCGTTGTGTGATTTGCCCATGGCACCGCTCACCATGTGTGGCCGACGGCTTTCTCAGGTTCACAGTTGCAGAGCACTTTACTGTGCAGAATTTCAAGGCCAATACCTAGTTTCCAATGGTAGCTTCCTTGGTACAATTTTGCTTCATTGAGTTTGATTCTTTTCTTCCACCCACTGTCCAGTTTCTCTGAATTGAAAAATTCTGTATCTAGTACCACTCCAGCACTGCCAGGATCTGCCAGGGTGTTGATTTTGTCCTTTACTCCTCTACATCCCATAGTTTGTCAAGTTAGTTTTTATTTTGCTGTGTAAGTTTTCACATCTCTCTATGTCTTCAAAGTTATTGGTGAGAAAATGGGAGAGGTTAAACACGTACCTGCTGAGTAGAGGTCATTTATAACTTAAATGTAAACCCCCAAATCCTGGCCCCTAATGAGTGCCTTTCTCATTAATTCATAATCCCCAACTTGTCTAGTTCCACATCAAAGTGTATTTCTCTACTTCATTTACTCTCCCACACTGACAGATGACTGTCTGACACACTCCCCTCTTCCTTCAAACTTCCCAGCCCTCTTCCATGTCCTTTTTCTGAACTGATGACCCTTCCTTTTATTTCACCGAGAAAATAGAAACAATCAGAAGAGAACATGCATAGACACCCACTATGACCTCTACCCACAAACATATATGGCACACACAAGGAACAAATATGGAACATACAGAACCTCTCAGAACTCTGTATGGGCTGTTCCCACAGCTGGAATGTTCTTCCCCAAGATGTCGGCATGACTAACTTACCCCCCTCCAGATCATTGCTCCAATTGCACCTTCTTCATCAGCTCTAGTCTGACCAATGCACTTCCCAAGCCCCAACTCACACTCACTCTAATTTTTCCCACAGTACCTTCTAATATTCTATACAACTTGTGAAATTATTACATTTCTCATTCATTGTCTGTCCTTAGAAGATGAGCTCCAAGAGAGTAGGGATACATGTCGATTTGTTCACTGATATATCAAGTACTGATGTCAATGTGTGGTGCATAATAGGTGCTTAATGAATATTTGTTAAATTAGTTAATGAACTGGAGAGTTTCCAATAGTAACAACTATCTTGAACTCAACCCTTCTGTTTTGTGCATGGCATAACTCTAAAACAGATGAAGAAAAAATATAAAGATTCAATTTGGGGCCATATAGTAAGGGCACCTTAATCAACCCTCATTCTGGGCACCTTAATCAACCATATAGTTCTGGACACCTTAATCAACTCTCATTGTCTTAGGACAGGGAATAATGGGTCTGGTATTTATAGTACCTTATTCACAGAAGTGCCTTTGCCTGCAAACTGTGCCAAGAGAAGGGGCCTAATTCTTCACTGGTTTGCCTGCTTTGCCTCTGAACCTTCCCCCATCTGGCTCCCATTGGGCAGCACCTGCCAGCCCAGTTCCCTAGGGGGCCCCTGTAATATCTCCCTTGTGACCACTCAGACTTCTCTATGAGGCAGTGCACAACCAAAGTCAAGGCCATGGGACCTGGAGCCAAGTAGCCTGAGTCTGATCCTCATTCTGCCACCTCCTGGAGCATTTAACTTGTCTTACCTGCAGCTTCCTCACCTGTAAAATGGATCAAATGCTAGTGCATATTATATAGAATTTTGTGAGGGTTGAAATAGATGATGCATGCAAGCAAATTAACAGAGTATTTGCAAATAGTAAACACCCATCAGATGTCATCTGTTGTTATTATTATTACTATTATAATTACTTTTATTACTAATACCTGGCCCTGTCATCCATCTGATACCAAGAACATTTTTTTCCTTAGAAATCCCTGCAGAAGCAATTTATTTCACCCTCTTCTCTTTAAGTTGGCATTGGCCATGTAAGAAATTTTATTTTCTATATTTCCTTGTATATACTAACTTGAGCTGCAGACAGCAGACTGATTTGTAGGTGAAATTAATTTTTACCTAGCCCTGCCCTGCACTGAACCTGGCTTGCTCCCTGCTCCTTGGAGCTTCGAGCACTCTGCATGGCTGTTTTCCTGGGTTGTCGCAGTCCTCCATTGGAGAAACGTCTAGCTAACTGGTACCTTGGTCTCCCCAGGAGAATGAATCGTTTCCTGATGGTTTGTACAGTGGACTGTTCTACCTCCAGGACACAAGTTAGCTCTCTGCATCCGCATTCTAATATGTCTGTTGTCTATTGTCATATTTATAGAAAAATTTCCTGAGTCTTATAAATTTTCTCCCACTTAAACTATACCACGGAATAATGCGAATTATATAAACTATAATATAAATTTTTTTATATTTATAAATATATATTAAAATATACTATATATTATAATATAGAAATATAAATTATACATTGTTATATATTGTTAAATATAATACAAATTATATTTAATAATGAAACATACAGGAATAATATCAAGTCACACAAACTAGTTTTCCCAATGCAACCAGATGTATGACAGCTTCCTTCAATAAAATTTTACTGATCTCCTTTTATGTACCAGTCCTGAACAAAGCAATCATTGTCCCTGCCTCAGCATTTTACAGTGTAATAGGGGAGGAAGATCTTAAACTAATAAACTCCAAAAGTGACAGAGCAATGAATGAAATTGCCTGAGATGTAACACAATAGGTTATAAGTTTTATTGTGTCAAAATAAAGCTTCTTTACCAAGTGTAGATGTTGTTACAGCTGAAGAATGCTTAGGTGTTCAGTAACAATTGCAGTCAAATGTGTTAAATGCCTTCTATATTTTCAAAGAAATACGTGATAAAACAAACCTCTAATTTTTACTAAAATTCCTGATGGGAAATTCTTGTACATGATCAGCATTTGATAAATCCATTTAAAATGAGCATGAGTGTCTATATTTATATGTATTCTTTGATTATAAAGAAAGTAAATTTATGAACAATGTCTCAACTCTGGAGCTCAGCAAGAGACTCATTTAGATATAACCTGACAATCTACCAGGAAAATTTCACATTTCACTCTAGATTTATAAAGTGTTTGATCCCAGAAACAATTCATTCTGTTTAAGAGTCTCATTCCAGTACCTCTGGCTCTTTGCCCAGTTTCAATCAAAGCAAGATTTTTATTATCAAGTGGTTCCTTTCTGTTCCTTTGATGTAGCTTTAGCTTGTTAAATGCTTGCTCGGTCCATTCCTTTCCATTAAACTTTTTCTCAGATTAACACCTAAAGGTAGACAATATTTTTAAATCCTGCTTTTCTAACTCTTCTCACTTACCTTATCAAATCCCAGAATTGCAGGCAGACATTTTGGTAAAGATCAGGATGGGGAAAGGGACTGCACATTTTGATCAAAACCCAACACACGGATTATAGAATCAACCGGACTGAACCAGCTGTCACATTTCCATTTTCTTGCCCCTCCATCAAAACTCCTTGGTGCTAACAAGGCTTCAAAAAATTAACTGCAGCTTCCCTGCTCAAAATTTTGGGAGCCCACATGAAAACTGCTGAGACTATTATGTCAAAGAGACAATATTCAACCGACAGATAAGACTGCCAAACTCTCATTAATGCATTGACTGTATTAATGCTAATGTTTGTATTTGAAAAATCTTATAAACTATTTAACTATAATTGGTATGTAAGAACACATTAGTCATGGCAGAATCTGTTGACTTAACTCTGGTGTGTTTTGTAGGTAGATCTTAGGGGAGAATATTGCCTTTTTAGTTGTCTGTACTCATTTCAGACCATAATCTCTCTATGAGCAGAAACCATGTCTGAATTTTCCCCTACTACATCCCCAGAATTCTCATAGTACTTATTGGTTGCTCAATAAATATTTGTGGAATGAATAGATGCATGATTCAGTAAACAAACACAAATCCACTCTCTAAAGGAATGATTTTCAGTTTCTGATTCCAAACCTCCCCAGGCCTGGAATCATAAAATCTGCAGCCAGATGGTTCAAAAACACCTACCTTCCTGAGCTTTCAATTGAGTCCCTGAGTCCTGTACTAGTTTCTATTTGTTAGAGGTCTTTGATCTCCCACTTATTTTAAACCTTTTATTGCTGAAACCTGGTTTCTTCTTCTTCACCCTGTAAACTGAAATGGTAGCTTTGGCTCTACTCTCAATTCATGTTTATATGTATGACAACTCATTGAGGCATGCTGAAATCTCAAAATCATCGCTGCAGGGAAGGGGAAGAAGTTGGGTCCTAAAGATTTCCAATGAATACTTTCTTTAACGTCTCCTCAATTATTATCCACCTCCTCCCCACCCCATAGACAAATAGCTACCAAGCAAACAAAAACAATCACAATGTTCTGTTATGGAAAATATCAGAACTCATTATAGCTTGAACTTTCTCTCTTACTCTGATCTAACAGGAAATTTTCAGTGATTCACTTGACAGAGAAAACCGATGCTTCCATTAGATTAGAAATCTAGCTCGATATCCTTGATGAATAATATTAAAAATGTAAGTAGCTTCATGCATATTTCAAAGCATTATAAATATAGCAACTTAATTTCTCTTCTTTTTAATTTGAAGGAAGTATGTGAGATCTTCCCAAAGAGGTGAAAAAAAGCCATTGTTGGTTTTCTGATGCAAGAATACAGACTAACACCAAGTGTTTACCTCCAGCCCTCCCAATTCCCCAATAGAATGATAATACATAAATAAACCCACTTTGCAGACAGAAAGGTCCATCCAAAGATAAGGGATTTTCAACAAATTTCTGAAAGACAGAAACAGGACAGAAGCATGTTGACAATTTAAAGAGGGCAGTGGAAAATCTGCAGAGGCAAATGATAGGAAAATAAAGTTTATCTTCCAAGAAAGACTCCAGAGAGGTTCCAAACTTGGACCCACAGGGACAAAGGCAAGATGAAAAGAAGAGAGGACAAGACAGAACTGTCTTCAAAACAAATGCCTTATTCAAGCTTGCAATCTCCTCCTTACCCCATCCCCGTGATTTACAAGGCAGCCCAGATTTTAGCCAGGCAAATACCTAAGAATCCCAACTAAATTTACCAAACTACTATGAAACGAAGGGCTGATGGGATGGCACCTGGAACTTCTAAGCAAAGCCCCTTGCTTTCTGGCATAAATCTTGGCTTCTCTCTCCCTCTTCCTCAAGTAAAGCCTGCCGGCTGATGATCCCTTTCTGCTACACGGAGCTCACAGTAATATTCCCTATTCATTGAAATAAGCGAGTAGGACAATACCCCACATACACAACATCAGAGAAGGAATCCAGACCAGCTTCCTTCAAATTCAACCAAGTCCATGATTCTTAAACATGAACAAGCACCTAAAGATCACCAGACACAGGAAGAAAAATATCAACATTAAAGAAAATGCCCAAGAAAGCAAATACGACCCACTGGCATGTTTTTACGTTTTTGGAATTAATCTTTGTAAACATGCAAAATATTCCTGTGACTGTAGACTGTAACATAAATGTTATAACCTTGACAATGTAAAAGTAAAGGTGAAGGAGAGGCAAAGGCAAGGGCAGCAGCTGCATCTTTCAAGGTGATGGGGCTGTCAAGAGATACTGCTTAAAGTTGACGGAATAAGTAGAGTATATTGTTTTAAGGCATAAATGCACTAACAGAAGAACTACATCAAAACTAATAAAGCCAGCTAACCCAACTCGGCAGGTGAACCCACTGCCCTCCCCGCTGTGTGGGACCTGACTCCCAGGGGCATAAATCTCCCTGGCAACACAGGATATGATTCCCAGAGATGAATCTGGACCCAGCATCGTGGGATTGAGAACATCTTCTTGACCAAAAGGGGGATGCGAAATGAAAAGAAATAGTTTCAGTGGCTGAGAGATTTCAAATGGAGTCGAGAGGTCACTCTGGTGGACATTCTTACGCACTATATAGAGAACACTTTTTAGGTTTTAATGTATTGGAATAGCTAGAAGTAAATACCTGAAACTAGCAAACTTCAACCCAGTAGCCTTGACTCTTGAAGATGGCTGTATAACAATGTAGATTACAAGGGGTGACAGTGTGATTGTGAAAACCTCATAGATCACATTCCCTTTATCCAGCATATGGATGGATGAGTAGAAAAATGGGGACAAAAACTAAATGAAAAATAGGGTGGGAGGGGGGGATGATTTGAGTGTTCTTTTTTTACTTTTATTTTTTATTCTTATTTTTACTTTTTCTGGTAAAAAGAAAATGTTCAAAAAATAGATTGGGGTGATGAATACACAACTATATGACGGTACTATGAATAGTCGATTGTACACCACGATGATTGTAGGGTATGTGAATATATCTCAATAAAACTGAATTAAAAAACACTAATAACAGGATGGGGAAAGGGAGTGTAGTATCAGTTAAATCCTATTATTTTAAACCCATAAGTTAATAGATCAACAAATCAAGTGATATAAAAGTAATCTCCAGAATGTATCAAAGCAGGAACTATTTATATTAGTTTCCTCTAGGAAATGAAATGGGGGATAATGAGGGTGTAGAAGGGACTACTGTTTTTCATTATAAGCCTCTCTGTTCTGTTTCATTGTTTTATCTTACACATAAAAAACTTTAATTAGAAAAATTAAAGCTGAGGATTAGTGGGAAAAGGAATTGTTTTCACACATTCTTGAAGAAATCATAACACTCCCTGAGGTTTATGAATTGACATAACATTGGTAGTTCAGATTAAGGAAATATCACACAGCCAGGAGCCTGGGCAATTCAGGTTCATAACATTCATCATTCTCTGAAGGGTGTTTCAAGGGCTTGCCTCTCTTCCTACTGCATCCTATAAATATTTTTCTCTAGATACCACTGCTAAATATTCAAATCATAGTTCATTTTACCTATAGTTTTAGTTTCCTTGGCTGCTCAAGCAGATACCATGCAATGGGTTGGTTTAAACAATGGGAATTTATTTGCTCAGTTTTTGAGGCTAAGAGAAGTCCAAATTAAGGTGTTATCAAGGTGATGCTTTCTTCCCAAAGACTGGAGTTCTGGGGCTGACTGCTGGCGATCCTTGGTCCTGGGCTCCTCTGTCACATGGAAATGCACAGGCAGCCTTTCTTCACTTCACCCTTCTCTTCCGGTTCTGTTGACTGTCAGCTTCTAGCTTCTCCCTCTGTGGCTTTCTCTATGTCTGAATTTCATTCCTCTTATAAAGGTCTCCAGTAATAGGATTAAGACCCATCCTGATTGAGGTGGGCCACACCTTAACTGAAGTAACCTCATCAAATAACCCCCAGGAATGGATATAAGATTAAGAGCATGTTTTCCTGGGGTACATATAGCTCCAAACCAACTATTAACTAAATTAATACTGTAAAGACTCATTTTACACTTCACCACTAAATCTTAAAATTGTACACAAAAATAATGTATTCTGAGATATCTTTTACATTGAGCTTTGCCCAACAGAGAGAACTCCAGGTAAACAAGAGACATCACGATCATAATAATACTGGACAGGGCAATGGCCAATGAGAGTGCCAAAATAATTTTTATTAAATATTTTGGTTTCCAATTGCTTCATATTGCTCAAAAGAACACCTTCCATTTGAATTCCAAAAAAACAAAAAACAAAAACAAAAACAAAAAAAAACTGTAAAACCATTTGTTACATAATAGCATTCATCTTTGCATAAAACTGTTAAAAAAATTTTAAGTCATTATTTTAAAGGAAGTATTTCCAAGGATTTATTACAGTCACAGGAGCTCAGAGGTCTTGGAGGGAGCTCACATATGTTGAATTCCTTCTTCACTACTCACTAGTTCTGAAAACTTGAGCAAGATTCATAATCCTTCTGAGCCTCTTTTTCTTAAACACCCAAATGGAGATGCACTTTTCAGGGTTTTTGTTTACAAACAGAAGAGATCAACTAAGGCTAATTTAAGCAGAAAAGGAATTTATGAGAAGGATATTGGAGTGGTCAGAGCCTTAAAGAAGCCCCAAAGATTACAGGTTCAAAATGATCAGCAATCAGGAAAGTGAGGTCACACACAGAAGCATTCTCTTTAAGAAAATATCACCAGTGCCTGTTAGAGATATCTCAGATGCAGAGGGTCATTTGAGACAAATCCCCTGCTTCTTTACATCATTATCAAGGCAAGAATATCTGATTGACCCAATATTCTACCTACCTTGGTAATCCCTGAAAATAAAAATAGTAACTTATTTTTATTGCACTTACCACATATCTGGTGCTGTTCTGAACCCATATACCTGATGACTCATTAATCCTTACAACCACCATAGGAGGTGCATACTATGATTGTCCCCATTTCACAGATTAGGAAACTGAGGCACAAAGATGCTAAGTAACATGCCAGAGGTTACACAGTGGTAGTCCCAGAATTCAAACCTGCTCTTTACACCAATTTGTATGTACTCTCTGGTGATTTACATACCAACCCAGTAGCTTGACTGGAGTACCTGGCACAGAATATGTGCTCAAGAATTATGTGACAATGCTCGTTCCCCTCAAGACTTCATTTCAATTTGAAACAGAAATCACTGATAATGATTTATTTTATAATGGTTTGCTATAGGTATTTATGTCTTAGAAATTTTGACAGGGTTCCTACATTGCAAGTGGGAATGGTCACTGTTTGGCAGAAAACCACATTGGTGACTGTGGATCAAAATTTCATAGACAACGGGGAAATACACCGACAATAAAATCAAGAGTATCTTCACATGTTCTTCCCATCCATTTTACATCATGATGTTCAGAGAAAAAGATAGTCTTTGCACAGCATACCAGTGAAACAGACCAGGGTGTTTGCAACTGGAGCTGCCCCGGGCACCACCTGGTGTCTCCTGAGAACAGAGAATGAGGACTTCAGGACACCCACAACCTGTTCACACACATCATCATGAGGGACAACCAGCACCATCTGCCTGAGAGAATGTCCTCAGATATCAGAAGCTAACATTTGAGATTCTGTTTTCATAAAACATTCTATTCCCTCTTTAAAAAAGTCACCAAAAGATTACTGACCAAACTCAGATCGTCTACTTATTTCATCTGCATGGACCTTCAAATCCATGCAATAGTGTTTTTATATTACGCTGGGTCATAGACCTGAAATATCAAAACAGACGTTATAAAGAAAGATCTATTTAGCTACTGCAGATGCACCGGGCTGTTCTTCAGAGCATCTACTTCTGCTTCCCATGAAACATTTTCATGCAATGTCAAGGGGCTCAGCATTTCACAGAATGCAGTGTGGGAAATGCTGATTTACATAGCAGATTCTTCTATCTTCCTCTCCTTACCTATATACCCGTCCCAGTAACGTACTTCTTCCCCAAATGTGCAATGCTTACTTGCACCTCTGGCTTTTGCATATGGTATTCACACAGCCTAAAATGTTCTTCTCCCTTTTCTCCCCAACTCTTTACCTAGTTAGCAATCGCCTTTCTGCATGAACTCACTTCTCTGACTCTCAAGGACTGGCGCAGGTACCCTTCCTTATCAGCTCCATCGCCCCCTTTCCCTCCCCAAAATTGCACCCTCCATTTCATAGTGTAAGGGTCTGTCTCCCTGGTTGCCACCCTGGAAGCATCTCAAAGGCAGAGCTGGTTCACTGCTATCTGCATCTCTTAACGCCAAACTTCGGATCCGACATCCAGTGCTCATTGTTTTTCTTCCTTCCTAAGAGGTTCATTGATAATTTAATTTTTACTCTATATTTCAGGAATTACCTATTTTTTCTAAAGGATGATTTCCTTTTAGATTAAGATCACCAGTAGAGAATAACTGGGTGTATTGACACAGCTCCCTTCACTAATGGGGATAGAAAAGCCTTTCTGTAATATTGAACTTGTTTCGAAAAAGAAGCCATAATCTGTGGGCAAAGGGGCATGGGCAATACCTTCCAGTGGCTCCCTGTGGGACTGGATTAGTTGTTGGGGACTGCATCATGTGCCCCACAAAAGACATGTTCAAGTCTTAATCCAGGTTCCTGGGGGTATGAACCCATTTGTAAATAGAACCTTTGAAGATGTTATTATCAGTGAAGGTGTGGACTTATTTATAAATAGAGTCTTCACAGACCCTATTTAGATTTGGCCAAACTGAATCAGGATGGGCCTTAATCCACATGACTGGAGGCCTTATAAAGAGAAGAAATTCAGATGCAGTCATAGAAAGCTACAGGTAGACGCCAGAGGTCAGCAGAAACCACAAGAGAAGACACAAGGAGAGAGGGAGATCCCCATGTGATGGAGAACTACTATCACCAGGATGCTATTTGCCAACATCTCCATTTTGGACTTTTGGCCTCCTAACTGTGAGATGATATTATTCTTGTTGTTTAAGTCAACCCATTATGTGGTATCAGTCATAGCAACTCTGGCAATCTAAGACACTTATGGATCCAACTTCCTGCTCAACCTTGAATGACTAATAAGCATGTCAAATGTAGCGGGTCCCCAAAGAAACTCCTGATTTCCTCACAGTAAAATTCCCCACGGTCTTCCTCATGTTGTGGCAAAGCCTTTAAATTGTCCTTGAATCCTCCTTTTCACACCCTACATCCAATTTATTAGCAAATTCTGTCATGTCTACTTTGAAGATGGATCCCTTCTCTTCGGTGCTGTGCTATAGAAACCAGCTTATTCCACAGAAATCTAGGTTGATGCTTATTTACAGATGCCAGTTGTGTACTCAGCTTGGATGGCTGCTTGCTCAATTAGTACATGGTCAACAAATATTTACTGAGCTTCTACACTGAGCCAGGCATTGCTCTAAATTCTGGGACACACAATGAGCAAAACGACAAAATGTATTCTCTCACAGTTCACCTGGATTCAGCAATCCAGGTGTGGGAAGGATTGGTTCCTCCTGGAATCCAATCAGTGACCAGTCCTCACCATCTCCACCACTGCCACCTCAACGCAAGGCAGCAGCTCTCACTGGGGTAATGTGGTTTCCCCTGCCTGGTCCCCTTCCCCCATTTTGCCTTCTGCCTCAGTTTCATTGGTAACAAAGTATCCAACGATGGCTTAAAACAGAAATTTATTGTCTCTCAGTTCTGGAGGCTAGAAGTCCAAAATCAAGGTGTCCACAAGGCCATGCTTCTTCTAGGTCTGTAGGGAAGAAATCTGTGTGTCTCCTGGCTTCTGGCAGTGGGTTTCTGGCAATCCCTGCTATTCTCTGCCTCATCGTCACATGACCTTCTACCCTTTACCCCCTACTGTCTGTCTGCATGCAAATTCCCTTTTCCTCCTCTTCTTATAAGGGCACCAGTCATATTGGATCAAAAGCCCACCTGTCTCCAGTATGACCTCATTTTAACTTGCCTAATTCCATCAGTAGCCTCTCTATTTCCAAATAAGTTCACATTCTGATATACTCAAGAGGAGGGCTCCAACATATCTTTTTAGGGGATGCAATTCAATCCATAGCATCTTCCTACAACCTGTCTCCAAGAAGCCCCAGTGATCCTTTGACAACATAAGGATCATGGCACCCTCTGCTCAAAACTCTCTCTGGCTTCCCATCTCATTCCAAGTAAACTTCAAGGCACTTTCAATTACCTACATGATCTGCTCTTCTGTGCTCTTTGATCTGCCCTTCTATGTTCTTGCTTTTGTTTCCATATTTATTCTCTCTCTCTCTTCCCCTCTCTACCTCCCTCCTTTCCTCTCCCACCCCTCCAACCAGGCAAAACAACTTCTTGCTGTTCCTCAGTTCCTTAAGTGTTCCAAGCCACTCTTACCCTCACTGCTTCCTCTGCTGGCATTCACTTCCCTCAGTTACCTGGCAGGCTCACCCTTCCTTCAGATCTCGGCTCAAAAGTCACCTTCTCTGTGACACCTTCTATAAACACTATATTTACAATTGCACTCCTTCAAGAATGTGCCTTCTTTATATTTCCCACAGTACTTACACCATATGTTTTACTAATTTGTTTATCATCCATCCATGTCCACCGAAACATAAGTCCCATGAGGGCAGTATTTCTTTTCTGTTTTGCTCACTGTGTGTCCCAGAACTTAAAGCAATACCTGGCTCAGTGTAGAGGCTCAGTAAATATTTGTTGATTATGCACTAATTGAACAAGCAGCCCTCCAAGCTGAGTGCACAACTGGCATCTGTAAATGAGCATCAACCTAGATTTCTGTGGAATAAGCTGGTTTCTATAGCACAGCACCGAAGACAAGGTACAAGCTTTTAAGTCATGGGGAACTATTTCTGAATCCCAGGTCGACACATATCCATTGTATTAGTTCCCTGAGGCTGCTGAAATAAATTACCACAAACTTGGGGACTCAAAACAACAAAAATTTATTCTCTCACAGTTCACCTGGGTTCAGCAATCCAGGTGTGGGAAGGATTGGTTCCTCCTGGAAGCTCTGACAGAGGACCTTTTCCATGCCACTTTTCTAGTTTCTGGTGGCTGCCAGCAATCCTTGGCATTCCTTGGCTTGTGGCTCCATCAGTCCAATATCTGCCTCCATCTTCACATGGTCTTCCCCTGGGTCTTTGTCTGTGTCTGTCTTCTCCTTTTCATCTCTTATAAGGACTCCAGTCATTGGATAAAGGCCCACCCTCAATCCAGGATCTCATTTCTAAATAAGCTCATATTCTTAGTTATTAGGCACTAGAATTTGGGAATTTTTTTTCTTTTTTTGCACAATTCACCCATAACAATCATTGTAAAACCTTGGGCAAATCACCCCAACCCCTTGTGTCTTGTACTCCTCTTGTGTGAAATGGAATAATGACAACAATTATAATATCTACCTTCCAAGGATGTTTTAAAGATTGGAGACAATACAGATTGAACACCTAACACAGAGCCTGGTATATACTTAGTGCTCACTAAGTGGTAGCTATTGTAATTATTATTGTCCCTCACTATTTGGGGGAGAAATGAAAATATTTCTAGGCAGTAGGATCTGTTCAGAAGTTCATTCTAAGCCATTTAGAAATGGGACAATTTGCCCCACTTATTTAGGGACATTGGGAACATGTATCCTCAAGCAGAATGCATAATGATTTATGACCTAATAACAACACTGAGGATTAGATCGTGATCCTGAAGGACTCCATTTCTATCCTCGGAACATAATCTAAAAAGTGAGGCAATAAGGGAAGATTGTTGGCAATTCACACTTTGCTTGGTCACCTGGGCAACCAAAGCTACCTGGAAAACTGTCACTCATGAGAACCCAGCACACTGAGATGCCGGCACAGTCCTCCCCACATCACACTGCTGGACATTTAAAGGATCTTTTTAATAGAAGAGTCTTTCCCATGACTGAATAAAGTGGAATCCAGAAAAATTAAGCTGCCTGTCCCAGTTCGATGTATTATGTCCCCCAAAAGTCCATTATCTTTGATGCAATCTTGTGTGGGCAGATATGTTAGTGTTGATTAGATTTTGGAATCCTTTGGGTGTTTCCATGGAGATGTGATTCAATCAACCGTGGACAAGACCTTTGGTTGGATAATTTCCATAGAGGTATTGTCTCGCCCATTCAGGGTGGGTCTGAATTAAATTACTGGAGCACTACATAAGCTCAGACAGAAGGAGAGAGCTTGCTACAGCCAAGAGGGACACTTTGAAGAATGCACAGAAGCTGAGAGAGGAGCTGCAGATGAGACAGTTTGAAGATGGCCACTGAAAGCAGACTTCTGCTCCAGAGAAGCCAAGAGAGGACAAATGCCCCAAGAGCAACTAAGAGTAACATTTTGGAGAGAAGATGAAGCCTAGAGAGGAACGTCCTGGGAGAAAGCCATTTTGAAACCAGAACTCCAGAGCAGATGCCAAGCCACGTGCATTCCCAGCTAACAGAGGTTTTCCGGACACCATGGGCCATCCTCCAGTGAAGGTACCCGATTGCTGATGCGTTACCTTGGACACTTTATGGCCTTTAGACTGTAACTGTGTAAACAAATAAACCCCCTTTATAAAAGCTGATCCATTTCTGGTGTTTTGCATTCCTGCAACATTAGCAAACTAGAACACTGTCCAATAAAATAAAAGTTTAAGAGGATCAACTGCATGTAAAGAGACCATTGCATACAAAATCAAATAATTTTATTAACAATTTAAAGTATTGCAAAAAAAAAAAAAACAAAAAAGAAAGAAGTCTGGTGGCTTAAAAAAATCTTTCCCATGAGATTGGATATTTTTTGGCAACCATTTAATGGATCTCATTCGGAAGTTTCTCTTCATGAAACATAGTGAGAAAACCATTGCAACAAATAACTATATTCTAATCTTGAGAACTGTGTAGTCCTGAGGGAGATGGAAGATATATTGACCACCAAGTACTGTATATTTTATCATGAATTTTCCCAGTCTCCATCATCTCCATCTCCTTTAACACCATCATAGTCCAAGTTATGCAGGATACTGAATAAGATATTTCCAGTCCCAGGAAGGAGCTAAAGTTGGAAATATAAAGTAACAATTATCTCACACTCTAAAGAGCCCAGAAAATATTTTTGGGTCAGATACTTACTTATTCAGAGTATATTAAGAAGTGTCCAACTCAGCTTGATCCCCCAGCCATCACCCCACTATCTCCCTCTAATAGAGATAAAGTAGAGGAGGAGAGAGAGGATCCAAGGAGAAGAGTAGAAGCTATGATTAGAGGAGAGTCTGTAGTTTTTGTAACCCATTCATCACCCCATCATCACCTCCATAAGGTCAGGGGAAGAGGGCTCCAAGAGATTGGAGGGTTTCTCCTGGGCCTCTCTCTTTTAGTAGACTCATTTGCCTCCTACTTGAGACTACTGAGTGAAGAGACAAAGAACTGGAGAGATGTGAATTCAGAGATGCAGCCAAGTAACAGCCTGAATTCCCACATTTGCTTAGGTGAGGATGAGTAAGCATCCCATGGGTCAAGTAAACACCATGGGTATGAGTCAACCAGCCAGGACCTTCTGCAGGAGGGCCGCTTGCTGGGCAAGGAGTAGTCAGCAGCAAGAAGCTGTGGGTGGGATAGGAGAAGCGGGAGTAAGAGCAGTGAAGAAACCAAGCATTGTGAAAGTCCCAAAATACTCTGTAAAGAACCCACACGTGTTCCACCAAAGACAGTGGCATTTGGAAATCTGCCTCAGAGAGGATATCATCAGTCAGTTGTAATCACCAGGGAAACAATGAGAGCTAAGAGAAGCTGGCATCATCATCATTTGCTATAAGAAAAGATATTTTCCCTCTTTCAATGTCTTCTCCAGAAGGATCTCAACCCACAAAGGATGAAGGATAAACAGAGGTGCTGAGAAGGTGTGAAAGGACAGACAACACATTCCCTGCCCTCCCAGCCCACCAAAGCCTGGTGGGTCCAACAAAAACAAGACCAAATGACTGAAAGCATTCCCTAGGAATGGGTCTGCTCCAGCAATCACTAAGGTACAGGAAAGGGAGATCCAACAGGACTTTTTGTAGGAAGTAAGTGGAGAAAACAAAATAGTTTTGTTTAGGATTAATGCTTAGTGGAGCATAGACCTTTTAACAAACAAAACACTATAATGAACTAGACCACTGTAATAAATTGTTATGGATCTACCAACATCAACTCTAATCTCTCTCAAATGTGATCTTCTACAAAAAGTATATCTAATAGTGTTAACCTCCCGTACCTAATTAAAATCCTTCCATTTTAAGACCCATTAGTTTCAAGACTAAGACAAAACACCTTCACCTGAACTGTTAAGTCTCAACATCTCAGCATCACCTTCTTTCATACTCTCTTCTTTCTTTAGTTACTCCAGCCTTCTTACAGTCCCTTCTACTTTGCACATGCTCTTTCCTTCATTTTCCTCCCCAGTTAACTCCTAATCACCCATTAGATCTCAGCTCAAACATCATTTCCTCAGAGCATCTTTTCATGTCTTGCTAACAAGGTGACATCCCATGATCAAAGCTCATAGTTCTGTGGATCATTCCTTCTAGTGTTTGTCACAGATGCAGTTTTATATTTGTGTGGTTATTTGAATTGTCTGTCTCTGCACTCCTTACCCTCCCCGGCTCATCAACATTAAAATCTGTGATGACAGAGCCTATGTCCATTAGTAGTCTTTTTTGTACCCCCACCATCTAACACAGTGTCTTGCATATTTAAAGTCAGTGTTTGATGAATGAATTATAAAACTCATGTACAATGATCATAAAAATAATAATTAAGAAAAATTAGAAATCCTGGATTTCATCAGTAGCTTTTCTCTTATTTAATCAAAATTAATGTTATTCACTAGCAGCCAGAGATCTTCAATATCTTGGTCAGTTGGTCAAAGACCATAATAGCTTGGAGAGTTGCCCCTGAAATTAAAGAAACAAAATCAGATCTTATGTGTTAAGCCTCTGATTGCGTGTCCCAAAATACAGGATGCTGCTCCCTCATCAGATTCGAAAGCACTTGGATACATCCACAAGGGAGAAAAGACTAAAGAGCAGAAGACAAAAATGCACAGAGCCACTAAAAGGACCTACTTGCAGTACAAAATGGGGGAGAAGTTATAGTGGCAAAAACACTACAACAGTAGGTACGTTGTAATTCCCAAGTGTTAGAGAATTACTGTAATAATTATATATGCAGAACATTTTTGTTTGCCAATAAATTATGACATTTGCAACATTCATTTATAATTTGTTTCCTATTTGATTTTAAAAATATTTCAATATTTTAAAAATTTTGGCCAAGCTATGTTTTTTTATAGCAGACTTGTAAAATTATTGTCAAAAGGTTTAATTTCCAGGAATATTTTTTCTTATATTTTTAATGAATTAATCATACACTGTTTTATTAGAATTCAGAGACAGTATTAAATTGGTTTAACTCATTTTATATGTCAATTCTGACACAGTCCAATCTAACAGAGAGAGCAAACAACTTTCCCAGCATCAGGTAGCACATGAAAAACCATTCAGATTCTTCAAAATCGTTGGTTAATAGAAACTGTCATGGCCCAGTCATACTTTGCATTTCTGATATTGAAGCCATGTCAGTCCTAGGTGACTTTATTCTTAGTGTAAAATTGGCTGCTCACCTCTTGGAATGCCATTTGAAAAATAACCTAATATGTTTAAGGTTATTCTTAGTGTGATTAAATAATTTCCAAATGGCTGATCAAGGCTAAAGAATTTTCTTTCTAGAAAGAACTTCATCATTTTTTCAACCTCAGAATGTCATCCTTGATCTACAAAATAGATCATAAACTAAAACATTAAAGTAAAAACCATACCTTATATGTACATCAAAGTTTCAGTCTGTGTCAAATAGTGACAAGCTTTAGAAAGAAAAGGAAGAAAAAAAGCCAGCACTCTTTGGAATATGAGTGCTCTAACCCTTTACTTGAAACTGTTTGATTTAAGCATGTGGTCTGATCACTGTAGGCACTGGGTTACCATGTAATTAAGACATCTTTAAGGCAAGAGTTTCTAAAAAGATATTTATGCAATTATCTCTCTTAATCTAAAAAAAAAAGGTATATATGATCTAATTTTAAATATTAGCCATCCTCATGAAAACCACGGCTTAGACATGGCAATGATAAAACTAGAAGCTAAAAGCTTTTATAATTTCCATTAAAGATTAACGTTCATTGAGATTAGCACAGTAAATAATTAGGATTTAGCTTAAATGAGGATGGCTGATTGTTTCTCAGTTTTTCCTCCAATTTCCAGGGCAAGCAATAATCCAAAATGACTATCTCCATGTTTTTATTCATGATTCTAATATTTCACAACTTTATGGTATCATTTGTAAAGCAAAAATTATGTTTTTACACTCATGAAAGCAAAAGCTTATGATAAAAATGGCAAGGTTTTATTCCAATACTCCACTACCAAAGCTTGCAAATCTATCCAAAATGTATGGGAGGGCTGGGAGGCAGAGGATGGGTGAGGGAGGAGAGAAATGGCAGGCACCACTGCCTTTTGTATGAGAGCAGGATGTTTGTTACTTACTGTCAGGAAGCCAGGCTCTTCGAGTTTCAATAATGGAGATGAGTTTGTCCTGACTCACCCACTCTCTTACCCAGATGTTTCTGTCACTAAGCTCTCAATTTCCAATAAGTGCATTCCAGCAACACAAACTTATAGCACAAATAGCACAAGATATTTGTATGAATGCATAAATGTTTATAAAAATGAACAAAATACCCAATTACTGTCTAAGCCAACTTCTGTAAATACATATAGATTTACTCCACAAAATGATTGAGGTCATCAATATTTTTCAGCACTAATGACCAAAGACTCCCCTCTGACTTCCAGCAACTCAGCAGGGACTTCTGCTTAGAGTCACCATAGGACAATTTGCATTACCAGTTGCTGGGGTCATTTTATCACTATTCCCAATGCTTTAAAGACCACACAGATTTTCTTCCCTCCATTCTATAAGCTAGGAAGCAGAAGGGATTTTTCCAACTTGGCTGCACACGTGGAGAGGGCTTTGGACATGTGATAATGCATTCTGTTCCCATTAGGCTACAAGGTTTCCTGTTCAAGGATTTGGGTCACGCTCATGAATAGTGTTTCACTAATACTGTGATAATAGTCTCATTAGCAGTCTCTCCTAAGCAATGGAGATAAGTGATTAATTTTAAAACGAATGCAAGACTTACAATTCATATTTCTATGTCATGAATTCTCTTATAAATGTAAACTTCATAATTACAATGATGCTTGAGAACAGAGACCAAACCCATTTCCTTAGGGAGGTGTGCAAAGAAATATAAACTGAGGCACCTGAGTCAGTTTTGGGGGCTGAGGCTTAAGAATACAGTATACAGCCAGTGTGCATATTTATGGGGCTCTGAAATATTAGGCAAGGCTAACCCACATAATTTTTTGAAGGACTGTTACAACCAAAGAGGGTGTCTCCTTTACAAAAAAATCACACTGGGGAAATCCTAGCCCCAGCAAATCTCTCAGTGAGTCTCATAATTAGTGAAGAGAACTGAAACTCTGGAAGGAAAAAATAGAAAAAAATAGACATAGTAATACTGAGGGGATCATTTCAGAAATAAGTGTGTTGCAAGAAGACTGATATTAATTTCAGTAGCCTTACTAAAGACCCTTTAGAAGGCTTATGTGCCAGTCTGAATGTATTACATCCCCCAAAATGCCATTATCTTTGATGCAATCTTGTGTGGGCAGACATATTGGTGTTGATTAGATTGCAATTCTTTGAGTGTTTCCATGGAGATGCATACTACCCAACTGTGGGTGATGACACTGATTGGACAGTTTCTGTTGAGGTTGGCCCCGCCCATTGAGCATGGGCCTTGTTTAGTTTACTGGAGCACTATATAAGCTCAGACAGAAGGAGCAATCTTGCTACAGCCAAGAGGCACACTTTGAAGAACGCACAGGAGCTGAGAGAGGAACTGCAGTTTACAGAGACATTTTGGAGATGGCCTTTGAAAGCAGACTTTTGCTCCGGAGAAGCAGAGAGAGGACAAGCATCCCAAGAGCAATTGAGAGTGACATTTTGGAGAGAAGATGAAGCCTAGAGAGGAACATCCTGGGAGAAAGCCATTTTGAAACCGGAACTCCGGAGCAGATGCCAGCCACGTGCATTCCCAGCTAACAGAGGTTTTCTGGACACCATTGGCCACCCTCCAGTGAGGGTACTTGATTGTTGATGCATTACCTTGGACACTTTATGGCCTTAAGACTGTAACTGTGTAACCAAATAAATCCCCTATTATAAAGCCAATCCATTTTTGGTGTTTGCATTCCAGCAGCATTAGCAAACTAGAACAGCTTACTAGCAGGTAAAAATTCACTTGATTTTTGTTAAAATTGAGCCTTGGGATTTACAACTGGGAATCTTCCTAAAATGCAAGACCTTCTTTCTTGTGTTGTTCTATTTACATTGTTTGTCCAATAAATAGAGGCTGCATAAGGTAGAAATCATGCAATTGTTACCACACTTAATACTAGTAATGGATTCATAGTAACTTGCTCATGTACCTGATTATTTAATATAATACCTTCGAACTGGGAAGCATAACTTTGGGTATAAAAGTGGTTTAGTTTAGAATAGCAGACACATCATGAAATTACTGCTCCTTCTGCTATGTTCTTCTTATAGTAAATAGAATGCATAAAGACAATATGCTATAGTAGGGATTCATAAAAATATTTTTAAATAGGGACATTATCACATGTGCATTTTGAAGAATCATTTTTCAGGGCAATATGGAGAGTGTCTTCAAGTTTGGAAAGTACACCATTAATTAAAATGCTACTTCAGTGGATTCAGGCAACTAAGAGCCTGAGGCTAGAAGTCTGGGCTGCCTCTCCTGCACCCTAAGCTACCTCTCCCTCTTTCCCAACCACTACTCTTGTTAAAAGTTGAAATTGAAGAGGTGGGGCTAGATGGCAGCATAGGGAGGTGTGGAATTTAGTTAGTCCTCTATAGCAACTAGTACCTAGCCAGGAACAGCTAGTAAATAGTCTGGAACAACTGTTGTGGAACATCTGTGACTGGACACACATCATACACCAGCTTGGAATGGGTTGAAGAGCTGAGACTGCAGCATAGAACTGTAAATAAAGCTCCCCAAACTGCAGAGCTGGTGCCCCTCCCCCACCAGCACAGCAGGCTGAGTTAGAACACTTCTTCATGGGAAAAAGAAGCAGTCTTCCAGGAGTAAGGGAAAGTAACTCAATCAAGTTCCAACTGTGGTTTTAATTAACAAATTTAGACTACTGAATACAAGCTACAAGCACAGATAAAGCCAGAGCAAGGAGGAAAAGAACCCTGAGGTCTCTCCTGGCAGAGAGGAGATGGCACTAAAAAATAATAAAAATAAATAAATAAATCAGAGGCTTTTGGAGATGGCTGAGCTCAAAATACTGGAAAACAGCTGTGTCCCAAGAAAAGGGGCACAGAGAACCAAGTACCAATTCTGGTCAACCAGAAAAACTGGGGAGCTAGGGACTGGCTCTGAATAGGGGATTTCTTTCTTTTTTCTTTTTTTTTTTTTTTTTTATTTCATTCTAGGTAGCTCACTAGAGAAACCCTTAGGCATTTTTAATTGTCAGCACTGAACCACGCAAGGGTGGAGTTAAGATAGTCAGAAAGACAAAGGAGAAATTCAAGTGTAGGAGATAATTCCCTGAAGAGTGTATCTTCCTTAAGAAAAGGGGAATGGGGTCCAGCTCAAGTGGCTGCACTCCCTCAGAGAATTCAGATCCCAGGGCCTGGAGCAGGGGGAGGGGCAGGGCACCAGAGACAACTTAAGCTTGACTTCTGACACTGTCAGTCCCTGGAAGCTCTGGGCTGACAAGGGCCACATGCTGGACAGGATAGGAAAAGCACAGAGTCTAAGGCTATACTGAAAAGTCTGACAACCTGCTGGACCCCATCCTCATGAAACCTGATACTGATTACACCCTCTTCCTGAGACCTGGGCCTGTCTGATCTGGGAAAATCTGCTAAGGGCAACCAAGGGAACCAGATGTCTAGACAACAAAAAATTACAAGTCACACTAGGAAAAACAAAGACATGGCCCAGGTAAAGGAACAAACTCACATTTCAAATGATATTCAGGAGCTGAAACAACTAATTAAAGATGTTCAAAATTTTTTTCTAAATCAAATCAATGAGGTGAAAGAAAATGTGGAAAAAGAGATGAAGGATATAAAGAAGACACTGTGTGACCATAAAGAAGAATTTGTAAGCTTGAAAAAACAACTGGAAGAACTTATGGGAATGAAAGCCACAAAACAAAGAGATGAAAAACACAATGGAGACATACAACAGCAGATTTGAAGAGGCAGAAGAAAGGATTCATAAACTGGAGGACAAGACTTCTGGAATTCTATGCCCAAAAGAACAGAGAGGGAAAAGAATGGACAAATATGAGCAGCGTCTCAGGGGATTGAATAACAACATGAGGTGCACAAAAATACATAAGAAGAGAAGAGGAAAGGGACAGAAATAATAATGGAGGAAATAATCACTGAAAATTTCCCATCTCTTACGAAAGACATAAAATTACAGGTCCAGAAAGTGCAGCATACCCCAAACAGAATAGATCCAAATAGACCTACGCCAAGACACTTAATAATCAGATTATCAAACGTCAAAGACAAAGAGAGAATCCTGAAAGCAACAAGAGGATAGCGATCCATCACATACAAGGGAAGCTCAATATGACTATGTGTGGATTTCTCAGTAGAAACCATGGAGATGAGAAGGCAGTGGTATGATATGTTTAAGATACTGAAAGAGAAAAACAGCCAACCAAGAATTGTATATCTGGCAAAACTGTCCTTCAAAAATGGGGGAGATTTTAAAATATTTTCAGACAAACAAACACGGAGAGTTTGTGAACAAGATACCTGCTCTACAAGAAATACTAAAGGGAGCACTACAGGCAGATAGGAAAAGACAGGAGAGGGAGGTTCAGAGAAGAGTGCAGAAATGCAGAATATTAGTAAGGGTAAAAAGAGGGAGAGAAAATAAATAAAATAAGGTATGACATATATAAAATCCAAAAGAAAAAATGGTAGACAGTAGACATTACATTGAGTGAAATTAGCCAGAAACAAAAAAACAAATACCATATGGTCTCACTAATATGAACTAACATTAATGAGTGAACCTTGAAAGTTTTAGTTGAGAACACAGGTTATCAGGAGACAGAAAGAGAGTAGAGATTGGGCATCTGAAGCTGAAGGAGTAAAGAATGTTCAACAGGACTGATTGTATAGATGCAGCAATAGATAGCACAATACTGTGTGATGGTAGTACAATATTGTAAGTACTATGAACAAAGATGAGCATGAATAAGGGTGAAAGAAGGCGGCCAGGGGCATGTATCATATCAGAAAGAAAGATAGAAGATAAAGACTGGGACTGTATAACTTAGTGAAACCTAGAGTGGTCAGTGATGGTGATTAAGCATATTACATACTTAGTACTTTTACATGAGGAAGAACAAATGAATGTCAACATTGCAAGGTGTTGAAAACTAGACGATATAGGGGAAAAAATACAATCAATACAAACTCAAGTCTATGGTTAACAGTAACATTGTAATATGTTTCCATTAATTGTAACAAAGGCATATACCAAAGCTAAATGTCTATAAGAGGGGAATATAAAAGAGTTGTATGGGATTCTTGGTGATGGTGTGGTTGTATGAGCTTTTCATTCATTTTATTTTATTTGTTTCTTCTATCTTTTTTTATTCTTCATTTTTTTTTTCCCTCTTCCTCTTTCACTGTGGAAGAAATGGAAATGTCCTCATATAGATCATGGTGATAAATGCATAACTATGTGATTATACCAGGAATCATTGGTTGTTTATTTAAGATGGATTGCATGGGGTGCAAATAAAACTGTTTAAAAAATAAACAGAGGGATACAAGTGCTGGAGAAAATGTGGAGAAAGGGATGTACCTGTTACCTGTGGTGGGGAAGCAGAATGGTGCAGCCCATCTGGAGGGCAGTATGGTTGTTCCACAGGAAGGTAAGTATGGGGCTGCCATATGGTCCTGCAATCCTATTATTGATTGTATACTGGGAGGAACAGAGAGCAGGGAAACAAGTGGACATCTGCACACTGGTGTTTGTGGTGACAGTATTCACAATTCACAATAGATGGAGGTGACCTAAGGGTACATCGACTGACAAACTGAATGGCAAACTGTGGTGTATAAATACAATGGAGTATTGAGTGGTGGCAAGAAGAAATGAAGTTGTGAGGTATACAGCTGGGTGAATGGAACTTGAGGACAGTATGTTGAGTGAAATAAGCCAGAAATGAAAAGACAAACATTATAATGTCTCACTAATATGGACTAACAATAATGTGCAAGCTCTGAGAATTGAATCTGGGAGCATGGGTTATCAGGGGAAGGTTTATTGTAGAGGTTCCTATATTGTAAGTTCTTAGAGCAGTCACATCTATTCGTGAGTTGTTACTGTTATTTCTAAATTCTGAGATGCTGAGCTGTTTGTGTGTGACCTGATCGAACCCTGGAGCTTTGGGGGTCTGTAGGCACCTAGGATTCGGTGCCAGGATTCAGCAGCTGTGAGTGTTGGCATTGCCCAATGAGGCAACTGTTAAAGAGGCTGAAAAGGAAATCACACTTCGGTTGGAGATATGAACGAAATAGACTTGGTTGAAATTGGGGTAGATCAGACTAAAGGGTAGAGGATGATATTAACTGTTTTAAAATTTCAGCTTCTGTGTTGGACCAAAGAGATGTTAATTTGGTGCAAAATGTATATTTTCTGTAGCACATTATTTAATTTAATTTCTATGGTCAGTTTACTCAAACACTATAAATACATGGAACCCTGAATAGGGAATGAGATCTGGTTGGTTTGCACAGGTTAGCGTGAAGCCCCAATACATCCCAGAGTAATTTGGGAAGAGAATAAAAAGTATTTGCAAAGCCTCCTTAAGGGACTGGGCAAAAATGTGGAAATATTAAACTTCCCCACCTGGGGAATTCCTAATATTCTCACAAGCATGGGGAGTACCAGTTTAGTAGGCTGAGCCCTCGATCTTGGGACTTGCCCTTATGAAGCTTGATACTGCAAAGGAGAGGCAAAGCCTACTTATAATTGTGCCTGAGATTCACCCCCAAAGAACCTCTTTTTTTTTTTTTTTTTTTTGCTTAGATGTGGCCTCTTTCTCTCTCTAAGCCAACTCGGCAGGTAAACTCAATGCCTCCCCCCCACCCCCGACGTGGGACATGACTCCCAGAGGTGTAAATCACCCTGGCAACATGGGACATGACTCCTGGGGATGAGCCTGGCCCTGGCATCATGGGATTGAGAAAGTCTTCTTGACCAAAAGGGGGAAGTGAAATGAAACAAAATAAAAAGTTTCAGTGGCTGAGAGATTTCAAATGGAGTCGATAAGTCATTCCAGAGATAACTCTTATGTATTATATAGATATTCCTTTTTAGTTTTTAGTTTATTAGAATAGCTAGAAGGAAATATTTGAAACTGTTGAACTGCAATCCAGTATCTTTGATTCTTGAAGACAATCATATAACTATATAGCTTATATGGTGTGACAGAATGACTGTGAAAACCTTGTGGCTCACACTCCATTTATCCAGTGTATGGACAGATGAGTAGAAAAATGGGGACAAAAAGTAAATGAATAATAGGGAGGGAAGGAGGGATATCGGAAGTTTTGGGTGTTCTTTTTTACTGTTATTTTTATTTTTTGGAGTAATGAAAACGTTCAAAAATTGATTGTGGTGATAAATGCACAACTATGTGATGGTACTGTGAACAACTGTTGTACACTTTGGATGACAGTATGGTATGTGAATAAATAACAATAAAATTGCATTTAAAAATATTTTAAAAATTGAAATTGAAAGCCAGGAAAGCAATCCATGCAACTGAGGTAGTCATCCAAAGTCAGTATCCCTGAACAAGGTAAGCTGATGGGAAGAAGGAAGACCAACCCAAACAAGACTTTGAAAGGAAAGAGGAGTTGGAGGATAGACGTGCCTGGCCTTAGCAGCAAGTCCTTTTAATGTGGGCAGCATGAACAGCCTGACTTCAGCTGTTGGTGGAGAGGAAGCTATCAAGGCAACAACAGGCCAACCTGGAAAATAACAGGACAGGTAATCCGTGATGTGGGCTGACAGAGTTGTTCCAAACGAGGTGAGAGAAGCAAGCACTAATTTGAGTAAATGGTAAACTTTTCACTACAAAGCACAGCATCGAGATGATTCTGCAAGCAGGCGTGGGATGGAAAAGGTGGGTATCTTTCCCATACTTCTATTTGGTTCCATTATTTTATTTGAAAGGTTGAACATTCCCAAATCATCAGACCAACATTATTCAAATGTAATTTCAAAAAAAAAAAAAAAAAAAATCTAAAATCAGTGAAAGGTGACTCCTGTATTACTGCCAGTTTGGATTTACCTGCTCCATTATCTACTCCAATCAGACAGGTAAGTTGGAATGGACTAAACTTTTCTTTCAACCCTTTCTTGTTTTCATATTTCATTAATTTTCAAGCACTCACAATGCATTGAACATGCAGGACTTCATTACCACATAAATTTTCTAATCTTAATTTTAAGTTCCTAAAACTAGGCTTAGTGGATACACATTATCACTATGATTTCTTCTCTGTGTTATAAGAATGCCTTGAGCACAGATTTAGAAATAGAAATTTTAGTCTGATGTGTAAATCTGTATTTAGATAGAACGCAGTTAAATATCTCAAAGGAACTTATATGCTACATATAAAGATCATATAGGAAAGCATCATAACATAGAAAGAAAAATAGTCTCTTTATAGGAAATTAAACTTCATCTGGGATCAAGCCTTATCTTTTACCCCTTCATTCCCCTGTGTTGTTTTGTTTGTTAAAAATTAAATTAACCAAAAACCAATAATATGAAAACTAATTTTCACATGGAATACTTCCATATTTGAATTTAAATATAAAAGTAGCCAATTTATTTTTAAAAAGCACATTTATTAAAATAATTAATACTGATTGCTATGGTTCTAAATGTTTATTTCTGATCTTTTATTTTCTAAGGTATATCAGTATTTTTAAATGTTTTTTAGAGGAGAATAAACTTATTGGCATTTATTCTATTTGTAATATATTCTAGAGCCAAAATTTAGCAATGTTTTGATCAAGCATATGGTTTTAATTTTCAAAAAAAAAAAACGGTACAAATATATGGAGCATTTGAAATTGAGAGAGGAGAACACATTCAATGTCCAGGCACTGTCAAACTCTATATATAAGCTACATATTCACTCAATATTAAATAGTATGTAATATTATTCTAGTTCTATGACAGAATCAAAGATTATACAAAGGACTTTCTCCCTGTTTTCCATTCTTGATCAAAAGTACATGCTTGCTTACAAAAAAAAAGTACTTTAATTTAAAATACTTTAATAATGTCATCTAGTCCATATGACTGTAAGTCACAAATAAAAATACTTTCTCTTTTAAATTTATGCCTGTTTTCATATTCCTATTTTATTTTTCTCAAAGGATAAAAATTGGAATTTGAATTTTAAGGGCTGTTGGGCATGAAAATAGAAGTAGCAATTACCATACCTTAAACATAAGCAAAGTGATTCTAAAAGTATGATATGTAGGTAACTTGATAATTAATGCATAATCCAGTGGTTTGAAAGCATTAAATTCTGTACCCTACATAGAGACATGTAGATTACCTGTTTCTAATAGTTAAAACAGAGAACCTTCCAAAATATTTTTTTTTGTTTTCATGATTTATTATCCATAAAAATATGTATTGATTTGATATCTCCTTTCCTAATTTGTACTAGTATTGAGAGAGGAATGAGCATTGGATAAATATGTTACAACTAAATTTTATTCAAAATCCAATGACAAACAAATATTTCTCATTTCTTAATGGCATTCCATTAAAAGTTCTAAAATAAGGAGAAATGGAAGCTCTTCTGTTTTCTCTTTTTAAAGTGGAAGTCATTTTGGATTGCCAATTTATCTTTAAGTTTTTTCTCTTACCTGTTTCCAACAGCCATGCTCACCAACAAGCCTCTCCCACTCAAAAGCATTGAAACAGACATGCTGAAAATGTGAAAAGGATATATGTCTGTGATAGGAAAACAGGAGTGGGTTGCTTCACTTCCATCTCCTTCTGGAGGATTAAACTGATAGTAATCCTAAAAAGTACACAGAAAATCTCCTTTCTCCAAACACATACTCACTTATAAATTACTTTAGTAATAGAGGTGGGGGGCAGGGGCTGGACTTGAACAGCCACAACTTCAAGAGAGAGGGGATGGATTTTTACTTGCTAGGATGACAGTTTAAAACATAAATGATTGTTGGTAGGCTGTGAACATATGAGGTTCAGAAGACCCAATAATGTCCTTTACTAACAATAATTTTTTCAAGTCATAATGGGAACTAATTCATAGAACATTTGCCAAAGGGACAGACAGAAGACAGGCAGGAAAAGCTGATCTAGGAATAAAAATCTAGCAAGTGATTTACTCTGGTCCCAACTAGACTCAGTTCTACCAATGAGGAGAAAACACATCTTGACAGCATGTAAACTGCTTGAGCCCTTAGGTACAAACTGTAGTCTTATTAACAATAAAAATGAAAGCACACAACCAACAGAGTAGTGCCTGCCTCTGCTCCTAAACAAAATGGACAAGTTGTGTATGAATCTGAGGAACTTCACCGAATAAATGGGAAAAGGGAACATAATAATGCCTTAAGATATGTTGGAAGGTGTGAATACAGAAAGTACTCAGTAGAATGCATCTAACTATGTCTGACAGGTCTGAAATAACTAATTGACCCCTAATGCTTAGGAAGGGCTGTACCACTCAGGAAGCTCCACCACATTTTTTTTTAAAAACATGACTACAATCTCCAGAGCAAAAGCAAAAGCTTGAACAAGAGCTTTTCACTAATTTCCTGCCTCTTCATTGCAAAGAAGAGGACATTTAAGTTATACAAGCATTTCTGCTCTTGGCTAAGTGTGGTAAGTACTTGAAAAATCCCAAGGAATAGGTGAGTATACACATGCACAGATACACACACACACACACCCTTCAAAAGCATCTTTGAGAGAAAGAGGCTGTGATAAAACAGTCAGCTCACTCACTAAATAATTCAACCATTCACTAGCAAACAGGAGTGCTTGGATTTTTTTATTAATCATAGTACATCCCCTAGAGTTCTCATTTGCCATAAATAAAGAGCATAATGATAGTTTCCAAGCAGCAATCCTACACAAATATTTCTATCCTCTCTTGATAAACTGACATAGATAACTTAACCAGGAATGTACCTAAGTGGATTTGTATGGTAATGAGTGTACTAAAATATATCTTTTACTATATCCTATTTAAATTTTTATTTCATATAAGTATCCCAGAACCTAATATTCAAGGATTTATTTTAATCCATCATCTATGGCTTTTAGGAGAGAAGTATCTCCTCTTTAATATGGAAATAAAAATTGTCTAGACCCTTTTTTTTTCACATTAGAAGAGGAAATTTGATGTTTTGCCCAGGAATTCACAGCCTTACAGGGACTTACAAGAAACACCTCCCATGTTTGCCCTTGTGGTCAGTTCTCACCTAGGATGGCTCCAGGTTTCTCAAGTCTTCACCAGCTGTCTCAAAATATCTTTTTCCAGAATCTTGTACCTCAAGTATACATGAACGACTCTCTTAATTGCTCAATGTATAGTTAAAATCAGGCTGTGATGTTTGACAAAACTTTGCTAATTTGAATCTCAGCAAAACCAGTGATCCATAAACTCAAAGAACAGCCCAGAGAACACTAAACAAATATTAATAAACATCCAAAATTGAATTAAAGGTTGTGTGGCCATAGCCTTATCCTGGGTCTAGGTGAGATAAGGGAATATTCCAAGACCTCTGTCCTTACTGAAGGTTGAATAAACAGAAAACAACAACTTTGTACCTATGAGCGTCAGCTTGATCCACTATGTTTATGACATCTTCCTCATAGGACTTAGTGAGCATGCCTTTGTGAGAATTAAATTAAGTTCAGCTTTCACACAGGGTGGAGGCAGCTCAGGGGAATGGCAGAAGGTCAAGAAGCCAAGCTGTAATCGGTGGCCAGTCCTCCTGTTTATCTGCCCACTATCCTTGCAAGGTGGAGACTCAGGGGTAGAGGTACCTAAAATAGCTTCATAAACTGTTACCAAACTAGCTCAGACTGGCTCTGCAGTTAAAGAACAAAGGAAAGAGGGGTGGAGACTTGTTTCAAATGTTTCAAGTTTGCAGGGGAGACTTTTTTCAAATGTTTCCAATTTGGGCCTGCTGCATGTTTCAAATTTGCATGGGCTACTTAGGCTTGTTGAATAAAATGTAACCTCTGAACTATCCAGCCACTGGAGAAACGGGGGAGGGACTTGCAAGTTAGGCATAGGGAATAAATAGTGCTGGGTCTATTGCTCTGCCCGCCAACCCCTCACATTTTGGTTGTGTGCCTGTTCTTGCAAGATCGTAAATAAATTCTTTTCTTCTCCACAGTCGGGTGAGCATTTATTCCTTTTTAGGAATAGTCCTTGTTTCTCACACCTTCAAGCCCTGGAGAAGAAATATGTATGCCAGCAGATGGATGATAACATCCAGGAAAATTCAGGGACCTGCCACCACAACAAGTTTCTACATATCCACAGATTGCAATATTCCGTACAGGTCCAAAATGAAATAGGTAGTGCCTTATCTTGCACCTCCTACCACTAAGAGAGTCAAACACTTAGTGTCTTCTTTGGTCTTTGGAGGCAGCATACACTGCATTTGGATGCCCTGCTCTAGTACATTTATCAAGTTACCTGTAAGGCTGACAGTGTGAAGTGGGGTCAATGCAAGTGAAGGCCCAGAACTGGGTTTAGCTGGTCAGGTTTCAGTATAATGAGCTATGCTAACTGGTCCTTATGAACCACTGTCCTATAATGTATCTTGCCATAACATACCACTCCAAATTATAATTACTTAAAGTCTCAACAATCTTTTATTTAGCTCATGAATCTAAACATTGAGAAGGGCTCAGTGGAGATGATTCATATCTCTTCTATAATGTCTGTGCCTCAGCTAAAATAAGTCAAATGGCTGAGGGCTGGAACAGTTGAGGGCTGGCCAAGCGTTTCTCCATGTGTTCTCTTTGTATGGTCTCTCCATGCAGCTTGAGCTTCCCCACAGTATGGAAGCTTTGGAGTAACCAAATTTCTTACATGGCTGCTCAGATCCCCAAGAGGGACTCGTGAAAGCTTCCAGTCCTTGTAAGAGGCTAGAGTGAGAACTGGCTGAGTATGACTTTTACTGTACTTTATTGGTCACACAAATTAATAAGCCATTCCAAATTCAAGCGGGAGAGGAATTTGAATACTTTTTAATGACCGTAGTAAAGAAGAAGCAGCCATCTTTAATCTATACCAGTCAATGAATCCAATAGTGTTCAAGTTTCCTGTGACTGAACAGATTGCTCTAAGAATCCCTTGGCTGACCCTGAAAATAAAATCACAGCAGGAGCTGTGGACAAAGCCATGCCCTTCTTAACAAGTAACTTCTCTTTTTGAGAACCAATTCTTGGCTGGTTGTTAAGTTCTGATAGTGACTGAACACATGACTAAGGGACAAGTGATCAAGTGACCTGTATGGCACATCATCAAGGTGTTATCTGATTGACTATCAAAGACAATCATGTCCAACAATCTTCAGTTTCAAAGAGGAAGAGATATATAGGAGATCAGATTTGGGCAGGTCCTGAATCACACTTAGTAATGTGAGTCAGGGATCTTACATTCCCAGGTTGTCTATTACTGCTGTGTATCACTACCCCTCATTCTCATTCAGAATTTCTTCTGACTAGTGACTGAAAAAGAAAAATCTCAAGCCTGGTTTACAATGATTTTTCTTGATGTCCTGACACTAGCCAACATTGGATTGAGAGTTCAGGATTTATTACTGTAACTCTGATTGATACATTACTAACTTGATTGATATGCCCCTCAGCCTGGTTTAGCCTCAGTGTCTCCATCCCAGTTAATGAAGACTCCAACCTTCCAAATGTTAAAGTGAGAACAATTAGTGAAACTTGGAAAAGGACTCACAGGTTCAGAGTTGCAGATGAGTCCCCAAACCTACACTGATGTGACAGAAACTGAGATGGGTGTGATGGTTCAACAAACTCTTCAATAAAATATCAAAAATATCCAGAAAACACTGACCTCCAAGATACTTATGCCTTGTCCTATTGGAAACAAAAGGCAAATCCAGTAAAAAAGGAACCCTGTTCATTCTGGAGGTTATTCTTATGAATTATATAGATGTCCCTTTTTAGTATTTAGTGTATTAGACTAGGTAGAAGGAAATACCTGAAACTGTCAAACTGCAACCTATTAGCCTTGATTCTTGAAAACGATCATATAACTATATAGCTTATATGGTGTGACCATGTATTGTGAAAACCTTGTGGCTCCCACTCCCTTTCCCCATTGTATGGGCAGCTGAGTAGAAACATGGGGACAAAAAAGTAAATGATCGGGGATGGATGATGGGTTGTTTGGGACGTTCTTTTTCACTTTAATTTTTATTCTTTATTTTGTGGTAATGAAAATGTTCAAAAATTGACTGTGGTGATGAATGCACAACTATATGATGATACTGTGAACAAATGATTGAACACTTTGGATTATTGTATAGTATGTGATTCTATCTCAATAAAATTGCAAGGAAAAACAAAAAAGAAAGGATACCTGTGAAGGAAAGATTGAGAGACTGTTTGAAGGGCTGACAGAAAGGAAGTCCAAGGAGGTATTATACATATATATTTTTTATTGTGATTGTTCACATGCCATACAACTATCCAAAGATCCAAAGTATACAATCAATTGCCCATGGTACCATCATACAGCTGTGCATCCATCAACACAATTAATTTTTTTTTCAATTTTTAGAACATTTTCATTACTCTAGAAAAGAAATAAAGACAAAAAGAGGAAACTCAAATCCTCCCATACCCCTAACCACTCCCCCCCCTCCATTATTGATTCATAGTTTTGGTATAGTACATTTGTTACTGTTGATGAAAAAATGTTAAAATGGTACTAACTGTAGTATATAGTTTGTAATAGGTATATAATTTTTCCTATATGCCTCTCTATTATTAACTTCTAGTTATAGTGTCATACATTTGTTCTAGTTTGTGAGATTTCTAATATTTGTATAGTTAATCATGGACATTGTCTACCACAAGATTCACTGTTTTATACATTCCCATCTTTTAACTTCCAGCTTTTCTTCTGGTGACATGCATGACTCTGAGCTTCCCCTTCCCACCACCTTCACACACCTTTTAGCACTGTTAGTGATTCTCACAACGTGCTACCACCACCCCTGTCCATTTGCAAATGTTTAAGTTCACCCTAGTTGAACATTCTGCTCATAATAAGCAACCAACCCCATTCTTTAGCCTCATTCTATATTCTGGTAACTTATATTTCATCTCTATGAGTTTACATATTATAACTAGTTCATATCAGCAAGACCCTGCAATATTTGCCTTTATGTGTCTATCTTATTTCACTCAATATAGTGCCCTCAAGGATTCTTCATCAACCCATTTCTTTTAAGATGGTTTTGTTCACACACCATACATTCTGTCCTAAGTAAACAATCGCTAGTTCCCTGTATAGTCATGTACTTACCTATTCAGCACCATCACCACTGTCTATATAAGGACATCTCTATTTCTTCCACAAAGACGGAGGAAGAGTCAAAGAAGGCAGAAAGGCAAAAGAAAAAGAAAGGAAAAAGAGAGAAAAACAAACAAACAAAAAACAAAACTTGATAGCTAGAAAGTGACAAAAGGAAAGATAGCATTAACCTAAAGTAGAATAAAGAGTCAGACAACATCATCAATGCCAGGAGTCCCATATCCTTCCCCTATTCCCCACCCCCCCCCATATGCATTTAGCCTTGGTATATTGCCTTTGCTATATTAAAGGAAGCATAATAAATGTTTCTGTAAATTATAGTCTCTAGTTTGCATTGGTTGTATTTCCCCCCAATCCTACCCTATTTTTAACACCTTGCAATGTTGACATTCATTTGTTCTGTCTCATGTAAAAACATAATTGTACCTTTTATTACAATCGTTGAGCACCCTAGGTTTCCCTGAGTTACACAGTCCCAGTCTTTATCATTCATCTTTTGTTCTGGTGTCCCACATGGTCCCAGCCTTCCTCTTTCAACCAGACTCACAGTCATCTTTGTTCAGTGTACTCACACTGCTGTGCTACTATCTCCCAAAACTGTTTTCCAGACCTCTCACTCCTGTCTTCTCCTTTCTGTCTGCAGTGCTTCCTTTAGTGTTTCCTATAGAGCAGGTATCTTGTTCACAAACTCTGTCATCGTCTGTTTGTCAGAGAATATTTTAAGCTCTCCCTCTTACTTGAAGGACAGTTTTGCCGGATATAGGATTTTGGTTGGTGGTTTTTCTCTTTCAGTGTCTTAAATATATCACCTCACTTCCTTCTTGCCTCCATGGTTTCTCCTGAGAAATCCACACATAGTCTTATCAAGCTTCCTTTGTATGTGAAGAATCGCTTTCTCTTGCTGCTGTCAGGATTCTGTCTTTGATATTTGATAATCTGATTATTAAGTGTCTTGGCGTAGGTCTATTCAGATCTATTCTGTTTGGAGTACGCTGAGCTTCTTGGGTCTGTAATTTTATGTCTCTCATAAGAGATGGGAAATTTTCATCGATTATTTCCTCTATTATTGCTTCTGCTCTTTTTCCCTTCTCTTCTTCTTCTGGGACACTAATGATATGTAAATTCTTGCTTTTCATTTTGTCCTTAAGTTCCCAGAGACTTTGCTCATATTTTTCCTTTCTTTTCTCTATATATTCTTTTGTGTGTAGCATTTCAGGTGCCTATTCTTCAGTTCCTGAGTGTTTTCTTCTGCCTCTTGAGATCTGCTATTGTATGTTTCCATTGTGTCTTCCATCTCTTGTGTTGTGCCTTTCATTTCCATAGATTCTGCCAGTTGGTTTTTTCAACTTCCAATTTCTACCTTATATATGCCCAGTGTTTCCATTATATGGTTCAGCTCTTTCACCATATCTTCCCTAAACTTTTTGAATTGACTTATTATTAGTTGTTTAAATTCCTGTATCTCAATTGAAGTGTAAGTTTGTTCCTTTGACTGGGCCATAACTTCATTTTTCTTAGTGTAGGTTGTAGTTTTCTGTTGTCTAGGCATGGTTTCCTTAGTTACCCCAATCAGGTTTTCCCAGACCAGAACAGGCTCAGGTCCCAGAAGGAAGAAATATTCAGTATCCAGTTTCCCTGTGGGTGTGTCTTAGCAAACTGGTACACTCTGTGATGCCTCAGGTCACTGTGCTTTTCTGCCCAGCAGGTGGTGCCTGTTAGCCTGTAACTCCAGACTGGTGTAAGGAGTTATGGCCTGTGGCTGTTTTCCCCCAGGCTCTGGGGTCTGGTTCTGAATGCAAGGCAGGTAATAGAGCTGGGCCCCACCCCTTTCCTCTTAGAGAAGATAGACCCCCTAGGGAGAGGTCATTAGCATTTCAATGGTCTCTCTCTGCCTGTGCTATCTCCACCCTTGTCTGGGTCAGAGCACTGGAAACTGAAAATAGCTGAGGCTTTCTCCACTGAGCCAAAACAGGAACTGAAAGTCTCCTTCAGGGCTAGTCCACAGTGACCCTCTGGCTCTCCAAGGTCAGTCATCACCCAAAGCCTCTGTCTGCTTGTTGGGGATTCATAGCTCATAGTGAGCTGTCCACACTCACTAATTAAAACCCCAGTTGGAGCTCAGCTGAGCTATATTCACTTATATTCCCAGTTGGAGCTGGGAGAGAGCTTCTCTCTAGCACCATGAGGCTTTGCAGCTTGGGCTTTGGGGAGAGGGAGCTCCCAGCTTTGATCTACAGTTTTTACTTATAGATTTTATGCTGTGATCTTGGGCATTCCTCCCAATTCAGGATGGTGTATGATGAGTGGACAGTCATGTTTGTTCCCCTGCAGTTATTCCAGATTATTTACTAGTGGTTCCTGGTTTTTTATTAGTTGTTCTAGGAGGACTAACTAGCTTCCACTCCTCTCTATGCTGCCATCTTAGATTCTCCCAAGGAGGTATTTTAAGAGTTAAATGCAAAGCCTAATGCTGAGAGCACTGCCATGGAAGACAAGGCTATGGACATCCGGGACTGGAGGCAGGAAACCTTTCTGAACTGGACATAGCTCAGAGAAAAAAACACAAAGCTGTCAGAGAGAAGCCGTACTTTAACTATTTCTTGGTAACAAAAGAGAAGAAAATCCTTAAACTGCAATACAGAGAAAACCATCCTGGCCTACTTTTCTCCTAATAATCCATGAAATACCAACTTATTTTGTTCCTCATTCAAACATGGGAACAACAAAAAAAATTTCTATTACCACATAAAGTTATTACTATGAAAAGATGAAAGAGGCTTTAATATCATTAAGACAAACAATAAGAATTCACCAGAAAAATGAAGTCACAGAGCAAATGAAACAGCAATGTAATATTTCACTATTAGAAAACAATAGCAGTTTCAAATATATATATATAGAAGAGCTCAGAAAAATTAACAGATATCAGCAAAAAAATTAAGGGGATAAAAGAAAAGAATATTTCATAAAGGAAGATTAAATATGAAAAGCACAAAAACAAAGAAAGACCATAAAATCATGGTAAAGGTAAGAGGAACAAGAAAGAAGAAAATTAAGGGAAACTAAACAGAAATAAAGAAAAGATAAAAAGGATTTGAGAAAATGTATGTGGTAGGCAGATAATAGCCTCCCAAAGGTGTCCACATCTTAATCTCTGATACTAGTGAATATGTTGCCTTATATAAATTAAGGATGTTGAGATGGGGAGAACATCTTGGATTATCCTCGTGCATCTTTATATAAACGTATATATAAGAGGGAGACAGGAGAGTTGAAGACAGAGAAGAAGATATGACAACAGAAGCACAGTTCAGAGTGATGTGGGACCACAAGGTAAGGAATGCAGAAAGCTTCTAGAATCTGTAAAAGGCAAGTAAACTGATTTTCCCCTAAAGCCTCCAGAAACAATGCAGCACTGCTGATACATTTCACATCTCTGACTTTCATAACTGATGATAATAAATCTATGTTGTTTCAAGCAAAAAGTTTATGGTAATTTGTGATAGCAGCAATAGAAACTAAAACAATATGATTCAGAAGATAGGAAAAAAAAGATCCAATATACATATAATTGTAGTTGCAAAGGAAAAAGGTTAGGGTAATGGAAAAGAACACATATCTAAAACAGTCTAACTGGAGAAAAATTCCTGACACACACAAAAATTACATGGCAGAACACTGTGTATCTGGGAAAACTGGACAAAACTGATCAACATCAAGTCATATTCTAAAATCACTTATAAGTTAAAGACAGAGTGATATAAGAATTCTCAAAAGTAACCATTTATGCTAGAAAAAGGATGTAGCAACTTCTTAAAGACTTTAAAGGAAAGGATATGTGAGACAAGAATTATATGTTCACCAAAACTTTCCTTCAAAATAAAAGCCTCAAGCAAAACTTATGAATATGTAAGACCTTAATGAATATTACTCCCAGGATCACATCCTGATGTATCACAAATCAGCTTCAAAACATACTTTTATACAAGGTTTAGAAATATTTAACTTAGAGAAACTAAGGCTAAAATATGGGAATAAGAGTGAAAAAATACATCATTTTATATGTTCAGACATTAATATTAATAAAATAATACCACATAGGAATAACAGAGTATGGAATAAGCTTTTAGATTACCTCATATGAATTAACTAGGAGCAAAATATTACTGAGGCTAACAAATGAAGTAGTAGAGGTTTAAGTATATTTCAGACTTGAAGAATATCTAAGACTTAAGGAATGTTTTAGATTAATAAATGAAGTTGAGGTTTAAGTACTTTAAGACAAAGTTTAATGCTAAGATAATGTTAGTGATTAAATTTGGAAGTTAGGGCAAAAGAGAGGGGTGACCCTTAGTCTCATTTGTGGTTGGAAACCAACAAACACTGTCTAAAGAAACAAGTGATTAAGAATGGCATTAAAATATTAGAATCAATAAAACCACTAAATAGAAATAGACAAAAGCTCCTAAATACCAAAAGAAATACCAATTAAAAGGATTTTTAAAAAAAGACAAAGATATTATTGGAAATATTAGATTAGAAATATGGAAAATATACTATATAACAAGATAACAGATCTGAACCAAAAATATCAATCACTAAGTGAATGTGAATGAGCTGAAATCACCAACTAAAAGTTTCATATTGAGGTAAAATTCAGCCAGAGTTTAAACAATTCAAATAAGGGTCACTTTATAATGCTAAAAGTTACATTTCAGAATAGGATATGACGCATTAACATCTATCTACCAAAAAACACAAGAGCAAAAATTTCCCCACTCACCCACAGACTCAACCACTGTTCTAATAATCACCATAGATAAGATTTGCATCATGCTATAACTAATATAAATAGAATCATTTAGGTCTGTCTTCTTTTGCTCAATAAGTTTTTATATTATCTTTGCTGTTGTGTGTTTCAATAGTTTGTATATATTTTATTCCTGAAAAGTGTATCAGTCTATGAATACACTATAATTTGTTTAACCGCTGTTCTGTTGAAAAAAATTTGTTGTTGTTTTTTCCCAGTTTGCAATTGTTATGAATAATACTGTTACAAACCTTTGTGAAACTTCTTATGGATACATGTTTTTATTTCTCTTGGGTAAATTTCTAAGAAGGAATTGTTGGACCATAGAGAATAAGAATATTTAATTTTAAAAAGAAGTGTTAGTTTTCCAAATTGGTTGAACCATTTTACATAGTAGCAATGTTTCACAGTTCCAATTACTTACAATCACCTGCAACATCTGATATTATAGGACTTTCATTTTAGCCTGTATAATGGTAGTGTAATAATATTATATTTCAAGATGCCTAATGACATTAAATTCATTTTTTACATGTTATTGGTCATTTGTATATCTTTCCTTGTGAAGATTCTTTTCAAATCTTTTTTTTCCATTATTATTTGTGCTGTTTCCTTTTATTATTGATCTAGATATAGTTCTATCCCAGATATATATGCATTTTGAATATTTTTTCCCAATCTGTGGCTTGAATTTTAATTTTTAGAACTACTAATACATATAATTTATAATAAAAAATGTAAAAAATGAGTGAACATATGGGAAATCTCATCAAATAAATTGAAACTGCAAAAAAAAAGATATAAATGGAATTTTTAAAGCAGAAAAATACAATATCTTAAATTAAAAAAAATCAAAAAAACATTAGATAGGCTTAACAGTCTAATGCTCACTATGAAAAAATTATAGCAGTGAACTTCAAGAAAAGGTAGAGGAAATGAAAAGGGTTTTTAAACTGAACAGAAACATATAAGACAATACTGAATGGTGTCACACACATGTAATTGGATTCCCAGAAGAAGTGTTGGGAGAAATGGGGTAGAAAAGGGTTGAAATAATAGCAGGTGGTTTATAAATAGAATGCTGAGTAACAACCTGGATTTCCAGCAATCTCAGTGAAATCCCAATAATATATGCACATTAGAATCCAATTGATGAAAACAATGAAACCAAAAGTTGGTTCTTTAAGAAGATCAACAAGTCTGACAAATCTTTAGCTAGACTTAGCAATAAAATAGAGATAATCAAATTATTACAATCAGGAATGAAAGTGGGGACATTAATATTAAACTTACAGAAATAAAAAGTATTTATAATGGAATACTACGAATAATTATATGCCAACAAATTAGAAATTTGTTGATGAAACAAATTCCCAGAAAGACACAAACTACTAAAACTGGAAAGAAATAGACAATATGAATAGACCTATAAAAAGTAAAGAGATTGAGTTAGTAATAAACTAACTTCCCAGGTCAGGACCAGATTGCTTCACTAGTGAATTAACATCAATTCTTCAAAAACTCTTCCAAAATATTGAAGAGAAGAGAATATTTCCTAACCAATTCTGTGAGGCCAATATTACTGTTCTACAAAATCAGACACACATTACAAGAAAAGAAAACTCCAGAGCAATGTTCCTTATAAATATGGATGAAAAATCCTCAATGAAATGCTAGCAAATCAAATCCAGCAGCTTAGAGAAATTAAAAACATGACCAAAGGGGATATATTCAAGGAAAGCAAGATTGGTTTAACAAATAAATATAGATCACTACAGTATATCATATTAATATCATAAAGAAAAAAAACACACATGATCATTTCAAGACACAGAAAAGGCATTTGGCAAAGATTAACACCCATTCATAATAAAAAAAATTTTTTTTAATTTAATTTAATTAAAAAAAAAATACTCAACAAGCCTGGAACACAAATGATTCTTTGTCATGATAAAGGGAATCCTTGAAAAATCCACAGTTAACTTCATATTTGATAATTAGAGACTGAAAGATTTCCTGCTGAGGTCATAATAAAGATGATGCTATCCTCTCTCACCATGGTTATTCAAAATTGTACTTAAGGTTAGCCAGTGTAATAAAGCAAGAAAAAGAAGAAAAGGCCTAAAGAAAGGACAGGATGAAGTAAACTATCTCTATTTGCAGATGACATTATCTTATATACAGAAAACCCCAGAGAAACCACACACACAAAAAAACTAGTAGAGCTAATAAACAAGTTTAGCAAATTAGCAGGATACAAGGTCAACATACAATAATCAGTTGTGTTTGTATATGCTAGCAAAGAAGAACCCAAAAATCAAATTAAGAAAACAATTCAATTACAATAGCATGAAAAACAATAAAATGCTTAGGAATAAATTTAACCAAGGAAGTGCAAGACTTGTACAATGAAAACCACAAAATACTTTTGAATGAAATTAAGGAAAACCTAAATAAATGAAACAATATTTCATCTTTATGCATTGGAAGACAATATTAAGGTGTCAATGCTCTCCAAATTGACGTACAAATTCAGTGCAATCCATATGCAAATTCCAACTACTTTTTAAACATACTGGACAAGGTGATCCTAAAATTCATGTAAAAATGAAAAAGAATAAGTAAGAATGACTACTTCACACCATATAAAAAATTAACTCAATGGGTATCAATGACCTAAACATTAAGCCCTAAAACTACCAAACACTTAGTAGAAAAAATAGATGTAAATATTTATGACCTAGGAAAAGCAAGGGTTTCTAAGGTTTGAGGCCAAAACCATAGCAACCAAATGAAAAATAAATTGAGGGAGAACCTAAGACAGCGGCTAGGAAAGACAGGGTGAAAAAACACCCCCATGAAAAATACTAGCTAAAAGCCAGAAAGTGACCCAGAACACCAGTTCCAGTAATGCACCAGCTGGACCAGGTCTGCTACATCCACAGGGACCATGCACTTGGTGAAACCAGGAGTCTGCGTTCTGAAATGAGTGAGTAAGCCACTGAATATCTGGCAGCCATGCTGCAGTGTGGGGAAACTGAGGGTTGGCGTTTGGAGGCGGACTAGTTCTTTTTTTAAAAAAACCCAAAAGCAGCTGCAGATATGGCAGTGAGAACAACACAGTGAAGTGCAGCAGGAACGGGCTGTGGGAACACCTCAATATCTGGTGTAGAAGATAGCCTTTCATGCACCTGCTGCTAATTGTCTCGGAGCAAGGAAGGCAGAGGTTAGCCAAAAGGGAAAATAACCACGCCCCTTGCAGCCATCTTCCCAGAGGGCTGGGAACGCTCCTGCCTAGCGCCGGAGCCACGCCAAAAAACCCAGTGTGACAGGAAGCGTTTCCAGCAACACACGTACACACTACAAAATTGGGCTTGGACAATAGCCTTTTGTGCACCCACAGCTAATTGTCCCAGAGCTGGGAAGGCAGAGCTGTGCGAAAAGGGGGAAATTAACATGCCCCATTCAGCCATCCATTCAGCAGGCTGGGAACGCCCCTACACAGCCCAGCGGCCCAGAACTTCCCTTGAGGGATGGCACGCACTTATGATGTAGTACAACCTTCCCACAGCAGAGGCCCTAGAAGAGCATGGCTTGGAAGAGGGACTCACTCGGAAATCCCAGGGACCATACGCCAATACCAAGGACTTGTGGATCAGCAGCAGGGACAATCTGTGGCGAGACTGAAATGAAGGTTTAGACTCTTGCAACAGCCTTAAACCTCCAGAAACACCTGAGAGGTTTGATTGTTAAAGCTGCCCTCCCTCCCTAATCACTCAGACACATGCCCCACATTCAGGGTGGACAGCACCAACAACACACCCGAACTTGGTGCACCAATGGGACCCCACAAGAATCTGACAACCCACACACCACAAAGACAAAGTTGGGGAGAACTGACTTGAGGGGAATAGGTGACTCACAGATGCCATCTGCTGGTTAGTTAGAGAAAGTGTATGCCACCAAGCTGTAGATCTGACAAATTAGAGATTCGCCTTTGAATAATCCTACATATCCTAAAAGAACCCCATCAAGTAAAACAAATGCCAAGAGGCCAAAACAACAGAAAATGTTAAAGCATATGATAAAACCAGACCATATGGATAACCCAAACCCAAACACCCAAATCAAAACATTAGAGGAGACACAGTACTTGGAGCAATTAATCAAAGAACTAAAGACAAACAATGAGAGCATGGCACAGGATATAAAAGACAGGAAGAAGAGCATGGCACAGGATATAAAGGACATGAAGAAGACCCTAGAAGAGCATAAAGAAGAAATTGCAAGAGAAAATAAAAAAAGAGATGATCTTATGGAAATAAAAGAAACTGTTGGCCAAATTAAAAAGATTCTGGATACTCATAGTACACGACTAGTGGAAGCTGAACAAAGAATCAGTGACCTCGAGGACCAGAGAACAGAAAATAAAGAACAGAAGAAAGAATGGGGAAAAAAATCAGAAAAATCGAAATGGATCTCAGGGATATGATACCTAAAATAAAACATCCAAATATAAGACTCATTGGTGTTCCAGAAGGGGAAGAGAAGGGTAAAGGTCTACAAAGTGTATTCAAAGAAATTGTTGGGGGAAACTTCCCAAACCTACACAATGTAAATACACAAAGCATAAATGCCCAGCAAACTCCAAATAGAATAAATCCAAATAAACCCACTCCAAGACATATTCTGATCAGACTGTCAAATACTGAAGAGAAGGAGCAAGTTCTGAAAGTAGCAAGAGAAAAGCAATTCACCACATACAAAGGAAACAACATAAGACTAAGTAGTGACTACTCAGCAGCCACCATGGAGGTGAGAAGGCAGTGGCATGACATATTTAAAATTCTGAGAGAAAAATTTCCAACCAAGAATATTTTATCCAGCAAAGCTCTTCTTCAAATCTGAGGAAGAGCTTAAATTTTTCACAGACAAACAAATACTGAGAGATTTTGCTAATAAAAGTCCTACCCTACTTCAGATACTAAAGGGAGCCATACCAACAGAGAAACAAAGAAAGGAGAGAGAGATACGGAGAAAGGTTCAGTGCTAAAGAGATTCAATACTGGTTCACTAAAGGACATTAAGAAGGAGAGGGAAAAAATATATCTGACAAACATACACCAAAAGGATAGGATGGCTGATTCAAGAAATGCCTTCACAGTAATAATGTTGAATGTAAATGTATTCAACTCCCCAATTAAAAGATATAGATTGGCAGAATGGATCAAAAAATATGAACATCAATATGCTGCATACAAGAGACTCGTCTTAGACCCAGGGACACAAAGTGAAAGGATGGAAAAAATATTTCATGCAAGCTACAGCCAAAAGAAAGCAGGAGTAGCAATATTAATCTCAGATAAAACAGACTTTAAATGCAAGGATGTTATGAGAGACAAAGAAGGCCACTACATACTAATAAAAGGGGCAATTCGACAAGAAGAAATAACAATCATAAATGTTTATGCACCCAATCATGGTGCCACAAAACACAGGAGACAAACACTGGCAAAACTAAAGGAGGCAATGGATGTTTCCACAATAATTGTGGGAGACTTCAACACATCACTCTCTCCTATAGATAGATCAATGAGACAGAAGACCAATAAGGAAACTGAAAACCTAAACAATCTGATAAATGAATTGGATTTAACAGACATATACAGAACATCACATCCAAATCATGAGGATACACATTCTTCTCTAGTGATCACGGAACTTTCTCCAGAATAGACCATATGCTGGGACATAAAACAAGCCTCAATAAATTTAAAAAAAATGAAATCATTCAAAGCACAGTCTCTGACCACAATGGAATACAATTAGAAGTCAATAACCATCAGAGACTTGGAAAATTCACAAACACCTGGAGGTTAAACAACACACTCCTAAAATAAATGGTTTATAATGTAGAATGTAGGGGAACTAGTGATAGAAAGCATTAATAAAGGGGGAATGCTAACCCAATAAGAACAGATAAGCTATGGTGGGTAAATTTAACATTCTGGGAATGCCCAGGAATGACTATGGTTTGTTAATTTCTGATGGGTGTGGTAGGAACAAGTTCACAGAAATGTTGCTATATTAGGTTATTTTCTTGGTGTAGAGTAGGAACATGTTGGAAGTAAAGCAGTTATTTTAGGTTAGTTGTCTTTTTCTTACTCCCTTGTTATGGTTTGTTCGAAATGTTTTTTTATTGTATATCTTTTAAAAAAAATTTTCTATATAGTTTTTTTAAACTATATAAAACTATATATAAAACTAGTTAATTAAGAGCTAATGACAATCCATGCAATATATGATACGGGAGTGGATCTAAGAATGGAGGAGAAGAGCTCAAAGGGGGGATAAGGAAAAATTGGAATACAGAATTTAAGCTTTATATCCATATTAATTTTCTTGATTTACTTGCAATTAAGTTAATGACATAAGTGAATATCCTTGTTCATAGAAAATGTACATGGAAGTGTTATGAGTTCAAGGAGTGTGATATATGCAACCTGCTCTCAAATGTTCATATGATAAATAGGTAGATAATTGATAGAAAGATAATAGATATAGTTGAAAGAAAGAGAGGGGAGATGGAGGGAGGGATGGAGGGAGGGAGAGAGGAAGGAAGGAAGGAAGGAAGGAAGGAAGGAAGGAAGGAGAGAAAGAAAGGTACTGCAAAAGTAGCAAAATGTAAAATTGGTAGATACAGAAATCTGGGGGTGGGGGATGTTGGAGTTCTCTGTATGGGATTTGTATTGTATTTGCAACTGTACTATATGTTTGAAATTATTTCAAAATAAAAGTTAAAAATAAATAAATCGAGCTTCATCAAAATTTGAAACTTCTGTGTCAAAGGACACTTTCAAGTGAATAAAGACAACCTAGAGAATGGAAGAATATATCTGCAAATCATATACGATAAAGGTCCAGCATTTGAAATATACGAAAAACTCATACAAACACAACAACAAAAAAGACAATTAACCCAATGAAAAATTGGGCTAAGGTTCACTGTGGCAAAGACAGAGGTGTAAGATGCTCCAGGGTGCCATGCCCCTCTGATCTCTGAACAACTAGCTAAAATGAGAGATCCCTCTTCCTCATACTCTGGGAAACAGGTAGAGGGTTGCAGAAACTGGGGAAGTGCCAAATCAAGAAAACTTTAATGCACCTATGAAGAAAAGTAAATGCAATAACATTTGAAAACACTAAATGAAAAAAATAAACAAATCCGTAACCATAGTTGGATAAGTCAACATTATTCTATGAGTAATTGATAGAAAAAGTCAACAGAGACTCAGTGATGATATAGTAGTTAAAAAATATATATTATCAAGCAACTTTATCTAAATGAAGTTTATGAAACCTTATACCCAACAGCTGCAGAACAGACGATCTTAAACTCATAGAATAATCAACAATAGGCCACATTCTTGCCAAGACGGAAGTTTCAATAAATATAAAAAAACTGAATCAATACACAGTATGTTTACTGAAAACAGAATTAAATGAATGATGTCAGAAATAAGAATCCTAGACAATATCCAACTATTTGGAAATTAAATCACCTACTTTTATATATGCCATGGGCCAATGAAAAAAATCATATGGGAAATTAGAAAATATTTTGAATTGAATGCCAAAGGAAACAGTATATTAGCATTTGTGAAATGCAGCTGAGGCAATGCTAAAAGGGGAATTGGCAGCTTAAATGTTAATGTCAGGAAAGAAGATTTAATATTAATGATCTAAGCTTGCACAGTAAGAAGTAAAAAAAAAAAAAAAAAAAAAAAAAAGCACAAGTAAGCAGAAGGAAGAAAAATAGTAAAGATTAGAAAAGATATCAACAAAATAGAAAATAAACTGTAGAAAAGGCTAGTAACCCAAAGTGGACTCTGAAAAAAAAATCAGTGCAATTGGTAGATCCCTAGTTAGAATGATCAACAAAAAAGAGAAAATACAAATTAACAAAATCAAGAATAAGAAAGGGGATATTGTTACAGATTCTGAGGAAATTAAAAGAATGAAAAAGAATATTATGAACAACATGACACCAATAAATTCAATAATATAATTTTTTTCCAATTTCTTGAAAACCATAGCCTAACTAAACTAACACGAAATAGACCTATGTATTTTAAAGAAATTTTGTTCCTAATTTAAATATATATATCCCACAAGGAAATTCTAGTCACAGATGGCTTTGCTGGTGAATTCTATCAAATTTTTAAGGAGGAAATAATGTCAATCCTATTCACTCAGAAATCATATCAAACTTTTAAAGAAGTAAAAATAAAAATTATAAACACTTTCAGAAAATAGCAGAAATGTTTGCTGATACGTTTTATGATGCCAGTAGAACCACTCTATCAAAATCTGATAACCATATTTAAAAATTACATATCAATAACCAAAAAAACATTCACATAAAAATCTTTAACAAAATATTGGCAAATCTAATTCAGCAATAAAGGATACTGCATCATAAATACAGGTGTTAATCACAAGAATGCAAGATTGATTATAGTATTCAAAAAGGAATCAACATAATACATCATATTGAAAGAATAAAAGATTAAAACACATAATATTCTCAACATGTGTAGAAAAAGCATTTGGCATAATTCAACATCTGTTTATGATGAATAGTCTCAGCTACCTTGGAATACAAGGGAATATGCTCAATCTGATAAAATAATGTACAGTTAACATCATATTTAATGATAAAATATTGGACATTTTCCTCCTCGCATTGGGAACACGACAAGGATATCCACTGACCACTTCAATTCACACTGTACTGGGGTCCTCAACAATTCAATAATAGATGAGAAAGAAATAAAAGGCATAAATATTGGAGATGTAGACAGAAAACATGATTTTGCATACAACAAATTAAAGGCATCTGCAAAAATTAGTAGAACTAATAAGTGAAGTATGCTAAGTCACAGATGCAAGATTGATAAGCAAACACCAATCACATTTCATATAAGCAACAGTCAATTGATAAATGAGTTTAAAAATCAATGGAATTTACCATAGCATCAAAGTAATAGTCAAATAGATTTCACCTGTCTGAAGATTTCAAGGGGACCTGATTTACTCTCATGTCTTAAACAACTAGAAAAGCAAGCAAATCAATGAAACAACTGCTTTTAGTCATTGGATAATAGGCAGCATAGACCATGATTCTTAACCGGAGGGGGAAAATTAAGGAGAGTTCTATGATTACACTGGCGAAATGCATGGAGGCACATTTTGGAAAGCAGAGCACAGAGATCTCAGAAGGACATAGGGTTTCAACGATTTGAAGAGACAGAGACAGAATTCAAGTAATCTAGGATGTGGTGGATATCCAGAGAGGATATAATGCAACAAAAATAATAACAAAGCTCCAGGAATCCATACAGGAGTCTTCTTAAGTATTTGTTGAATGCAATTATAATGTGCATGTATAGGATGAAATCTAAAGGACAGGCAGAGATTGTCTGAGAAACTTTGGGTTGAATAATTCCCAGAACTTACATAGGGCTGAAAATCATTTGAATTCCTACATTCAGACTGGAGAGCTTTTCCTTCAAGAGGGACCCCAGAAGGGGATACTCCTTAGTAATGTGGCTAAATGATTTCTAGAGTAGAGGTTATCCTAATCCTGCACTAATAAACTTAAAAATAAGCCTCATATTCAGTCAACTAAACTGCAAGTAATTTAACTGTCCTCTAGAACAAAGGCCAACATTCTTTAAAGACAAAGTTCCAGAAACACAGCAACAAAATACCATATGTTCAGCATCTAATAAAAATACTAGACATGGCAAGATGTAGGGAAATATAATCCATAACTAGGACAAAAATTTAGTCAATAGAAACAGACTCTTAATGAGAGAGATAATGGAATTAGCGGACAAGGACCCTAAAGAACTATTATAATTATGATGCAAGTATTTAAAGAAAAACATGAACATAATGAGGAGAGAAATTAAAAATACTATAAAAATCCTAAATGAAAATATCTAAAGATAAAAAATACATCTAAAATGAAAAGTGTATTTGATGGAATTAATGGAAGAAGACAAATAACAATAAAATATGGATGAAAATATTGAACAGTTTTTCAAACAGAATATACACAAAAGGGCAATAAGCACTTTAAAAAGATGTTCAACATTCTAGTAATCAAAGAAATTCAAATTAAAACCACAATGAGATACACACAAATAGCTAAAAATATAAAACAGTTTGCAGTTTCTTAAAGTTTTCTTATAAAGTTAACCATATTTACCACACGACCAACCAATTCTACCACTAGGTATTTCTGCAAGAGAAATTAAAATATATGTTCATAAAAAGGTTTGTGAATAAATGTTTATAGCATCATTATTCAATAAATTAAAAAAGAAACAAACAAAAAATAAAAACAGAGTCCATCATCAGGTGAATGAATAAAGTACGGGGTAGCCCTGCAATGGAAAGCTACTTAGCAGTAAAAGGGAATGAAATATTAGAACACAGAACAATATGGATAAATCATAAATCTTATACCTGTTTAACTATGACTTAAATCCCCAAAGCCATTTTAAAAATGTGAACAATTTTAACTAAATAAAACATGAAAAATTCTGGCATTTTACACATGCACACACCTCATATACAAAGTCAAATGACAAATGACAAACTGGAAGGTAGGGGCAAATTATATATATATAACACATTTCCATATCCCAAAGACCTAACTGTTTGCATATGAGATGACTTATTTACAGTATTTTTAATTGTATCATTGTTTTCCATAGAAAAAGACTGTAACATTTCAAGTCTCCATTAATAGAATACGATGCAGTCAACCTAGTGAAGTCACATGATGGAAGAGTATACAGATGCATAAAATAAAGAAGACTATCTCTATGTATTAGTATGTTAAGGTCTCCAAAATATATTGCTAAGAGCAGAAAAACACAGTACAATAATACAGTATGCTCACTTTTGTGCAAGAAAGGAGAAGAACAACATATATTTGTATTTGGTTATAATAGCATGGAAAAACATTGGAAGCTTAAACAAGGAACTAATAAAAATGAATATCCTTAAGGGAAAGAAAAGCAAGATAGAGGATACAGAAGTAAAAAAAAGATTTCTCTGAGTATACCTTTTTCTATAATTTAGACTTTTTGAACCATGCTAATATATTTCCAACTAAAACATAAAATTAAAATTAAAATATGTACTTTAGGAAATAAAAGAGATTTAAAAGTATGAATAAGAAAATATAAAACCAGACCAAGAATATTTTTAAAAGAAAGAAATAAAACTTCTAATAGTGAGAAAATATAAGGATTTGAAACACAATAGACAGGTTAAATAGCAGATTAGATAAAGTTGAAGAAAGAACTGGTGTAGAAGGGCTCATGGATGTGCTGAAACTGCTGCTGGGAAAGGTACGGTGGGAACCCTCCCTGGCTCTTCAAAGAACCCAAGCACGTGCCCACAGAGAGCCAGCTTCTGGTCACCTGCCACGCAAATGAAAACACCAGCCCATTAGTGTCTGTTTACAAAGCCCAAATGGCCAAAAATGAAGAACTGCAGCCAAAACCAGTTAAGCAAAGAAATGTTTGCCCTCTTCTTTACAGCTCTGCTCCCTGACTCTCTCTGGATCAGTAAAGCTGGATCCTAGGGGATATGGCAGGGTTGGGGGAAGAGCTGACAGTGTCCTGTCTTCCTTCCAAGCCCTTGTCCAAACCTGTAGTTTTGAAAAAGATGGATTAAAAATTTTAACTGGGCTGGACTGAGTTTAATAATGGAAACTGACCAGATAATTATGGAATTTGCCCAAGGTATCACTAAGGAATAGAAAAAGGGGATTTGACACAGAAGGGTTTAAGGCTATAATTGGAAAAAAATATATATATATATTTATGGGTAAACAGGGAAGGGTCATGAGATGGGAATCTAAGGAGCAGAATCTAATGTCCAAGGTTCAAAGATGGTGGGATCATAATCCTTCATCAAGCGCCGTAGCTCAGCTACTTTTTAAATTTGGGCAATTTATCTAAGCCTTAGTTTGTGCATCTACAAAATGTAGAATAAATCTTTTCTTTTAAAAGTATATCATTTCTATGTGAATGTATCTCAATAAAATGAATATTTTAAAAAAAGTCAACAAGACTTCTCTGGGCAGGAGGATGATGGCTGCTTTTTGTTTCTGTCTTTGTATTTTTTTTATTGTATTAAATGAGTCAATTACATATTTTTATAAAGATTGATAATCTGAAAAAAAAGTATATCATTTTGCTCAATTTTAGAAAAAGGGTTAATAATAGTTCCTATTTTATATGGCTGTTGTGAGGTTTAAATAAAATAATAGACAGACTATTCACTAGATGCTTAACACATAGCGAGGATGTTAACTACAAGGACTGGTTGAGGGTGAGGTAACTCGTAAAAACTTTTCTGGAGACAGGGATTCTTGGGCTAAAGCATGAGCAACAGTTAGCCAAGAGAAAAAAGCAAGTTAGTCATATTGGTGACAGGGGACAAAAGGGACATTCTAGGCAATGGGAATGCATAAGCAAGGACATGAAGCAAGAAACAGCATTTTGATCTTTGCGGGGTGGGAATGGGAAAAGTCCGTAAGTATTTGGTGTTGCTGGGATATAAATTGTTAATCAGTGAGAAAAGGCTGAAGAATGAGTAAGGACTAGGTCATGGAAAGCCTCAAATGTTCCACTTCGTATCTATCCATGCTCTGCATCCCAGAAAAAGGTCCAAACTCTTTAGGTAGCATGCACACGAGGTCTTTTTTGAGCTAGTTCCCACCCACCTTTCAAAATTCAAAATCTCATGCAACTCATAAACATATATCTTAGAGTCCAGCATTACTTGAGATTCCTTGGACACATTAAAATGTCCCAAATCATGGTGCACTGTTCATGCTGTTCTTAATGTTTGGAACAGTCTTACTCTGCCCTACATCTGACTCATTATTTCTTTAAAATTTAATTCAAAAAAAAATTTAATTCAATCAGCACCTTCAGTAGGAAGCCTTGTCATTCATCATATTTTTAATTCAACAAATATTTATCGGGCACTTCTTTATACACGGTACTGTGTAAGATGCTGGGGCTGCAATATGAGCAAGAGAAGTCTCTGCCCACAAGAGGCAAAAGTCTTATGATGGAGATGGTCAAATAAATAAGGAATTACAGGGTACCATGAGGGTTCTGCGCTCCTAACCCTGGGATCAGAATAGGCTTCCATCAGCCAAGGACTCTCTTCCTGTGTTCCTATTGCACCCATTTGGAATAATAAGAGAAGGAGAAAGAAGAGGAGGGAGTAAGAGGATAAAAAGAAAAGAAGGAAGAAAAAAGAAGAGGAGAACAAGAAGAAAAAGTGGATGAGGAAAAGAAAATAAGAGCTTAAAATTTAATGAACACTTAGTTTGTGTCAGAGGCTATGATAAAGCACTTTCCATGAATATTGTACTTAATCCTCACAACAACCCTACAAGGCTCCCATGTCAAAGAGGAAGAAAGCAAAGTAACAGAGCTTAGTCACTTGGAAATGTCACTCAGCTAGTAAGGGGAAGAGCCAAGACTCACCCTCAGTCAGATTAACTCCAATCCCATGCTGCAAAACACAGCATCAAACTCTTTGTATAGCAGTGTCTTAGTTTCCTGGTTGCTATCACAAGTACTACATGATGGGTTAAAGAAATGTATTGGCCCACAGTTTAGAGGCTAGAAGGATTGCTTTTTCTTGGGGTTGGTAGCATTCTCACCGGCCAGCAATTCTTGGGTTCCTTGACTTTCCTGACACATGGTGATGTCCTCTCGTTTCTCTTCCAGATTCCTGCTGATTCCTTGCTTGTGGCTGCTCCCCATGGCTTTCTCTTCGTTATGTCCGAATTTCTTCTGCTTATAAAGGACTCCAGGAATCCAGATTCAGGCCCACCCTCATTCAGTTGATCCAGACCTTAATTAAAAATTGTATATTCAAGAGATCTTGTTTATAATGTGTTCATACCCTCAGGAATGTGGATTATGACCAAGAACATGTCTAAATGTGGGGTACATAACTCAAGCCTCCACAAATAGCAAAGTGTCTCCATTTTGTGTGGGTAATTATAGAGTGAGGGCAATTATCACAATTCACTGTAAACATTCACACATTTGTCTCCCTCATCAGCCCATGTCCTCCTAGACTCTAGGAAATTCCTTAGGACCTAGACAATAGAGCCTACATATTATTCACCTATCATCTAGAGTCCCCAGCAGATAGATGACTCAGAATTAAGCCCGCAGTCAGGGTTAATTCAAATGGATTAATGCATACATGAATGAAGGAGTTCTTGAGTGAACAATCTATCCTAAGGGCTAGTAAGAACTGGATATGTTTGGGAAGAGACAGAGAGCTTTAGAGGATTGTGAAAACCAACAGCAGGCCAAGGTCCAGGCCAGGAACACAAGTTGTCAACATCAAAGAGGCCCATACGTAGGCAGCAGGCAGATGTCATGGGTGCTCGGTGTCAGTGGGGTTGGCAGTAGGAAATAGAGGGAGAATCAGGCAGGCTGGTGGCTGGCATCAAGGATTTGAAAGCAAGTAGCCAGTAGTGGAGCACTAAAGCAGGGCTTCAGTCCATTTGAGGACTCGGGTAATGGAGACGGAAGGTGCAAAGTTGCACTCCTTTCTCACAATAAAAGTGGGCATTCAGGCCTCTCTGTCTTTCCTCTGTTGAGAATCCCTCTTGCTCTTTGGTCCAAGGGGACTGCAGGGACGGTGAGCCAGTATGAATGTATTATATCCCCCAGAAAAAGCCATATTCTTTGATGAAATCTTGTGGGGCAGACATTTTAGTGGTGATTAGATTGGAATCCTGTGAGTGTTCCCATGGAGATGTGACCCACCCAACTGCAGGTGATAACTGATGAGATAATTTCCATGGAGGCATGGCACTGCCCATTAAACGTGGGCCTGAATTAGTTCACTGGAGCACTATATAAGCTCAGACAGAAGGAATGAGCTTGCTACAGACAAGAGGGACACTTTGAAGAATGCACTGGAACTGAGAGAAGAGCTTCAGCTTACAGAGACATTTTGGAGACGGCCTTTGAAAGCAGACTTTTGATCTGGAGAAGTTAAGAGAGGACAAATGCCCCAAAAGCAACTGAGAGTGACATTTTTGAAGAATTGCAGCCCAGAGAGGAATGTCCTGGGAGAAAGCCACTTTGAACCCAGAACTTTGGAGCAGATGCCAGCCAAGTGCCTTCCCAGCTAACAGAGGTTTTCCGGACGCCATTGGCCATCCTCCAGTGTTACCTTGGACACTTTATGGCCTTAATTCTAACTGTGTAACCAAATAAACCCCCTCTTATAAAAGCCAATCCATCTCTGGTGTTTTGCATTCCAGCAGCATTAGCAAACTAAAACAGATGGTTAAGCCTATTTATAATAATTTCTTGGTTTCAGCTGTGGTGGTAGGAGGTCTCTGGGAGCAGGAAGTCAAGCACATCATTAAGGGAAAGTATCTGTATTCAGTCAAAACCACTGGAGTTATCCTTGATTCCTCAAATTCTTTTACACCTCACATCCAAACAGTGAACGAATCCTGTGCAGTCTACCATCCAAATGCACCCAGCATCTGACTCCTCCAGAACACTTCCCACTGCTACCATTCTGGTCCCTGTCCTCATCGTCCCTTACCTGGTTTACTTCAATGGCCTCCTAACCGCCCTCCCTCCTTCTGCTCTCAACCTGGTCAGTCTGTCCTCAACACAATAGCCTGAGTGATTCTATTCTCATTCTGCCCCATTTTGCATTTGGTTGCTGCCCCTTCCTTATTGATATCTAGCATTTCTCTGTAAAACTGTGTTAGATATGCATTGCAGAGATCTTCTCTGAGCTATGGCTTGTCTCTCAGGGCACTGACCATTCACCCCCTCTGATACCTGCCTAGCTCTCTCAGAGGGTAAACCAATGTCCTGAGCTGCAAGGAGGTCCAGGCTAGCCTCCTTCTTCCTCTCTAATGTCATCTCTTACAACCCTGCCACTTTGTGACTATGACTGACTTACTCTCACCTCTGGGCCTTTACACTTTGCACTCACTGTTCCCTCTGTCTGGAATGCTCTTTTTCCATATATCCATGCACCCAGTCCCTTTCATCAGATCTTGGGTCAAATATTACCTTCTCAGTGAGGCCTTCTTTGCTACCTTATGGATAATTTCAGAACCCCTTTTAATTCACATCCGTGCATACTTCCACCTCCTCCCTCAGTTGTTTTTCCCCCTTAGCACTTACTATATATTTTCATATTTATCTTGCCTTTTGCCTGTCATGTTCACTAGAAGATTAGCCCCCTAAAGAGAGGGATTTTTGTTGTTTTGTTTCCTGCTCTATCACCATGTTACACATAGATGCTCGACATTTATTGGACAAACCAATTAAGAAAAATAGAGGTTAAATAGAGAAAATCCTGATTATGACCAACTAAAGTTAATTTTATTTCAATTTGAGATTATAGAGTCAATAAAATTGAGATCCTTAATACCAATTATAGGACACTGCCAAAGTTATCATAACAAATTTGACTTGATCTCCTTAACAATAATGAAAATAAGCTCTTTAGTTACGAAATTATATATTTTCATGTGTATATACACATACATATATACATATGCAAACATATACATATCATACATATATACATACAGATATATATCTTATATATACATGCAGTATGGGTGGGTATGGGCGTGTATATGTGCGTGTCTGCTTATGTATATATATGAAGGGGGGAGAACTTTCTCACATGTTTATTAGCCATTTTGCCTTTTTTAATCATGGAACTTTCCATAGATTTTAATATACCAATGTATTTATCAAATCCCAAGAACAAAATTTATAGTTTGAGTTCCATTACCCTAGCTTCTTTACCACATGAACTCACTGTTTTCAGAGTACCAATTACGGAAGGGAAACAATAGTTTGGAAGTTCTTCAAGAACTATCATCCTGATATATATGATTCCCTTTTTCCAATATCTCTTGACTTGCAATTCACTAGAACAGAGATTTCAAACACCAGGCAAATATACCAACAGCATCTGAGATATTGCTAACAATTGCAATACTCTTTATTGATAAGTCCCAGACAAGGCTTCAGAATCCTATTCAACCCAGTACTACCAGCAATTCATCAGAGTTGGTATGGAGATGAAGCAAATTTGCCATACCTGAGATCTGAAAGCACTACCACAATGTGGCCTCAATCTACATTTAAAATTTCATAACTTTATATAACTGAAAGCTCCAACTAAACCATTGTAATCAAGCTTTCTTATGCATATCCCGTAATTCTCACTGAACTGACACACACTGGTGATAACATATTGTGACTTTGTTTTAGGTTTCTGGCTGCCAAAGCAAATAGCATGCCATGGGTTGGCTTCAACAATGGCAATTTATTGGCTTACAGTTCTGAGGCTAGGAAAAATCCAAATCAAGGCATCATCAAGACAATGCTTTCTTCCCAAAGACTGGCATTCTGGGGCTGGTGGCCTGTCATCCTTTGTCCTTGGCTCCTCTATCACAAGGCAATGCACATGACGGCCTCTCCTTTCTCCTCTGGTTCCTCTGATGTTTAGCTTCTGGCTGCTGCTTCTGGCTTTCTCACAATCTGTCTAAATTTCACTCTGCCTATAAAGGACTCCATTCATCTATGCAACCTTCACAGAGCCCTGCAAGATGCCTTGCATATTAGAGGTGCTTAATAAATATTTTCTAAGTGACTGTCAACAAAAAGTTTAAGTAATTCCTATTTTAATCACATTACATCTAAATCTCTCTGTCTTTGAATTCCTATTGTATTTACAAGTCTCCAAAGTTGTTCAAAACTAGTTCCGTGCAATGCAAAGAAAGTTCTCAGTGTGTTATTTTAATGGGCCACTTTGATCATCTGTAATTTCTATGCCAAGCAGTTGAGATCCTGATTATTAAACACACAATCCTTTTTCCTCATTCTCTGGCCTACTTCCTGGACAGAAGAGATAATACCACATTATCTCAAGTGTTCTCATTCATGTCTTCTGGTTACTTCATGTATATAGAGCCAATCTCACCTGTATTATAAATCCTTAAGGATATAGGGGCAATATTTTCCATTGTACATCTGTTCCCCATGGTGCTAGTACACATACTTGCTAAACACTTTATATATGAGTGAGTGAATGAATGAATGAATGAATGAAACTTGAATAGGCAATCAAATAGTAGTAGGTAATTTCTCCTAATATTCCAACATGAAGACAGGCGAGTCTATGCAAAGAATTTTCCTATACTACTTAAATATATTTTACACTGTGAAACTAGTTCACAAGAAAATCAAGAAACCAAGGAACCCTAAACAAAACTTTTACAACAAAAGCATGGATCTTCTGAATTGCAACTAACATATATTTCAATATGAAACTCGAAAACAAGTCACCTGGGCCCTTCTAGATACCACACATCTTTAGCAAACTACCCATATATCTTACACACATAAACAAAGATCTTCCTCAACTTGGCACATCTCTGAACTTGCTTTGCCAAGAACAAAAACATAGTAAAGACCCTGGAAACTAGAGTGGAACCAGAGCACAGCCTCTAGCCATGCTTCCTTCCACCCAGCTGCTCTACAACCAGCAAACATCATCTAGCAACCTTCACAAAATCTCAAGACATTATAACACTGACCATTAAATTTTGGTGTGTTTCTCCATCCATAAAGAATCTCGTTGTAATAATTGAAACACTTCATGCTATGTTGGTGAGATAAGAATTTTGCTATATTTCCATGAAAGAGCAGAGGATTGACGTCCAACATAATGGGAAAGATCTGTTGGACCAAACAGAATGTGACTATGTAGCTTCCATCTACATACTTTTAGAAAGCTCTTAGGATGACTCAAAAACCAGTCATCACGGGAATTTGTAATATACAAAATCAGGCATAGCTGATAAAAGACACATGAGGACTTTTATATCTTCTTCAACAGAATCACCCAATTACCTTAAGATGTAAATTTACTAGTGTTATTCTGAAAAAATCACATTCAACCTTTTAAGTTCAATGTTAATAAGTTAAATAATTAAGGGAGCATTAATAACTGATGATTGATCCAAAAATAATGTACATAACAAACATGAAACTCTAATTATATCTCATTATTTGGGAAGCAGACTATCTTTTATTTCTTTCCTTTCTCACATCCCCTTCAAGTAAATATTGATCAAGAAACTCAACTTTTTCAATCTAAATAAGTTCCCTGATAAGGGACCATCTCTAAGGTTTTACTAAATCCAGTTGAAGAAACATGAAAACTCGTGTCTGCTAAGAGTAAAAAAACAAAACAAAAAACCCATATGTGTTTAAACCATTCCTATTACTATCCTTCCATATATTCCACCTTGCAGAAGTTTGCCTGGCTGTATCAATTGGAGTCTCTCAGATTTAACTGAACAATTTCTTCCTCTTCCCTGAGCTTTTCAAAAATAGAACAGTTGATTTTAAATAAACGAGCATGTGGAAAAAGAGCTAATGAAGTTTAAAGAGGCAATATGATTTCACTCTGGAATAACCTCTGAAGGGTACCAAACTCAAAAAGGTAGAGTCCAGGTATCCTAACGATGAAAAATACCCCTAATTATGAGTAAATGTACTACAAATATTTTGATGCTCTGTCATTTTCCAGTATCTTCTATCTGGAAATCACCTATCTGCCTTACTATGAAGACATTATACCCAGAACTGTGGCTGTATCCATATTCTACTTGAAAAACACATTCATATTGGCATGCAAAATGATCACGATCAAGTGTTGTTTCTCATAGTTATGGCCCAATGAGCTTGGAAGTTCCACATAAAGAGAAAGCATCCTTATGGCCAATATGAACTGAAACCCACTTCTCAATCATATATAATATCTTTATATATCATTTACCTTTTTTTGCAAAAAGCTTGAAGATATCATGCCAGCTACATAGTGGATATTAATGAAGTACACTGAATTAAATTGTTAACCTAGATATAATTTAATGTCCAGTGGTACTATAGATACTTCTTAAGGCCAAGACACACACACAGAGACAAGTGAAAGTCATTAAAGTGGGGGTTGGTTCCATTTATCTATTCAACCCTCATATCATGGGCAACGTGTCCAGTTACTAGAACACTATCATTAAAGATTCTTGCTGATGCATCTCAAGACAGTATAACACTGACCATTAAATTTTGGTGTGTTTCTCCATCCACAAAGAATCTCATTGTAATAACTGAAACACTTCATGCTATGTTGGTGAGATAAGAATTTTGCTATATTTCCATGAAAGAATGGAGGACTGATACAACCAACCACAAATATGACAGAAAGTCACCAAGAAATTACATTTGACTTTATCAAGTAAATCAATGACAGGATAGCTACACTATCATAAGTGCAAAAAATTGCCCAAAGAGAAATCGCAACTTGAAGAAGCTCACAGAAGTAAGGATCCCTTTTTGTGGAATATGTTTGCTTTAAAGTTGGCTCTAGTTTGACTTCTAGTTTACATGTGTGCCACTAAATATTTGATGGATGAGCAGAGGAAACAATATTTACTGTGTATGTATTATGTGCCAAGCCTTGTTCTGCTCACTCAATATAAAACAGTGAATGAAAAATGCAGGCAAACCTCTTTAAAATAATTATTCTGGAGGTGAAACAGACAGTAACAAGTAAACAAACAAATGCCCAGATGATCTCAGAGAATGATGAAACTGCATGAAAAAATTAAAACAAGGGGACACAACAGAGAGGAACTCTTTGGAGCAGTCTCAATTGCGTGGTCAGGGAAGGCTTTTTTGAGGAGATATGTCTGCAGCAGAGACCTGTATTGGCCCAAAGAGCCCACTGTGCAAAGAGCTGGGGACAGAGGATTCCGGACAGAACGAACAGCAAATACTACAAGCTAGACTTATTCAAGGAAGTAAAAGAAGCAGGCCCATGTGGCTGTAGCACAGAAAGCTCTGGTCTAAGGGAGCAGGGTATAAGATGAAGTAGACAAGATCACATAGGCCCTCATAGGCTGTGGTAAGGGTTATGGATTGTCATTTAAAGTGCAAGGAAAATTCATGCACTGGTTTATATTTTTAAAAGATCATGCAGCTGCTCTTTGGAAAGTGTGGTTTTTTGGAGTTGTGGCAGAAACAGGGAGACAAAACAAGAGGCTTTTGTAGTAGTCCAGGTGAGAGTTGATGGTGACTTGAATTAAGGTTATAGCACTGGAGATGGAAAGTAATGGATGAATTGGGGATATATTTTGGAGGTGAAGAAAATATGACTTGCTAGTTTATCAGGTGTGGGAGTGAAAGAAAGAGACAAAGACGAATTCTACATTTTTGGTTTGCGCAACTGGGTGGAACGATTTGAAGAGGAATAGGTTTGGAGGGGGTTTGGGGGGATTGAATCCAGTGGGTGTGAACTCATTTGTAAATAGGACCTTTGAAGTTGTTATTAGTTAAAAGTGTGCCCAAACTGAACGGAAGCAGGCCTTAATCCAATATGGCTTAAGTCCTTACAAGCAAAGGAAATTGGACACAGAAGAGAAGAAGCCACAGAGCAGTGGCTTGGAGCAGGCAGAAATGGAAGTCAACAGAATCTGGAAGAGAAAGAATTTCTTTCTCTACTTCAGCTAGCCAGCTTCTCCTGGGGAATTCACGGAAACCTTTGTTGGAGTCCCCAGCCTGCCACCTGCCCTATGGAATTTGTACTTGCCAATCCCCACAGTTGCATGAGCCAAATCCTATAATACATCTCATATTTATACATATCTTCAGTCCTGCTGGTTCTGTTTCTCTAGAGAACTCTGATTTATCCACGTTCTGCTTCTCAGATGACTATTAGATATAATAATAGTATCTACCTTATAGGGTTGTTGTGAAGAGAGACTAAGAACTATGTATAAGGCATTTAGAACAGTATCTAGCATAAAGTAATTTTTCAATAAATATTAACCATTATGATTATTCATCAAGTACAGATGTAAAGGAAGTTGAGGACTTAGACCTCTATGATAAGTCAGGACTGAAGATATAAATCTGGAAGTTATTATATAGAATTCAGTGCTGCACATACCATTTTTGGCAAAGGACCTTGTTTTTTTAATATTCAATTCATCATTGACCAATACTTTTGCAAAATCCTACATAAATGAATTACTTGAAAAAATAAAAAAGACAAAGTGCTAAAAAAAATACTAAAATAAAGACATAAAATACTTAAAGACATTCACTGTACTATGTACTAAGTGCTTGGATGCCACCACAATATCAAGTTGCTCTAAGAGTTTCTACATATTACTCTCAATTTCCGCACTTATCTCTCATTATAGATCAGTAATGAACAGTTTCCAAAACAGGCTAGGAAGTTTGACAAGCACCAGTACTCAAAGCCATGGATACAGCAAGGAAAGAAATGAGGCTCTGAAGCAAACACTGAGACAGATTTAACCATAAGGCAGGGGTGGTGGCTGGGTGGGATGGGAGTGGGGTTGTCATTAAAGTGGCCCAGAGCTGGCAAACAATGGGAAATCATATATATTTACAAGTAATTGGTGCTAAATAGAGTTAAAGAAAAAAAAGCCTAATCATTCTTGCCAGGAACTCGCTCCTCTTCCCACAGATGTCATATCTGGAGAGAAAGACACCCGTTTGCCTAATTCGCCCTCACAAGCACTTCAATCTAATTATCAGTGATACAGTCTAGGGCTTCTGATGCATTAAGTATCCAAAAGCTCCTTTGCCACCAACCTGGGCCAGGTTTGTGAATAACACAATTATCATACCTGATAGCTGTTCCCTAAGGATGCTCCAGGCTGAGAGTACTACCAATATCTCCGCTAATAATTCACCTGATTCTTGCTTTGTAATCAATCGGCTTTTCTCACTCAAAACTCTAGCTCCAACGGTCCGGACCGGAGAGCAGAGTGAATGACTTGAAATAATTCTTAGGGAAAAGATTCCTATTTCTGGGTGAAGAAGTCAAGAAAGCAAAGCACTCGTCATCAAGTCCAGTCCTTTGGTCAGCAAAACTTGCTTAACTTTACACTTTTTTAAGCCCCCCAAAAGGGAAAGCTGCCCCTGGAAACCCACTACCGTAGCGTTTGCTGGTCCCTTGGAAACGTGCTCACCCATTCTCATGGAATTCCAGGATAAGACAACGTGGGCAGCGGGTGAATGTGGAGTTGTAGAAACAGCGCGGGAGACTCTCCAATCCAGGCTACCGGAGCTTTGCTCGCGAGGGCACCCGCCCAGCCCGAGCGCGCGCCTACAGATCCCGGTGCTTGGGCCGAGCCCAGGCGCACAGGGGGCGCCCACCCAGGGATAGAGGCGGGGGCTGGCCTTGGGGGAGGAGCGGGGCCGGACGCTGGGGCAGGGGCGGACCCTCCAGCGGGGCAGGGGGGAGGAGGGGGAACTGTGCGTCCCGCAGGGCGCATGCGCATCGCCGCCGCTCCCCGCTCCTCCCCGCCCACCCCTCCCTGCCGCCCTCCCCGCCCCCGCCCCGCTGTCCAAGCCTCCCTCGCTCTCTCCTCGCCGGCTGGGTGCTGAAGTTGGGCGGATGGCAGCGAACCAGCTCCGCTAGAGGACCCAGCAGCCCAGCCTCGCGTCCCCGACCGCTCGGTTGCGCTGCCCACCCCTCCAGGAGACGGGGTAAGATGCTGTCTCGAAAGCTAGCGGTGCTAAGTAAATGACATCAAAATGTCTGCTTTATGCCGATGGATGGATTTTTTAAAAACGGGGTGGTAGGGGGGAGGTTGGTGAAGTAAAGAGGGGGCGGAGAGTACACTGCGATACCCCGCGGGGGGAGACTGCGGGCCGCCAGGGGGCTCGGCGGGGCCGCGCTGCGGGTGCGGCAAGTTGCACCCCGCGTCGCTGCCACGTCTGGTCGAGCCCGCTGCCCTCCAGCGTCCTGCCAGCTCAGGGCTCCCGGCGTTCCCGCGGGGTCCTCGGCGCCTTCGCGGAATGAATGGGCAGGGCAGGCTGGGGCGGGGGCGGCCCCGCGGGGGACGCGAGGTCCTACCGATCTATTGCCTGTGTTGGAAAACCGAACGGGCAATAAACAGTTCTTGATCGATCGGACCCCTCGGGGTTTTTCTTTTTCTTTTTCTCTCTTCTCTTTCTTTACCTTTGGGGAAATTCAGGTGGAGACGGTGTAAGCAAAAGGGTTTGCACAAATGGTTACCTTTAGCAGCGGTAAAAGATCTGGTATGTGTATGTGTGTGTAGGTGTGAGTGTAGGGGGTGGGGGGTCCTCTTTTGTTTCTTCTCCTTTCTTTCTTGGCCAAAGAAAACGGAGTTCTCGCGTGTAGGGCACCGGGTAGATTGCACAGCCCCGAGGGACCGAGCCTGAGGAACGCCCACCAAACCTGGGGCCGCTCTCCGGGTGGGCGTTTCTGAGACACCCTGACAGTGTGGGATGGTGGTGCTTTCATTATTGATGGAATCACAGCCTAATTGCTGCCTCCTTCCCAGCCTCCCTCTTCGTGCTGCTGCAGCGGCTGGGTGCAGGCACTCTGCCCTTTTCTCCTCTTCTCCTCACCTCCCTGTCTCCCTGGAAAATGTCGGAGGACTTGAGGCTGGCCTCCGAAGCTGCGGGTGGGAGGTGCTCCTCGCGAGCTGAGGCTGTGGCAGCGCGTGTCCGACGGCCGGCGCCAGCCTCCAGGGTCCCTGGGATCCCGGAGACCGTGCAGAGGTGGCCGGGCTAAAAGGATGCCCGCAGAGCCGGAACCCGCCCTGCGCCCTCTGCCACCGTGAGGATCCCGGGACAGCGGCTCACCTGGGATGATCTAGTCGCTTAGGGAAGGCTGAGCCTGGCCCCTGACATAGTTTTCCTAACCTCCCCGATCCTTCAAGAAATGCTTTCTTCTTTAAAGGAGTCACTGGAGGGTTTGTCTAGAGAAGTTTGCAAGCTTCTCCTAGTTGTTTCTTGTGTGTGTGTTTTGTTTTGTTTTGTTTTGTTTAATTCTTTTACATCGGGATTCTTTCCATCTTGGGATGGCTGTCAAATAAAGAGACTCTTATAATTGGGTTTCTATCTAGAATAAGCATTTCTGGGACTGGATGCCATCTGTATTTCCGGCGTTCATACATTCTGGTTTTCCGGGTGATGAACCCTTCTGAAAATCACTTAATCGGAGAAATGAGAAATTATTTTTACTCTTGTAATGGAAAATAATTTTTTTTTTTTTACTCCTGGATTCATAGCTGCTAGACAGGTGTGTTAAATAATTTTGAAAACCGTGAAACACTTAGTAACTTGTATTTGTTGTAAAGTCTTTTGTGGTAGGAGTAGCAGATATCCATGAAATATCCATCATGGCAGTGCGATGTGTACTCATTAATTCAATTCAATGAGAAGTTTGACCTCCCACAGTTAAGTTACTATTATTAAGCTTTTTTTTTCTTTTAGCATGAACGAAAACAGTAATTAGCACACTCATGGGAGAGTAGATTTATTTACCATTTTTTTAAATCTTATAAACTATGTTTAGAACAACCATGGAAGAGTGGTTTATTGACGTCTTTGGAGATGATAAAACGAGTGTTTATTATTACAAAGAGATTGGGCAATATTATTTCTTAAATATGATGACTCTCCATGGCAATGACACCTGATTTCAGAGCCATGATCACTCATCCTCCCTCCTGAAATTGTAGTCTAAAAATAACAATTAAAAAATAGCTAACACTAACTTACAATGTAAGGCATCTGTGAGGCCAGTTACAATCCTTTTTGTTCTACTTCCTCAACTGCTACTTGGTGTTTAGTCCTCATCCAAGGGAATTTGCTATCCCTGGTCAGTTTTAAGGCATTCAGATTTTCCTTCTCAAATAGGTGTCTCTTTGCCTTTGGGGAATCTTTGCAGGGTCCTAATCTATTTGAACTTGTAGTGTTGTAAGTACAAGACCGTTATCGTTCCTATGGACTTACTATATTTCTTATAAGTTTTTTAAATGTCTTCCTTAACATTTCCTACCACTAGGGAGCTTTGAAGGAAAGGAGAAATATGTATATTCTTACCCATTTGACCACATTATAACAGCCAAATAAAATAAAAGGGAATGATCTAAATCAAAATTGGTGAAATTCTGGTTGATCCATAAACTAAAGAGTAAGAAAGCATTTACCTGTTAATCTAGAGCTGTAGAGATAATGGCCCTTAGATTAGAAGTCCATTTGCTAAAGTACATGGGCTTTTCTGGAAAAGTGGAAAGTGGGCATGGGGACTGAGGTATGAGCTAAGAGGGATGGAATTCTATCAAACTATGTTTCTGCTGAGGATACTTTTTCTGATAGTCCAACTTTGCTTACCTAACAGTGAAGATATTGAGCTACCCAGAAGGGTAAATGCAAGTATTACTGTATACTCAGTGGATGAGAATAATGCTATGTGACATTAAAAGCATTTTATTTCATCTGACTACTACAGTTAGACATAGAGTGTAAGTATGAACGCATTGCAGATGTTTAAAAAATGTATGACATTTCCCAGGTTGGGGGGTGGGCAATGCCCTCAGAAATAAGTTTTTATGGAAAGTTTAAAAAATAAAACAAACCTTTGTTGTAGGTAGCCAGGACTTCTAATGTTAGATTGATGTTGTATACTCCCACCTTCCCTATCTCTCCTCTCTCTCCATCTCCACTGATCCCCCAAAGGATATTTTCCTAAAGTCCAAAGAAACCCATTTTGACTGCCATTGCTACTGTACCATCACCTAGCATAAAGTCTGGTCTAAGGCAGGTGTTAAATAGATATTTCTAAGTGAATAAATTTTACAGAATTGACATGGCTCATAAAAGTCTCTCAAGAGTCAGGATTACATTTTTTTTAAAGACCTCTCAGGCATTTTACCAAGTACACTAGTTTGAGATCCTAAAGGTTCTTGGTCCTATATCTTTTGAGAAAGCAATTTTTAAAATTGTTGTCACTTTGTGAATATATATGTTTTTAATATAGTATTTACATTATTGATTTGCTTCCAAATTATAAAAGCAGTTTTGGATCATCTAGGAAACAGAGAAGAACATTTAACAGAAAATGAAATATTTCCTGTGGGCAGCCATGGATGTGATGGACACGAGCTTTGGGGCAGGCTGACCTTAGCGTGGATCCTTGATTTTCCATTTAATAGCTTCGTCATCATAGACGAGTTAATGACTGGCCCTGAACCTCAATTTCCTCGGATAGACAATTGGGACAAATACCTCTTAGGATGGTTGCAAGCTTAAATACTGAGCAATGTATGTAAAAAGCAGAACATGGGTGTCTGGCAGGTACTGAGTAGTTATACTTTTTCCAATGTCTAAAAAATTGATATTAAAAATATAGAGTACTTTACCACCAGTCCATTTCCTAGCATAAATACACCATTTTTAAAAAGAATTGAATTCATATTGTAGAACTTAATACTTACTTTTTAAAAATTAGCATTACTTTGTTGCTATTTCCCAAGAAATTAAAATTCATATTTAATACAATTTAGTGAGTGAAAAATAGTTCAGCTTATGGATATATCTTTATTTAACCATTCTTTTATTTTTGGACTGTTAGGTTATTTACAATATTTTGGCATTTTAACTGATGTACATCCTGCCGCCTCAATTTTTTTTGCACATTCATATGCATTTTTTTCCTTTAGGCTAGATGTTTAGAACACCTCATTCAAACCACATAATAGCATCTTTTTTTAAATTCCATTTTATTGAGATATATTCACATACCTTACAATCATCCATGGTGTACAATCAACTGTTCACAGTACCATCATATAGTTTGCATTCATCACCCCAATCAATTTTTGAACATTTTCCTTACACCAGAAAGAATAAGAATAAAAAATAAAAGTAAAAAAAAAAAAAACCCAAATCATCTCCCCATCCCATCCTATTTTTCATTTAGTTTTTGTCCCCATTTTTTCTACTCATCCATCCATACACTGGATAAAGGGAGTGTGAGCCACAAGGTTTTCACAATCACACTGTCGCCGCATGTAAGCTACATAGTTATTAGGCGTCTTCAAGAATCAAGGCAGTTTGATAGTTTCAGAATACTGTCTTTTTAAAAATCTTTGCTAACCTGGTAGGTGAAAATGATATTTTCCAAACTTATTTCTTTGGTTACAAATAAGGCTAATTACTTTTTGACTTGCTTTATGAGCAAATTTTATTTTATTATATTTTATTTTTGCCTTTGAGGATGGCTTGTTCATGTCTTTTGCCCATTTTCCACTGGTATTCTGGTAGGCTTTTCTTATTTATTTGAGTGCTGAGGTTACTTAAAAAAAAAAAAAAAAAAAGCCAAAGCAAACAAGGAAAGGAAGTGCTTAATGGCATGGGTTACAGAGATCATTATGACTGGGCCAGGCTCAAACTCAGCTGGCACAGAGCAAACAGCATCAAAGTCTGATGACAGAAGAGCTGCAAGCAGGATTAAGGCTGTCATAGTGTCCATACACTTAGCCATCCTGCTGGCCTTTTTCACATGCATGGTGCCTTGTAGAAGCCCAGAATTACAAGACAGTTTTCTGTCTGATCACTGTACACACAAAAACCTTACTGTAAGGAGCTTGTGCATGAAGAGGTCCCAGATTTCTGTGGATTGTTTCATGGATTGCACTGGGTGATCATTGCTGGCTGCCAGTGTTATAGGAGGACTTGCAAGTTTTCCAGAGATAAATGGAATTGAAAGGAAAGGTGGAAGTGGATAGTGGTCTTACAGGGCATTGATTAAAAATTTTCGTCAGAATTAAATTAATTAAATTTAATTACAAAGCCATATTAGATTAATTCTCTTCTATCTCAAGTTTTAAGACATAGGTGGGATTTAGATATTCAAAAGATGAGAGTCTAATCTAACCTTAATGAGTTCTGATTTGTATTATTTCATATGAGTCAGTGATTTTTAAGTGCCCGGTTTTGACTTTTTTAAATTCCATGATGTTTGAAACATTAGGATTCAAAATCTTAAGATTTAGTTTGGAAAATCCTTTAAATACTAAACTACTTAGATGGTATAAACTTTAATATGTATTGATGGTTCAACTTTATCAAATATAGTACAATCTCAGTAATTCAGAATCAACCAACCTAGAAATCAGATTGAGCTGTGGTGGGAAATACAATCTTGTTTAAATAGAACTGGATTTGGATTCTTATGCTACTATTTACTAGATATATGGACTCTCTCCATCAAACTATAAAAGTACATCATACACATAATTCTAGCTTGAGTGTTAAAAATCTAAACTCTCTGTGAATTTCTTAAATATTGTATTTGAAATAAAAAAAAAAGCCCTGTGTCAATAAATATAATTTTATAATAGACAATGAATGTGATTCATGAAGCAAATATTTACTTCCTTATATTGGGGCTCAGGCTATTCATAGTACAGATGATTGCTATTGAAATACACACGTTATAAATCTAGAGCCATGGTGTTACAATAAAGCAGAAACAACCCAGGGGATATTATGGCATAAATGAAATGAGCAGGTGTTATTTTATTTCTTCAATTATCTCGGATCATCCCTCATACATAGTGAATCAAATCCAAGGAAAACTCTTGTGAAAGTTGACACTTTCTCAATTTATTTCTAGTCTCAATGAAAGGCGGGGCATTTTTTTTGGTGTATTATGAAAGCGTATCTAATCCAGAGATTTTATGAGCTAGTTTTAACTCTAGGAATACCATACCACGTACACTACATCCTGTTAAACCCAACTCTTTTTTCTCGTGCTGCAGTTAATCAAACAAGTCTGCTATATGAAAAACAGCCTTCTATGTGATTTAATTTAGAGGATGTGGGAAACCATATATGGCAAATCGTCTTTGAAAGAAATATGATTTGTTAGAAAGAGCCAAGATTTTAGATTCAGATAACCAGGGATTTTGCCCTAATCTCTTTTACCCTTAGTAGCATTATCTGTAAAATTGAAGGCAATGATTGTATATCGACGTGTTGAAGGATTACATGGAATCATATCTATAAAAATGCTTCATAAATTGGTAATCACCATGCAAGTGTAAATACTGTGCTAGTGTTAAATAATTAAAATAATTACAAGAAACATTGTATAGATGATAAGTGCTCTGAGGGATTTTAATTTCTCATCAATATTTGTCTTAACTTGGGTCCTTATTAATGTCAAAGCCCCCCCCCCCCCATGTGTTTTCTGTGAGTGTTGTCTTTTCCTAATCAGGTTGTTTAGAGAACCATTTAGGTGAACATTCATCCATCTACAAACATTTTTGAGCACGTACTATGTATGTGGCAGGCTCTCTGATATGATTTTGGGTACAAAGGTTAATCAAGCATGGCCCCTTTCCATAGGAGGTTCACATACAGACTTCTTCAACTTATTATTATTTTGCTTTATCTGGTGAGCAATGGGCATTCTAAGCTTACAAGTCAAGACTGAATATAATATGGAGTTAGGAGCAAGGATCTCCTTAAGATTTAGCAGTTTGGGCTAATGGACCCCACAATCTAGGAGCCTCAATCAAGAGCAAGTAAACTGCTGAGCAGGGACTTAGCGATAAGGAGAAGGGAAAGCTGAAAGTGGCTCTGCTTGTGGATAATTTAACAACCACCACCACAACAGCAAAACTACAAAAGACTTGAGGTGCAGCCCTCTTTCCCAAACCCCCCAACTCCCCATCATTACAGTAAAGAATATGTCTGCATACCTCTGTACTTAGGCTCTTTTTCCCCCACTTAAAGCTACCTTGGGTGATCATGATAATATAATTTAAGGTATATTAAAATGTTAGGGTGCAGAGGTGAGCAAAAGGAGACAAAAAGAGTGATGTCCATACTTCCACAGGATCTACATTTCCAGGCAATAACTTGATATTATGAATTTCTCTTGATACTATTGCACTTTAATTTTGGATAATAATCTTTTGCAATATAGTACATTAATCAGAAATCCAGAATATTTTTTTTTAGATGGAAAAAAAATGATTTTGGAGAAAAAAAACTATCTTCATCATTAACCAGTTGAAATCACTAAGGCAATTTGATTTCTAAGTATAGAGGCAAGGTTTATTCTGATCTAGAGAGATTTGATACCATTTATAAAATTAGGGTAAAGACTTCAAATGCTTCCTAGGAAAATCTCCTTAATATACAGTTAATTTGCCTATCTACAGTAATGAAAGACATTGACATTATGAATGAATTAACTTGAAGGTAAGCCAATCCCTCATTTCAGGCACTAAATTTAACTTGCTTGTCATTCAGTTTTTAACTGGGCTGTTAATAAGTAACCATATGTGCTTATTTGAGTTTTGAACCTATTTCTTTCTCAATTTACTTCTACTCAGCCCTACGATACGGCATTTACCTGTGACCTGGAAAATTAGTTTGATCAAGACTCACCAGATGAGAGCAAAGGAAAAATGAGTATCTTACATGAGGGCACTAGTGCCTGGACATTCTATAAAGCAATAAAATAACCTATGTAATTTACAAATTGTTATGACTAAATGAATGCCATATTGTGGAGTACCAAATTTAAATACTCCAATGTGAACTGGAGTATTAAACTCTTCCCTACCTAATCGCTGCCCTCCCCCTTGCATGGGATCTGACCCCCAGGGGTGTAAATCTCCCTGGCAACGCAGGATATGACTCCCAGGGATGAGTCTCGGCCCAGCATCATGGGATTGAGAACATCTTCTTGACCAAAGGAGGGATGCAAGATGAGGCGAAGCAGAGTTTTAGTGGCTAGGAGATTTCAGGTGGATTCAAGCGGTCACTCTGGTGGACGTTCTTATGCATTATATAGATAACACTTTTTAGGTTTTAATGTATTGGAGTGGCTGGAAATAAATACCTGAAACTATCAAACTCCAACCCAATGGCCTGGACTCTTGAGGATGGTTGTGTAACAATGTAGCTTACAAGGGGTGACAGTGTGATTATGAAAACCTTGTGGATCGCACTCCCTTTATCCAATGTGTGGAAGGATGAGTGGAAAAATGGGGACAAAAACTAAATGAAAAATAGGGTGGGATGGGAGGGATGATTTGGGTGTTCTTTTTTAATTTATTTTTTATTCTTATTCTGATTCTTTCTAATGTAAGGAAAATGTAAAGAGGTGGATTGGGGTGATGAATGCATAGCTGTGTGATGGTGCTGTGAACGTTTGACTGTGCAACCTGCATGATTGTGTGGTACGTGAATATATTTCAATAAAACTGAATTTAATTGAAAAAAAAATCTTCCCCACCTACTGTTTGGGCAAAGCTTGACATTTGATTTTCCTCTCTCTTTTTATTATTATCCTTATTAATTATTATTATTATTTAGATAAATTGAGGCAGGATATCAATTCTTTTCATACATTCAACATCTTACAATAAAATGGGTGTTTACTGTTATTTTATATCATTTTAGGGTATTACAATATTTGCCAGAAATTTAAAACATATCAAGAACTCAAATGTTAAATCTCTTAGAAAAAAGAAAACCCTGCTGTTTTATTCTCTTCTGTTAGTCAAGGATAAATTGGCCTGATTCTCATTTTTGTGCTAGTCTGTAAGTAAATAATCCTGGCAATTTTGACTTGAGCTTTCAGAGCTCATATTTTCTTCATCTGCTTATACCTAGTAATCTCAATTTTATTGTTGTAGAAACAGTTTAGACTAAATTACCTATAGTAAATCCACTTTTATTCATATAAATGGTAGGTTTGGTTGAAAGATACATTTATATATCATTTTTACTACTGGAAACCAAGAGATGGAAAAATCCTTATACAACTGGAATTGTCTCCGATTTTAATATAATTTTAATACATTGAAAAGATGACTTTATGTGTCAGTGGATATGTTTGTGTTCGGTAGTGACAAAATGACCTGAAACCTGTGTTCCAAAAGAAAAGATGCATAAATTAGAATACAAGGGAACTAACAATGAGATACGAAGGAAAGGAAAGTAAAAACCAGGAGGTTAAGATCAGAAAGCAAGACTATTAGCTAAAAACTCGTTATATCTTGAAGTATAATATCATCCAATACATTATTATATAACGCTGCTGTATTATGTAACCACTTGTAGCTCTGTGAATTTATGTGACCTAATCTGGAGAAGGTAATTTTTTTCATTAATTCAGTAATTTCATTGACCGAACTTCTGACTAATGCAAGTGGTATTTCATGAGGTAGAATTTCATTACATAAACATGAATTCCAGGGAAAAAAATGTGAAGCACTTTTTTTGAGCTGACATAGGTTACTTTAAATAGTTAAAAATTCTTATAGGTGATAGCAAAATTCTATATAAATCTGCTCCAGATTTTTCTTCTTAAACACAACTACTCCCAAGTCCATCAATTATATTTTTGTTATGTAAAAACCTTTATATTCTGCTTTAAAATACCAGCAATGAAGAAATGAGCATGCGAAGTTGTTTTGTTTTTTTTTTTTTTTTTTTTCCTTTTTTTTTTGAACCACAGAGCAGTGCAAATGACCTAATGTCTAAAATACTTAAGGCTTTGGGGGAGTGACAAGTGTGCTTGGACAAGCTTGTCTGCTCAGTGCCATGGAAGTATCTTTACGGGAATGTGGATTTATGGCTTAGTTTAATCATTGCAAGCAGTTACTCTTTGAAATTGCTGATTTTAACCAAAATCAGCTTTGGCACCCAAGTGTGCTGACATCTGACCACCAGCCCCAAGAGAGTTCTAGTCTGAGTAAGATCTAAAGGAAAAAGAAGGAGGTTGTTATGTGTATAATTATGTCCCCCAAAGAGACATTTTCGAGTCATAACATTTCCTCGCGAGTGTGACCTTATTTGGAAGTAGGGTCTTTGAAGATGTGATTAGTTAAGGAGGCCAAACTGGAGTGGGTGGGCCCCAATCCCATATACTCTAACTTGTATCTATACAAAAAGAGAAAATTCTGGCACAGAAAAAGAGAAGGCGGCCATATGACTGACAACTGGAGCAGGGATTGAAGCCCAAGGATTGCTGACTACCAGCAGAAGCCAGGAAAGAGCCATGGAGCAGAGTCTTCCCTAGAGACTTTGGGGGTGCTTGGCCCTGCCAACATCCCTATTTCAGACTTCCAGAACTACGCGTGAATAAATTTCTGTTGTTTTAAGCTACCCAGTTTGTCATGCTCTGTTGCATCAGCCTTGAAGACTAAGACAGAGGTCATGTACTTGAGACTAGAGCTCAGGGGGTAAAATCTAAAAAGCTAAGTTAGGGACAGGCAGAAATAATAGGAAGAGAGAGAGATCTTTTGGTGCCTTGGTAAATATGGCCAGTGTGGGTCTGAGTTTCCAAGTGTTTGCTTTAGATTCCAAGCTTTCTTCAGGTTCAGCCAGTTATCACTTTCACCCCTGCTGTTCCCTGCCTCCTTCTCCTTAAACAATGCACCATGTAATTGGATCTCTACTCTGTAACTATAACTGGGAATAGTAAAATTAAGTAAACCATAGCCTAGGCTCAAGGAACCTACAGATTAGTTAAAAAGAGAAGATGCATATGTAAATTTCTATTATTATTATAATCTAGGAGAGAAACAAAATGCTGTGAGGACTCAGGAGCTTGAGAATCACTGTAACTGTAAGTGGCCAGACTGAGATTTGGCAAAAGTTTCAAAGAGATAGTGACGTTTTCTCCGATTATTGAAAGACAGAATTTTGACAGAAATTGTCCTTGAGTCCTTCTATGCTCAAGGACAGTAAATAGAGAAAGGCACAAAACTAGGAAAATTCAGAGGACAGTGTGGCACAATTTTCCAGAAGTGGACAGTAAATGTAGGGAATCACAGAATGAGAAGGCCAGAAAGGAGGCTGTTCATATCAAAGTGAAAAGTTTGATTTTCTCTGATAGGTAAAGAGGGACCATTGAAGCTGTCTAAATAGAAGAGTTACAGGCTAAGAGTTGTGCTTTGGAATGGACACTGTCAGGTGTTGGAAAGAACGCTGTACCTAAAAGAGAATAAGGCCCACACGATTGTGGAGGAGAAAAGAATTTATTCACAATTGTTCTAGTTTGCTAATGCTGCCGGAGTGCAAAATACCAGAGAAGGATGGTGGTTTATTTGGTTACACAGTTACAGTCTTAAGGCCATAAAGTGTTCAAGGTAACACATCAGCAATCGGGTACCTTCACTGGAAGATGGCCAATGGTGTCCGGAAAACCTCTGTTAGCTGGGAAGGCAAGTGGCTGGTGTCTGCTTAAAGTTCTGGTTTCAAAATGGTTTTCTCCCAGGATGTTCCTCTCTAGGTGGCAGTTCCTCAAAAATGTCACTCTTGGTTGCTCTTGGGGCATTTGTCCTCTCTTAGCTTCCCCGGAGTAAAAGTCTGCTTTCAACGGGCGTCTTCAAACTGTCTCTCATCTGCACCTACTCTCACAGCTTCTGTGCATTCTTCAAAGTGTTCCTCTTGGCTGTAGCTCCTCTTCAAAATGTCATGCTCTGCTGCACTGAGTTCCTTTTGTTTGTCAGCTCATTTATATGACTCCAGTGATTTAATTTAGACCCACCCTGAATGGATGGGGTAACACCTCCATGGAAATTATCCAATTAGAGTCATCACCCACAGTTGGGTGGGGTGCATTTCCATGCAAACAACCTAATCCAAAAGTTGCAACCTAATCCCCACTAACATGTCTGCCCCACAAGATTGCATCAATTTCTGGGGGACATAATACATTCAAAGCAGCACAACGATCTTGCAAGAATGGATGCCCAACCAAAAATGTGGCAGGTCTGCGGAACAATAGAACATAGCAATATTTATACCCTAAGCCTAACATGCAAGTCCCTCCCCTGTTTCTCCATTGGCTGGATACTCCAGAGGGTACAGCCTATCTGAGACAGCTAACTAGCCTGCCTTTGGGATTTTAAATTGTACAGCCTATCCAAGAGAGCTAACTAGCCCACCTTTGATTATACCACACATTCCTTTACATTCCAGTTACTCTGGTTATTGCTTGTTTTTACCCATATAAGGAGCTAGTGCCAACTCTGGACTTAAGTCAGGGGCCCTTTCCCCACTCCCTCCTAACTGCGGAGCTGGTTCAAGCTAGTTTTGCAGCCCTTTGTTCAGTAAGTTTCATTTCTCCCATTTCACGCCATTTTGTGTGAAAGCTAAACTTGATTCTATTCTTACACAGGTCTATGCAGTGGAAGGTAGAAGGGACGTAGAAGCATGATTTTAGATGTCTAGGGAAGAGAAAATGCAGCGGAATTGGGAAACAATTCAAGTTCCCAACCTAGGCCAATAGAATGATGATGCTGTGAGAACATGTTAGATTCACAGCCCCCTGGACTTGGTCATCACTGGGATTTGTAATGCATAAAAGGACCCTTAAAGCTGATGTAAAAGATTTGAGTCTGTGTGCCTGGGTTCCAATAAGATATGGAGAAATCAAAACAAGAAGAGATAAAGAAGAAATAAGTTGAGGTCAGTTTGGGAAATAGTTTGGCATATATATCAGAGTTCACACAGATGTTTAGCAGGCAGTTGATTAAAACATCCTCAGCGAACAAGTTCAAAGAAATGTTGCTATATTAGGTAACTTTCTTGGGGTAGAGTAGGAACATGTTGGAAGTAAAGTAGTTATCTTAGGTTAGTTGTCTTTTTCTTACTCCCTTGTTATGGTCTCTTTGAAATGTTCTTTTATTGTATGTTTTTTTTTTCTTAATTATTTTTTTTTATTTTTTTATTTTTCATACAGTTGATTTAAAACAAAAAAAAAAGTTAAAAAACAAGGAAAAAAATATGTAGAGACCCCTTGAGGAGCCTGTGGAGAATGCAGGGGTGTTGGCCTACCCCACCTTGATGGTTGCTAACATGACCAGAGACATAGGGGACTGGTGGTTTGATGGGTTGAGCCCTCTACCACAGGTTTTACCCTTGGGAAGACGGTTGCTGCAAAGGAGAGGCTAGGCCTCCCTATAATTGTGCCTAAGATCCTCCTCCCGAATGCCTCTTTGTTGCTCAGATGTAGCCCTCTCTCTCTAGCTAAGCCAACCTGAAAGATGAAATCGCTGCCCTCCCCCCTACATGGGATCAGACACCCAGGGGAGTGAATCTCCCTGGCAACGTGGAATATGACTCCCGGGTAGGAATGTAGACCCGGCATCGTGGGATGGAGAACATCTTCTTGACCAAAAGGGGGATGTGAAAGGAAATGAAATAAGCTTCAGTGGCAGAGAGATTCCAAAAGGAGCCGAGAGGTCACTCTGGTGGGCGCTGTTACGCACAATTTAGACAACTCTTTTTAGGTTCTAAAGAATTGGGGTAGTTGGTGGTAGATACCTGAAACTATCAAACTACAACCCAGAACCCATGAATCTTGAAGACAATTGTATAAAAATGTAGCTTATAAGGGGTGACAATGGGATTGGGAAAGCGATAAGGACCACACTCCCCTTTGTCTAGTTTATGGATGGATGAGTAGAAAAACAGGGGAAGGAAACAAACAGACAGACAAAGATACCCAGTGTTCCTTTTTGCTTTAATTGCTCTTTTTCACTTTAATTATTATTCTTGTTATTTTTGTGTGTGTGCTAATGAAGGTGTCAGGGATTGATTTAGGTGATGAAAGTACAAGTATGTAACGGTACTGTGAACAATCGAATGCACGATTTGTTTTGTATGACTGCGTGGTATGTGAATATATCTCAATAAAATGAAGATTTAAAAAAAAAAAAAAATCCTCAGGGATACAAAATGTATCAAAGACCTAAATGTAAGAGCTGAAACCATAAAGCCTAGAAGGAAACATAGGGTCAAATCTGCATGAGTTTAGATTTGGCAATGGTTTCTTAAGGATGACACCCAAATAACAAGCAACAAAAGAGAAAATAGATATAATCAACTTCATTAAAATTAAATACTTTTGCACATCCAAGGATGCTATCAAGAGAGTGAAAAGACAACCCCTAGAATGATAGGAAATATTTGTAAATTATATATCTGATAAGGGTTTAATACCCAAAATATATAAAGAACTCTTACAGCTCAACAACAAAAAGACAACTCAGTTTTAAAAGTGAGCAGAGGACTTAAATAGACATTATCTGGATAAAGGGAATGTTGGTCACAACGTTTTCACAATCAAATGGTCACCTTGTAAAAGCTATATAGTTACACAATGACCATATGGATGGCCAATAAGCATATCAAAAGATGCTCAACATCATTAGTCGTTAGGGAAATTCAAACCAAATCAAAACCACAGTGAGATACCACTTCTCACCTACTAAGATGGCTGTAATGAAAAAAATGGAAAATATCAAGGACTTGGAGAAATTGAAACCCTGATGTATTTCTGGTAGGAATGTAAAATGGTACACCTACTATGGAAATCAGTATGGCAGTTCCTGAAAAAGTTAAACATAGAGTTACCATATGATCCAGGAATTCCACTTCTATATACCCAAATAAATTGAAAGCAGGAACTCAAATAGATACTAGTATACTGATGTTCACAGTAGCATTACTCACAATAAACATAGGTGGAAACAATCAAAGTGTCCATGAACACATTAATGGCTAAACAAAATGTGGTATATCCATAAAATGGAATACTGTTCAGTCATAAAAAGGAATTGTGCTCTAATACATGCTACTACATGGATGAACCTTGAAGATATCATATTGAGTGAAATAAGCCAGACACAAAGGGACAAATATTGTATGATCCACTAATACGAAAAAATCGAGAATGAGCAAATTCACAAAGAAAGTAAGTTAGAGGTTATCGAGAGATTGAGGCAGAGAGGAATGGGGAGTTGTTGTTTAATGGATACAGAGTTTCTATTTGTGGTGATGAAAACTTTTGGAAATAGATAGTAGTGATGGATGTACAACTTTGTAAATTTAATTCATGCCGCTGACTTGTACCATGAAAGATGGTTAAAGTGGCAAATTTTTTGTTATATATGTATTTTACCACAATAAAAAATAAGGCCTCAGGGCAGCATTACTCCATGCAGCAACTGCTAAAGAAACTGAAAAAGAGATTAGAGTTCAATTAGAGATATGATGAAATGGAGTTGGTTAGGACTAAGGTAAATCAAAATGCAGGGTAAAGGATGATACTGACTATATTTTAAAACTTCAACTTCTGTGTGAGTCCAAAGGAAGGCCCATTATTTGGTACAAAATTTAAACTTTCTGTAGCACACTATCTAATGTAACCTGCATGGTCAGTTTATTTAAACAAATAATTACCTGGAACCTAGAGTAGGGAAGAGATCCTGTTATTCTGTATAGGTTAATGTAATACCCCAATACAGTCCATATTATTTGGGACAGAAAATAATATTTGCAAAGTCCCCTTGACAGACTGAGGAAAAATGTGGAAACATTAAATTTCTGCACCTGGGGAACTCCTTATGATCTCTCAAGCATTAGGGATTCCCAATTTAATAAGCCAAGCCCTCAATCTTGGGGCTTGCCCTCATGAAACATTTCTGCAATGGGGAGGCTAAGCCTACTTACAATTATGCCAAAGAGTCACCCCCAAAGCACCTCTTTGATTGCTCATATGTGGCCTCTCTCACTAAGCCAACTCTGCTTACATGACTCCCAGGGGTGAGCTTGACCCTGGCATCGTGGGGTTGAGAAAGCCTTCTTGACCAAAAAGGGGAAGAGAAATGAAACAATCAAGTTTCAGTGACTAGAGAGATTTCAGGTAGAATCAAGAGGTCATTCTGGAGGTTATTCATATTCATCATATAGACACTCCTTTTCGGTGTCAAGTGTGTTAGAATAGATAGAAGGAAATACCCGAAACTGTTGAACTGTAATCCAGTAGCCTTAATTCTTAATGATGATTGTGTAACTGTATAGCTTTTACAGGGTGACCATCTGATTGTGAAAACATTGTGACCGACATTCCCTTTATCCAGTGTATGGGCAGATGAGTAATAAAATAAAGAAAAATAAATAAGTAAATAATGGGGGGGGGGGGATAAGGAGTATGGGATGTTTTGGATGTTCTTTTTAATTTTTTTGAGTAATGTTCTAAAATTGATTTTGGTGATGAATGGATTCAAGTATGGTGATTGTATTCTTTGGATGGATTATATGGTGTGTGTATGTATCTCAATAAAATTGCATTAAAGAAAAGGTCTCAGGGATATCAGTTGATTAATCAGGAAGCAACGAGTGTGATCTTAGGCTGTGTCATTAGAGACATACGGTGTCTAGAATAAGATTGGTAACAGTTCTGTTCTGTTTTGCATATATTCAAATCACAGCTGGAATGCTATTTTGAATTTGGTTCTAGACACCATGGTTCATAATATGTATGGTGAAATTAACTTATAAAAATAAGAATAACTCAAGTGAGAAATGATTGGAGCAAATCATAACCTGAAATAGAGAGGTTTCCTTGGAGAATATGTGTGTTTTGCCATTTGGAAGAGAGCCATGTGAAGTGATTAGACTAATTATAATTGTCCCAATGATGCAATGGAAATAGTGAAACCAACCACATGGCAGGGTTGTGAAGAGATCATATGTGCAAAGCCCTGGCACACATTTGGCCTTCAGTGCTTTGAGCTCTTGTTCCTCTTAGGAATAGCATTAGAACGAGTGGGTATGTGTCATACAGAGAGATTTTGCCATTCTATTGGAAATACCTTTATAACGGTCAAAGCCAGCAATAATAAGATGGACTGCCTTGAGAGGTGGTGAGTTTGAAATACTGTTTCTTTTTAAGCCCTTGAAGTCCCAGGTGTAGTATCAAGATGAGATCTACAGAAGCCCGTGGGGCAGTTATAATTCTTGTGAACAGAGACTAGTTGGGCATCTGAATACTCCTGCATCTGAAAAGATCAGCATATGAGACAGCAATACAGAGGACCGTGTCCTAGAGAGCAAAAAAAATAATTAGGAAGGTGGGGGAGAGGGCAGTTGAGTGTACTACAAAACATGGATACAATTGTTGCAATAGGAGCACTACATTTTAGCTCCGAGTTTCCTGGTGGCCATAGTAAAAGGTGGAACAGGACAGGTTACTTATCACCCATTGATTGATTAAAGAAAACAATTTTCCAGAAGAACTTTTATTTCCTTGTACTAAATTCTTTGAAGAGCATATACCATGGATTCAAGAACAGTGAGTAACATATTAGTCAGTGTGGTCAACAGTGGTTGTTAAGATGCAGAGAGTTAACAACTGGGAGAGTTAAGGCAGGCATACACTTGGCAGAAATGTTATGGAGAGGATTTTACGACTGGAAGGATGAGTGAACTGCAAGGGATTCATTCAAACTCTGAGATTTAAATTGAGGTTCCAGTAGTTTGGAATGCAAACTCAGGAAAAAGGCTGGAGCTGGAAGTGAAATTTGGAAATCTTTTACACAGAGGGGACAGTAGTAGGGAATTGCCAAAAGGAAAAAGTGCAGAGAGTGGATGAGATCTGAGAATAGAATTGTGGGGTCTATCTGCATTTAATGAATATGTGGAAAAAAGAAGGAAACTTTTTTAAAAAATGAAAATAAAGTGTTAAAAAGAGAATGGAACATACTGTAGCATTTCATGAAACCAAGGAAGTAGAGATGTTTTTAACAAATTTTATTCACATTTATATTGATCTTCCAAACAGAGTGGGCAGAAAGAGACAGGATTCAGAAGGAAGAACAGCTGTGTTGTGTCATGAGGCAGAAAAGATGATGACCAAGACGATGCACTAGATTCTGCAATGAATAAATTCCTTGTGATTGTCTAGAAAGCACTTGTGATTGATGATTTACATATAATCTATTCCAGAATGTTTGAGACAACTTCAATAAAAGCACTGTCACATAAGGCAGTGAAAACAAAATCAAGTTAAGAAACCACAAGGCGAAATAATTAGGAAGGGGGAGGCATTTGAGTGTACTACAAAACATGGATACAATTGTTGTTGCAATAGGAGCACTACATTTTAGCTTTGAAGTTCCTGGCGGCCTCAGTAAAAGGGGGAACAGGACAGGTTACCTGTCACCCACTGGGTAGATTAAAGAAAACAATTTTCCAGAAGAACTTTTATTTCCTTGTACTAAATTCTATGAAAAGGATTCAGGAACAGTGAGTAACATATTAGTCAGTATGGTCAACAGTGGTTCTGTTAAGATGCAGGCTTGTTTAGAATTACTGTTTCTTTTTAAGCCCTTAAAGTCCCAAGTGTAGTATCAAGATGAGGTCTACAAAAGCCCATGGGGCAGTGATAATTCTTGTGAGCAGAGACTAGTTGGGCATCTGAATACTCCTGCACCTGACAAGATTAGCATACGAGACAGCAATAGAGAGGACCCTGTCCTAGAGAGCAAATAACAAGGTTCTTCTGGGAACATGGGGGAAAGAGGGCACCTCACTCCTTGCAACCTCAGGTCCTTTGCACTTGCTGCTCCCTCTGCCAGAAAGCACTTGCGCTCTCTCGCACTCTCTCTCACTCAACTCTCTTGCTTGCTTGCTCTCCTACCCCCCCCATCTTTCTCATCATTCATGTATCAGTTCAGATGTTGCCTTTTCAAAGGGACCTATGCTGGCCTTCCTTCCTAATGTTGTCCCTTCTTTGTCCCTTCCATCATCTGACACTCACAATAAGAATCTGTTCTAATTAATTCATGGCACATACTGCTGTTGATTATTCTATTATCAGTCTCCCTCCTCCTGCAAGCTAGAACATTAGGACAATGCTAGAAACAGAGTAGGTTCTCATGTTGAAGGAAAGCATGTTTTGCATCTGAGAGGAATTCATCTCAGTGCTGATGTAGTAATTCAATGGGATGACAGTGCTGGCAATGGAATAAGTTCTTACATTGTAGGCTCAGAAGATGATGATGATGGTGATAATGATGATGATGATAATGACACAATTTTGTCCTGGGAACTTTAAGAACATTGGGGTTTGAGGGAAGAACACAGGTTCTCTGTACACTTTCCTGTCCACCCACAAGGAGCAGGGGTGCTATATGAACGGCAAGCTTGTAGGTATTCATTGGATCACGTTTCTCAGGGATAGAGCCTAAGTAAGGAAGAGGACAAAGAACCTTATACCGTGGCAAACTCCCTTTCCACTCCTTTTGGATAAGATGGTTTACTATCACCCACTTAAATTCTGCAGAATATCTTTCAAAAAATATCTTATGGTTATTTTAACATAAATGATGTTGCAGGCAGGATCTTTCTGAGAGTAATTAGCCAGTAGGTGCATATCTTTTTATGACTGCTCCTGGTATCCAAAGTAAAACTCCAATTGTGTTAAAATGTGTGTCTGTGTGTATGTGTGTGGGTTGGCGGTAGTAATGCATCGCGATTATCTAAAATATAAATCATTCCAATCGAAAAGCAGAGGTGCCAGTAGAGAGAAGCTCATTGGAGTTGCAGAGGAAATGGGACCCTGGTGGCGAGAGACTGAAGATAGACTACATAAGCCAGATTACGCTCTGAACATAAACTTGTCTTTGAATAGACTGTCAATAGATAGAGGAGAGCTAAAAGCAGCCTGAGCGGGGTGGCAGAACCAATAAAAACTTTCTTTAAACATTTATTTATGGTTTAGAGAGAACTGAACCTGTTGGTGGTGAGAAGCAAAATTATCAAAGAAGGTTCAGGAAAATGCCGTCGAATTTCCCGGAACATCAATTTTACTCATTTTTTTATAAATTTAAAATATTTCTATATTGAAATAAAGTCAGATATTAGAGAACAGTATACTATATTTATGTGGGTTCTTATTGTTGTTGTTGTTTTAGGGTAGAGGTGGTGTTTGGAAGAAAGTTTGACTATTTAGTCACCATTTGGGGCTTTGCCTCCAAGTTCCTGGGTGCAAACTGGCAATTCAGACAGTGGAAGTTCCCCAAGGTTGTGGACAGGCAAAGGATTTTAGAATCATAGAGCATAATAAGCTCAAAAGACACCTTCAAACTATCTGAGTTCACATAAATAATGAGCTCTCTTTTTCCTCATATCCTCATCTCTAATATTTTAACTCATAGCCAGACAAATTGGTTTTCTCTAATGGCTTCACTTGGAGCATCGGAAATGACTAAGTGTTTTCAGTTTACGAGAAGACAGAATAAAAAATACTCATTGTGGTCTTGCATATAGGCTGAATCAGGAGTTTTGATCATAAAATTTAACTCTATTACTTAATCAGCCAAACGATGGGCTATTTAAAACAAACAAGTATACAAAGACTTTTCTAATCATAATTGGTTAAATTGTTCCACAAAGTGATGTCCCATCTAATACATGTTACCTTTGTGCAATGAGCATAAGTAAATAACCACATTTTCTGGGAGGTAAGAATGTACTCTGAAAAACTAGAAATGAACGCCTCCCAACGTCACCGGGAAAATACTCCTTTGAATGAAAATATAAACCAACATTCATTTTTCATATACTCTCATTCTCTTTTTTGAAGACACAACAGTGAACAGCCATTCAAAAGTAGGGGACTATACAGGAAATTGAAATTCACATAATAAAAACGAAAGGAAGAAATTGATGTTAAAACTAACTGTAGGGGGCAACATGGAAGACTGGTGAGCTGTATGTTTTAGTTACTCCTCCAGGAAAGTAGGTAGAAAGCCAGGAACTGCGTGGACTGGACACCACAGAGCAATCTGTCTTTGGGCATACTTCATACAACACTCATGAAAATGTCGAACTGCTGAGATCGGCGAAATCTGTAAGTTTTTGCGGCCAGGGGACCCGTGCCCCTCCCTGCCAGGCTCAGTCCCGTGGGAGGAGGGGCTGTCAGCTCCGGGAAGGAGAAGGGAGAACTGCAGTGGCTGCTCTTATCGGAAACTCATTCTACTGATCCAGACTCCAACCATAGATAGACAGAGACCAGACACCAGAGAATCTGAGAGCAGCCAGCCCAGCAGAGAGGAGACAGGCATAGAAAAAAAAAAACAACACAAAAAACTCCAAAATAAAAGCAGAGGATTTTTAGAGTTCTGGTGAACACAGAAAGGGGAAGGGCGGAGCTCAGGCCCTAAGGCGCATATGCAAATCCTGAAGAAAAGCCGATCTCTCTGCCCTGTGGACCTTTCCTTAATGGCCCTGGTTGCTTTGTCTCTTAGCATTTCAATAACCCATTAGATCTCTGAGGAGGACCATTTTTTTTTTTTTTTTTAATCCTTTTTTCTTTTTCTAAAACAATTACTCTAAGAAGCCCAATACAGAAAGCTTCAAAGACTTTCAATTTGGGCACGTCAAGTCAAGAGCAGAACTAAGAGAGCTCTGAGACAAAAGGCAATAATTCAGTGGCTGAGAAAATTCACCAAACACCACAACTTCCCAAGAAAACGGGGGTGTCCGCTCACAGCCACCATCCTGGTGGACAGGAAACACTCCTGCCCATCGCCAGCCCCATAGCCCAGAGCTGCCCCAGACAACCCAGTGTGACGGAAGGGCTTCAAATAACAGGCACACACCACAAAACTGGGCGTGGACATTAGCCTTCCCTGCAACCTCAGCTGATTGTCCCAGAGCTGGGAAGGTGGAGCAGTGTGAATTAACAAAGCCCCATTCAGCCATCATTTGAGCAGACTGGGAGCCTCCCTACACAGCCCAGCAGCCCAGAACTGCCCTGAGGGGACGGCACTCACCTGTGACATAGCACAGTCATCCCTCAACAGAGGACCCGGGGTGCACAGCCTGGAAGAGGGGCCCACTTGCAAGTCTCAGGAGCCATACGCCAATACCAAGGACTTGTGGGTCAGTGGCAGAGACAAACTGTGGCAGGACTGAACTGAAGGATTAGACTATTGCACCAGCTTTAAAACTCTAGGATCACCGGGGAGATTTGATTGTTAGGGCCACCCCCCCTCCCCGACTGCCCAGAAACACGCCCCACATACAGGGCAGGCAACACCAACTACACACGCAAGCTTGGTACACCAATTGGGCCCCACAAGACTCACTCCCCCACTCACCAAAAAGGCTAAGCAGGGGAGAACTGGCTTGTGGAGAACAGGTGGCTCGTGGACGCCACCTGCTGGTTAGTTAGAGAAAGTGTACTCCACGAAGCTGTAGATCTGATAAATTAGAGATAAGGACTTCAATAGGTCTACAAACCCTAAAAGAACCCTATCAAGTTCAGCAAATGCCACGAGGCCAAAAACAACAGAAAATTATAAAGCATATGAAAAAACCAGACGATATGGATAACCCAAGCCCAAGCACCCAAATCAAAAGACCAGAAGAGACACAGCACCTAGAGCAGCTACTCAAAGAACTAAAGATGAACAATGAGACCATAGTACGGGATATGAAGGAAATCAAGAAGACTCTAGAAGAGCATAAAGAAGACATTGCAAGACTAAATAAAAAAATGGATGATCTTATGGAAATTAAAGAAACTGTTGACCAAATTAAAAAGATTCTGGACACTCATAGTACAAGACTAGAGGAAGTTGAACAACGAATCAGTGACCTGGAAGATGACAGAATGGAAAATGAAAGCATAAAAGAAAGAATGGGGAAAAAAATTGAAAAAATCGAAATGGACCTCAGGGATATGATAGATAATATGAAACGTCCAAATATAAGACTCATTGGTGTCCCAGAAGGGGAAGAAAAGGGTAAAGGTCTAGGAAGAGTATTCAAAGAAATTGTTGGGGAAAACTTCCCAAATCTTCTAAACAACATAAATACACAAATCATAAATGCTCAGTGAACTCCAAATAGAATAAATCCAAATAAACCCACTCCAAGACATATAGTGATCACACTGTCAAACACAGAAGAGAAGGAGCAAGTTCTGAAAGCAGCAAGAGAAAAGCAATTCACCACATACAAAGGAAACAGCATAAGACTAAGTAGTGACTACTCAACAGCCACCATGGAGGCGAGAAGGCAGTGGCACGATATATTTAAAATTCTGAGTGAGAAAAATTTCCAGCCAAGAATACTTTATCCAGCAAAGCTCTCCTTCAAATTTGAGGGAGAGCTTAAATTTTTCACAGACAAACAAATGCTGAGAGAATTTGCTAACAAGAGACCTGCCCTACTGGAGATACTAAAGGGAGCCCTACAGACAGAGAAACAAAGACAGGACAGAGAGACTTGGAGAAAGGTTCAGTACTAAAGAGATTCGGTATGGGTACAATAAAGGATATTAATAGAGAGAGGGGAAAAATATGGCAAACATAAACCAAAGGATAAGATGGCTGATTCAAGAAATGCCTTCACGGTTATAACGTTGAATGTAAATGGATTAAACTCCCCAATTAAAAGATACAGATTCGCAGAATGGATCAAAAAAATGAACCATCAATATGTTGCATACAAGAGACTCATCTTAGACATAGGGACACAAAGAAACTGAAAGTGAAAGGATGGAAAAAAATATTTCATGCAAGCTACAGCCAAAAGAAAGCAGGTGTAGCAATATTAATCTCAGATAAAATAGACTTCAAATGCAGGGATGTTTTGAGAGACAAAGAAGGCCACTACATACTAATAAAAGGGGCAATTCAGCAAGAAGAAATAACAATCGTAAATGTCTATGCACCCAATCAAGGTGCCACAAAATACATGAGAGAAACACTGGCAAAACTAAAGGAAGCAATTGATGTTTCCACAATAATTGTGGGAGACTTCAACACATCACTCTCTCCTATAGATAGATCAACCAGACAGAAGACCAATAAGGAAATTGAAAACCTAAACAATCTGATAAATGAATTAGATTTAACAGACATATACAGGACATTACATCCCAAATCACCAGGATACACATACTTTTCTAGTGCTCACGGAACTTTCTCCAGAATAGATCATATGCTGGGACATAAAACAAGCCTCAATAAATTTAAAAAGATTGAAATTATTCAAAGCACATTCTCTGACCACAATGGAATACAATTAGAAGTCAATAACCATCAGAGATTTAGAAAATTCACAAATACCTGGAGGTTAAACAACACACTCCTAAACAATCAGTGGGTTAAAGAAGAAATAGCAAGAGAAATTGCTAAATATATAGAGACGAATGAAAATGAGAACACAACATACCAAAACCTATGGGATGCAGCAAAAGCAGTGCTAAGGGGGAAATTTATAGCACTAAACGCATATATTAAAAAGGAAGAAAGAGCCAAAATCAAAGAACTAATGGATCAACTGAAGAAGCTAGAAAATGAACAGCAAACCAATCCTAAACCAAGTACAAGAAAAGAAATAACAAGGATTAAAGCAGAAATAAATGACATAGAGAACAAAAAAACAATAGAGAGGATAAATATCACCAAAAGTTGGTTCTTTGAGAAGATCAACAAGATTGACAAGCCCCTAGCTACACTGACAAAATCAAAAAGAGAGAAGACCCATATAAACAAAATAATGAATGAAAAAGGTGACATAACTGCAGATCCTGAAGAAATTAAAAAAATTATAAGAGGATATTATGAACAACTGTATGGCAATAAACTGGACAATGTAGAAGAAATGGACAATTTCCTGGAAACATACGAACAACCTAGACTGACCAGAGAAGAAATAGAAGAACTCAACCAACCCATCACAAGCAAAGAGATCCAATCAGTCATCAAAAATCTTCCCACAAATAAATGCCCAGGGCCAGATGGCTTCACAGGGGAATTCTACCAAACTTTCCAGAAAGAACTGACACCAATCTTACTCAAACTCTTTCAAAACATTGAAGAAAATGGAACACTACCTAACTCATTTTATGAAGCTAACATCAATCTAATAGCAAAACCAGGCAAAGATGCTACAAAAAAGGAAAACTACCGGCCAATCTCCCTAATGAATATACATGCAAAAATCCTCAACAAAATGCTTGCAATTCGAATCCAAAGACACATTACAAAAATCATACACCATGACCAAGTGGGGTTCATTCCAGGCATGCAAGGATGGTTCAACATAAGAAAAACAATCAATGTATTACAACACATTAAAAATTCGAAAGGGAAAAATCAATTGATCATCTCAATAGATGCTGAAAAAGCATTTGACAAAATCCAACATCTGTTTTTGATAAAAACACTTCAAAAGGTAGGAATTGAAGGAAACTTCCTCAACATGATAAAGAGCATATATGAAAAACCCACAGCCAGCATAGTACTCAACGGTGAGAGACTGAAAGCCTTCCCTCTAAGATCAGGAACAAGACAAGGATGCCCGCTGTCACCACTGTTATTCAACATTGTGCTGGAAGTGCTAGCCAGGGCAATCCGGCAAGACAAAGAAATAAAAGGCATCCAAATTGGAAAAGAAGAAGTAAAACTGTCATTGTTTGCAGACGATATGATCTTATATCTAGAAAACCCTGAGAAATCGACGATACAGCTACTAGAGCTAATAAACAAATTTAGCGAAGTAGCGGGATACAAGATTAATGCACATGGGAGGCGGGGCAAGATGGCAGACTGGTGAGCTGTATGTTTTAGTTACTCCTCCAGGAAAGTAGGTAAAAAGCCAGGAACTGCGTGGACTGGACACCACAGAGCAATCTGTCTTTGGGCATACTTCATACAACACTCATGAAAACGTGGAACTGCTGAGATCAGCGAAATCTGTAAGTTTTTGCGGCCAGGGGACCCGCGCCCCTCCCTGCCAGGCTCAGTCCCGGGGGAGGAGGGGCTGTCAGCTCCAGGAAGGAGAAGGGAGAATTGCAGTGGCTGCTCTTACCGGAAACTCATTCTACTGATTCAAACTCCAACCATAGATAGACTGAGGCCAGACACCAGAGACTCTGAGAGCAGCCAGCCCAGCAGAGAGGAGACAGGCATAGAAAAAAAACAACACGAAAAACTCCAAAATAAAAGCAGAGGATTTTTGGAGTTCTGGTGAACACAGAAAGGGGAAGGGCGGAGATCAGGCCTTGAGGCGCATATGCAAATCCCGAAGCAAGGCTGATCTCTCTGCCCTGGGCACTTTTCCTTAATGGCCCTGGTTGCTTTGTCTATTAGCATTTCAATAACCCATTAGATCTCTGAGGAGGGCCGTTTTTTTTTTTTTTTTTTTTTTTTAAATCCTTTTTGCTTTTTCTAAAACAATTACTCTAAGAAGCTCAATACAGAAAGCTTCAAAGAATTGAAATTTGGGCACGTCAAGTCAAGAGCAGAACTAAGAGAGCTCTGAGACAAAAGGCAATAATCCAGTGGCTGAGAAAATTCACTAAACAACACAACTTCCCAAGAAAAGGGGGGTGTCCGCTCACGGCCACCATCCTGGTGGACAGGAAACACTCCTGCCCATCGCCAGCCCCATAGCCCAGAGCTGCCCCAGACAACCCAGTGTGACGGAAGTGCTTCAAATAACAGGCACACACCACAAAACTGGGCGTGGACATTAGCCTTCCCTGCAACCTCAGCTGAATGTCCCAGAGCTGGGAAGGGGGAGCAGTGTGAATTAACAGAGCCCCATTCAGCCATCATTTGAGCAGACTGGGAGCCTCCCAACACAGCCCAGCAGCCCAGAACTGCCCTGGGGGGACGGCACTCACCTGCGACATAGCACAGTCATCCCTCAACAGAGGACCCGGGGTGCACAGCCTGGAAGAGGGGCCCACTTGCAAGTCTCAGGAGCCATACGCCAATACCAAAGACTTGTGGGTCAGTGGCAGAGACAAACTGTGGCAGGACTGAACTGAAGGATTAGACTATTGCAGTAGCTTTAAAACTCTAGGATCATCAGGGAGATTTGATTGTTAGGGCCACCCCCCCTCCCCGACTGCCCAGAAACACGCCCCACATACAGGGCAGGCAACACCAACTACACACGCAAGCTTGGGACACCAATTGGGCCCCACAAGACTCACTCCCCCACTCACCAAAAAGGCTAAGCAGGGGAGATCTGGCTTGTGGAGAACAGGTGGCTCGTGGACGCCACCTGCTGGTTAGTTAGAGAAAGTGTACTCCACGAAGCTGTAGATCTGATAAATTAGAGATAAGGACTTCAACTGATCTACAAACCCTAAAAGAACCCTATCAAGGTCAGCAAATGCCACGAGGCCAAAAACAACAGAAAATTATAAAGCATATGAAAAAACCAGACGATATGGATAACCCAAGCCCAAGCACCCAAATCAAAAGACCAGAAGAGACACACCTAGAGCAGCTACTCAAAGAACTAAAGATGAACAATGAGACCCTAGTACGGGATATGAAGGAAATCAAGAAGACCCTAGAAGAGCATAAAGAAGACATTGCAAGACTAAATAAAAAAATGGATGATCTTATGGAAATTAAAGAAACTGTTGACCAAATTAAAAAGATTCTGGACACTCATAGTACAAGACTAGAGGAAGTTGAACAACGAATCAGTGACCTGGAAGATGACAGAATGGAAAATGAAAACATAAAAGAAAGAATGGGGAAAAAAATTGAAAAACTCGAAATGGACCTCAGGGATATGATAGATAATATGAAACGTCCGAATATAAGACTCATTGGTGTCCCAGAAGGGGAAGAAAAGGGTAAAGGTCTAGGAAGAGTATTCAAAGAAATTGTTGGGGAAAACTTCCCAAATCTTCTAAACAACATAAATACACAAATCATAAATGCTCAGCGAACTCCAAATAGAATAAATCCAAAAAAACCCACTCGGAGACATATACTGATCACACTGTCAAACATAGAAGAGAAGGAGCAAGTTCTGAAAGCAGCAAGAGAAAAGCAATTCACCACATACAAAGGAAACAGCATAAGACTAAGTAGTGACTACTCAGCAGCCACCATGGAGGCGAGAAGGCAGTGGCACGATATATTTAAAATTCTGAGTGAGAGGAATTTCCAGCCAAGAATACTTTATCCAGCAAAGCTCTCCTTCAAATTTGAGGGAGAGCTTAAATTTTTCACAGACAAAGAAATGCTGAGAGAATTTGCTAACAAGAGACCTGCCCTACTGGAGATACTAAAGGGAGCCCTACAGACAGAGAAACAAAGACAGGACAGAGAGACTTGGAGAAAGGTTCAGTACTAAAGAGATTCGGTATGGGTACAATAAAGGATATTAATAGAGAGAGGGAAAAATATGGCAAACATAATCCAAAGGATAAGATGGCCGATTCAAGAAATGCCTTCACGGTTTTAACGTTGAATGTAAATGGATTAAACTCCCCAATTAAAAGATATAGATTCGCAGAATGGATCAAAAAAAATGAACCATCAATATGTTGCATACAAGAGACTCATCTTAGACACAGGGACACAAAGAAACTGAAAGTGAAAGGATGGAAAAAAATATTTCATGCAAGCTACAGCCAAAAGAAAGCAGGTGTAGCAATATTAATCTCAGATAAAATAGACTTCAAATGCAGGGATGTTTTGAGAGACAAAGAAGGCCACTACATACTAATAAAAGGGGCAATTCAGCAAGAAGAAATAACAATCGTAAATGTCTATGCACCCAATCAAGGTGCCACAAAATACATGAGAGAAACATTGGCAAAACTAAAGGAAGCAATTGATGTTTCCACAATAATTGTGGGAGACTTCAACACATCACTCTCTCCTATAGATAGATCAACCAGACAGAAGACCAATAAGGAAATTGAAAACCTAAACAATCTGATAAATGAATTAGATTTAACAGACATCTACAGGACATTACATCCCAAATCAACAGGATACACATACTTTTCTAGTGCTCACAGAACTTTCTCCAGAATAGATCATATGCTGGGACATAAAACAAGCCTCAATAAATTTAAAAAGATTGAAATTATTCAAAGCACATTCTCTGACCACAATGGAATACAATTAGAAGTCAATAACCATCAGAGACTTAGAAAATTCACAAATACCTGGAGGTTAAACAACACACTCCTAAACAATCAGTGGGTTAAAGAAGAAATAGCAAGAGAAATTGCTAAATATATAGAGACGAATGAAAATGAGAACACAACATACCAAAACCTATGGGATGCAGCAAAAGCAGTGCTAAGGGGGAAATTTATAGCACTAAACGCATATATTAAAAAGGAAGAAAGAGCCAAAATCAAAGAACTAATGGATCAACTGAAGAAGCTAGAAAATGAACAGCAAACCAATCCTAAACCAAGTACAAGAAAAGAAATAACAAGGATTAAAGCAGAAATAAATGACATAGAGAACAAAAAAACAATAGAAAGGATAAATATCACCAAAAGCTGGTTCTTTGAGAAGATCAACAAGATTGACAAGCCCCTAGCTAGACTGACAAAATCAAAAAGAGAGAAGACCCATATAAACAAAATAATGAATGAAAAAGGTGACATAACTGCAGATCCTGAAGAAATTAAAAAAATTATAAGAGGATATTATGAACAACTGTATGGCAACAAACTGGATAATGTAGAAGAAATGGACAATTTCCTGGAAACATATGAACAACCTAGACTGACCAGAGAAGAAATAGAAGACCTCAACCAACCCATCACAAGCAAAGAGATCCAATCAGTCATCAAAAATCTTCCCACAAATAAATGCCCAGGGCCAGATGGCTTCACAGGGGAATTCTACCAAACTTTCCAGAAAGAACTGACACCAATCTTACTCAAACTCTTTCAAAACATTGAAAAAAATGGAACACTACCTAATTCATTTTATGAAGCTAACATCAATCTAATACCAAAACCAGGCAAAGATGCTACAAAAAAGGAAAACTACCGGCCAATCTCCCTAATGAATATAGATGCAAAAATCCTCAACAAAATACTTGCAAATCGAATCCAAAGACACATTAAAAAAATCATACACCATGACCAAGTGGGGTTCATTCCAGGCATGCAAGGATGGTTCAACATAAGAAAAACAATCAATGTATTACAACACATTAAAAACTCGAAAGGGAAAAATCAATTGATCATCTCAATAGATGCTGAAAAAGCATTTGACAAAATCCGACATCCGTTTTTGATAAAAACACTTCAAAAGGTAGGAATTGAAGGAAACTTCCTCAACATGATAAAGAGCATATATGAAAAACCCACAGCCAGAATAGTACTCAATGGTGAGAGACTGAAAGCCTTCCCTCTAAGATCAGGAACAAGACAAGGATGCCCGCTGTCACCACTGTTATTCAACATTGTGCTGGAAGTGCTAGCCAGGGCAATCCGGCAAGACAAAGAAATAAAAGGCATCCAAATTGGAAAAGAAGAAGTAAAACTGTCATTGTTTGCAGATGATATGATCTTATATCTAGAAAACCCTGAGAAATCAACGATACACCTACTAGAGCTAATAAACAAATTTAGCAAAGTAGCGGGATACAAGATTAATGCACATAAGTCAGTAATGTTTCTATATGCTAGAAATGAACAAACTGAAGAGACACTCAAGAAAAAGATACCATTTTCAATAGCAACTAAAAAAATCAAGTACCTAGGAATAAACTTAACCAAAGATGTAAAAGACCTATACAAAGAAAACTACATAACTCTACTAAAAGAAATAGAAGGGGACCTTAAAAGATGGAAAAATATTCCATGTTCATGGATAGGAAGGCTAAATGTCATTAAGATGTCAATTCTACCCAAACTCATCTACAGATTCCATGCAATCCCAATCAAAATTCCAACAACCTACTTTGCAGACTTGGAAAAGCTAGTTATCAAATTTATTTGGAAAGGGAAGATGCCTCGAATTGCTAAAGACACTCTAAAAAAGAAAAACGAAGTGGGAGGACTTACACTCCCTGACTTTGAAGCTTATTATAAAGCCACAGTTGCCAAAACAGCATGGTACTGGCACAAAGATAGACATATAGATCAATGGAATCGAATTGAGAATTCAGAGATAGACCCTCAGATCTATGGCCGACTGATCTTTGATAAGGCCCCCAAAGTCACCGAACTGAGCCATAATGGTCTTTTCAACAAATGGGGCTGGGAGAGTTGGATATCCATATCCAAAAGAATGAAAGAGGACCCCTACCTCACCCCCTACACAAAAATTAACTCAAAATGGACCAAAGATCTCAATATAAAAGAAAGTACCATAAAACTCCTAGAAGATAATGTAGGAAAACATCTTCAAGACCTTGTATTAGGAGGCCACTTCCTAGACTTTACACCCAAAGCACAAGCAACAAAAGAGAAAATAGATAAATGGGAACTCCTCAAGCTTAGAAGTTTCTGCACCTCAAAGGAATTTCTCAAAAAGGTAAAGAGGCAGCCAACTCAATGGGAAAAAATTTTTGGAAACCATGTATCTGACAAAAGACTGATATCTTGCATATACAAAGAAATCCTACAACTCAATGACAATAGTACAGACAGCCCAATTATAAAATGGGCAAAAGATATGAAAAGACAGTTCTCTGAAGAGGAAATACAAATGGCCAAGAAACACATGAAAAAATGTTCAGCTTCACTAGCTATTAGAGAGATGCAAATTAAGACCACAATGAGATACCATCTAACACCGGTTAGAATGGCTGCCATTAAACAAACAGGAAACTACAAATGCTGGAGGGGATGTGGAGAAATTGGAACTCTTATTCATTGTTGGTGGGACTGTATAATGGTTCAGCCACTCTGGAAGTCAGTCTGGCAGTTCCTTAGAAAACTAGAGATAGAGCTACCATTCGATCCAGCGATTGCACTTCTCGGGATATACCCGGAAGATCGGAAAGCAGTGACACGAACAGATATCTGCACGCCAATGTTCATAGCAGCATTATTCACAATTGCCAAGAGATGGAAACAACCCAAATGTCCATCAACAGATGAGTGGATAAATAAAATGTGGTATATACACACGATGGAATACTACGCGGCAGTAAGAAGGAACGATCTGGTGAAACATATGACAACATGGATGAACCTTGAAGACATAATGCTGAGCGAAATAAGCCAGGCACAAAAAGAGAAATATTATATGCTACCACTAATGTGAACTTTGAAAAATGTAAAACAAATGGTTTATAATGTAGAATGTAGGGGAACTAGCAGTAGAGAGCAATTAAGGAAGGGGGAACAATAATCCAAGAAGAACAGATAAGCTATTTAACGTTCTGGGGATGCCCAGAAATGACTATGGTCTGTTAATTTCTGATGGATGTAGTAGGAACAAGTTCACTGAAATGTTGCTATAGTATGTAACTTTCTTGGGGTAAAGTAGGAAGATTTTGGAAGTTAAACAGTTATCTTAGGTTAGTTGTCTTTTTCTTACTCCCTTGCTATGGTCTCTTTGAAATGTTCTTTTATTGTATGTTTGTTTTCTTTTTAACTTTTTTTTTCATACAGTTGATTTGAAAAAAGAAGGGATAGTTAAAAAAAAAAAAAAAGAAAAAAGACAAACAAGGAAAAAAAAAAAAAAAAAAAAACGATGTAGTGCCCCCTTGAGGAGCCTGTGTAGAATGCAGGGGTATTCACCTACCCCTCCTCCATGGTTGCTAACATGACCACAGACATAGGGGACTGGTGGTTTGATGGGTTGAGCCCTCTACCATAAGTTTTACCCTTGGGAAGACGGTTGCTGCAAAGGAGAGGCTAGGCCTCCCTGTATTTGTGCCTAAGAGTCTCCTCCTGAATGCCTCTTTCTTGCTCAGATGTGGCCCTCTCTCTCTGGCTAAGCCAACTTGAAAGGTGAAATCACTGCCCTCCCCCCTACGTGGGATCAGACACCCAGGGAAGTGAATCTCCCTGGCAATGTGGAATATGACTCCCGGGGAGGAATGTAGACCCGGCATCGTGGGATGGAGAACATCTTCTTGACCAAAAGGGGGATGTGAAAGGAAATGAAATAAGCTTCAGTGGCAGAGAGATTCCAAAACAAGCCGAGAGATCACTCTGGTGGGCACTCTTACGCACACTTTAGACAACCTTTTTTAGGTTCTAAAGAATTGGGGTAGCTGGTGGTGGATACCTGAAACTATTAAACTACAACCCAGAACCCATGAATCTCGAAGACAGTTGTATAAAAATGTAGCTTATGAGGGGTGACAGTGGGATTGGGAATGCCATAAGGACCAAACTCCACTTTGTCTAGTTTATGGATCGATGTGTAGAAAAGTAGGGGAAGCAAACAAACAGACAAAGGTACCTAGTGTTCTTTTTTACTTCAATTGCTCTTTTTCACTCTAATTATTATTCTTGTTATTTTTGTGTGTGTGCTAATGAAGGTGTCAGGGATTGATTTAGGTGATGAATGTACAACTATGTAATGGTACTGTAAACAATCGAAAGTACAATTTGTTTTGTATGACTGCGTGGTATGTGAATATATCTCAATAAAATGATGATTAAAAAAAAAAAAAAAAAAAAAAAAGATTAATGCACATAAGTCAGTAATGTTTCTATATGCTAGAAATGAACAAACTGAAGAGACACTCAAGAAAAAGATACCATTTTCAATAGCAACTAAAAAAATCAAGTACCTAGGAATAAACTTAACCAAAGATGTAAAAGACCTATACAAAGAAAACTACATAACTCTACTAAAAGAAATAGAAGGGGACCTTAAAAGATGGAAAAATATTCCATGTTCATGGATAGGAAGGCTAAATGTCATTAAGATGTCAATTCTACCCAAACTCATCTACAGATTCAATGCAATCCCAATCAAAATTCCAACAACCTACTTTGCAGACTTGGAAAAGCTAGTTATCAAATTTATTTGGAAAGGGAAGATGCCTCGAATTGCTAAAGACACTCTAAAAAAGAAAAACGAAGTGGGAGGACTTACACTCCCTGACTTTGAAGCTTATTATAAAGCCACAGTTGCCAAAACAGCATGGTACTGGCACAAAGATAGACATATAGATCAATGGAATCGAATTGAGAATTCAGAGATAGACCCTCAGATCTATGGCCGACTGATCTTTGATAAGGCCCCCAAAGTCACTGAACTGAGCCATAACGGTCTTTTCAACAAATGGGGCTGGGAGAGTTGGATATCCATATCAAAAAGAATGAAAGAGGACCCCTACCTCACCCCCTACACAAAAATTAACTCAAAATGGACCAAAGATCTCAATATAAAAGAAAGTACCATAAAACTCCTAGAAGATAATGTAGGAAAACATCTTCAAGACCTTGTATTAGGCGGCCACTTCCTAGACTTTACACCCAAAGCACAAGCAACAAAAGAGAAAATAGATAAATGAGAACTCCTCAAGCTTAGAAGTTTCTGCACCTCAAAGGAATTTCTCAAAAAGGTAAAGAGGCAGCCAACTCAATGGGAAAAAATTTTTGGAAACCATGTATCTGACAAAAGACTGATATCTTGCATATACAAAGAAATCCTACAACTCAATGACAATAGTACAGACAGCCCAATTATAAAATGGGCAAAAGATATGAAAAGACAGTTCTCTGAAGAGGAAATACAAATGGCCAAGAAACACATGAAAAAATGTTCAGCTTCACTAGCTATTAGAGAGATGCAAATTAAAACCACAATGAGATACCATCTAACACCGGTTAGAATGGCTGCCATTAAACAAACAGGAAACTACAAATGCTGGAGGGGATGTGGAGAAATTGGAACTCTTATTCACTGTTGGTGGGACTGTATAATGGTTCAGCCACTCTGGAAGTTAGTCTGGCAGTTCCTTAGAAAACTAGATATAGAGCTACCATTCGATCCGGCGATTGCACTTCTCGGTATATACCCGGAAGATCGGAAAGCAGTGACACGAACAGATATCTGCACACCAATGTTCATAGCAGCATTATTCACAATTGCCAAGAGATGGAAACAACCCAAATGTCCTTCAACAGATGAGTGGATAAATAAAATGTGGTATATACACACGATGGAATACTACGCGGCAGTAAGAAGGAACGATCTCGTGAAACATATGACAACATGGATGAACCTTGAAGACATAATGCTGAGTGAAATAAGCCAGGCACAAAAAGAGAAATATTATATGCTACCACTAATGTGAACTTTCAAAAATGTAAAACAAATGGTTTATAATGTAGAATGTAGGGGAACTAGCAGTAGAGAGTAATTAAGGAAGGGGGAACAATAATCCAAGAAGAACAGATAAGCTTTTTAACGTTCTGGGGATGCCCAGAAATGACTATGGTCTGTTAATTTCTGATGGATATAGTAGGAACAAGTTCACAGAAAGGTTGCTATATTATGTAACTTTCTTGGGGTAAAGTAGGAACATGTTGGAAGTTAAGCAGTTATCTTAGGTTAGTTGTCTTTTTCTTACTCCCTTGTTATGGTCTCTTTGAAATGTTCTTTTATTGTATGTTTGTTTTCTTTTTAACTTTTTTTTTCATACAGTTGATTTAAAAAAGAAGGGAAAGTTAAAAAAAAAAAAAAAAGAAAGAAAAACAAGGAAAAAAACAATGATGTAGTGCCCCCTTGAGGAGCCTGTGGAGAATGCAGGGGTATTCGCCTACCCCACCTCCATGGTTGCTAACATGACCACAGACATAGGGGACTGGTGGTTTGATGGGTTGAGCCCTCTAGCATAAGTTTTACCCTTGGGAAGACGGTTGCTGCAAAGGAGAGGCTAGGCCTCCCTTTATTTGTGCCTAAGAGTCTCCTCCTGAATGCCTCTTTGTTGCTCAGATGTGGCCCTCTCTCTCTGGCTAAGCCAACTTGAAAGGTGAAATCACTGCCCTCCCCCCTACGTGGGATCAGACACCCAGGAGAGTGAATCTCCCTGGCAACGTGGAATATGACTCCCGGGGAGGAATGTAGACCTGGCATCGTGGGACGGAGAACATCTTCTTGACCAAAAGGGGGATGTGAAAGGAAATGAAATAAGCTTCAGTGGCAGAGAGATTCCAAAACGAGCCGAGAGGTCACTCTGGTGGGCACTCTTACGCACACTTTAGACAACCCTTTTTAGGTTCTAAAGAATTGGGGTAGCTGGTGGTGGATACCTGAAACTATCAAACTACAACCCAGAACCCATGAATCTCGAAGACAGATGTATAAAAATGTAGCTTATGAGGGGTGACAATGGGATTGGGAAAGCCATAAGGACCACACTCCACTTTGTCTAGTTTATGGATGGATGAGTAGAAAAATAGGGGAAGGAAACAAACAGACAAAGGTACCCAGTGTTCTTTTTTACTTCAATTGCTCTTTTTCACTCTAATTATTATTCTTGTTATTTTTGTGTGTGTGCTAATGAAGGTGTCAGGGATTGATTTAGGTGATGAATGTACAACTATGTAATGGTACTGTAAACAATGGAAAGTACGATTTGTTTTGTATGACTGCGTGGTATGTGAATATATCTCAATAAAATGATTAAAAAAAAAAAAAACTAACTGTAAATCTTTTAAACCACAAAACAGAAGATAAATCCATCTTGTCTAATGTTTGCTGTCGCCATTGTTTGTCTGTTTCTAATGTTCCACAGCATTTGACTTTTATAAGAATAGTCTGGGAATGAGAAGTAAATGATTTTGGAGAAAATTTGTGGATAAAAAGCATTCATGATGAAAATTTTGTATATGGCTTATATAATGAGCTTAACAAATATTTATTAAACACCTACTATATGCTAGGCACTGTTTTAGCAGGTTCAGATTTATTGAATTCAGATTTATTATCTGAACAAAACAGAAAAATCTCCTGCTCCCTTGATCTTATGTGCCTGATCTTTGATTTTTTAGGGTTTGTGGAACTACATTTAGGATCCTTTGTAAAGCAAATGCTACCAAGTTTCACCAAGTTTCACACCATACACACACACACATGCACACACACACACCCATATGATGCTACTTTAGCATAAATGATTAACCAATAAAATTGTTAAAGTGACAAATTTATGATATGTGTGTGTGTGTGTATCATTCAATATATATCCTTTTCACTCCTACATGGGGCTAAGACAAATGAGGCCTAAATGAGGGGAGTACCAAAGGCAGGATGACTATATCAGATTGAAATATAATGGGAATTTTATACATCTTAGTTTTTAAAAACTGGACATGACTTGGTATCAGTCCATTTCAAACCAATATATTGTACTATTGTAAATGTATTAATTGTAGAACAGAAAATACTGGCATGAGAGCTCAAAGAAAAGAGGTTTCACCCTCTTGTCTTCTCTCATTCAAGGAAATGTGTGACTGATACTATCCAAAGTTCCGGGCACAAGGGGAGAAGTGAGCTCATTTTACTTAGACTAGAAATTTGACTTCCCTCCAGGAATTTCCGAGGAATGAGTTGCCTGTTTTATCTTCATCCCTTAGCTGTTACTTACATTTGCCTGCCAAGCTTCCTTCCTAGAGTTCCAGGCTCTGAGGTACATTTCAGAGAATTTATAGTATAATTAACTGAAGGAGAATGATTCTGAGGTATATCAGAAGAAATTTTATCACATTGAAGAAAGATAGAAAATCAAAAAGAATACAATCCTGAAATAAGCATTTAGTCAATAGGATAGGAATGCAGTTTTGTTTTGCCTAGATTTTGGGAAAATGATCCATGGAAGCTATGTGATGTGCAGAGCCCAAATGGGAGTGAAATGGATAAAATTATAAAAAGAAGAGGTGGAGGCAACTTAAAATTGCAAGGAAGGATACAGAACTTTTTTTTTTTTTTTGTACAGATGTTTAGCAGAGTGTCCTATAACTGACATGCACTCAGAGTTTCCAATATATATAGAAGTAACATTTCCTGAAAGAACTCATTTGAAGCAATCTGAGCTCCCCTTTTACCGGTGATTTGTCTTGATTCATAATGGTATGTGCAGAATAACAGGATGACTTTGTTTTCAAGCATGACACTGAAACAAGATACAATGAATTATCAAGAGCTGTTAGGGATTTGATTGCTGCCAAGGGGAAATGAAGGAAAAGAAACTTTATTCCAGGAAAATCAGAAACTATGATCTAGTTAGTATTGTATTTGTTTTGAAATGATGGATTTGGAGAAGACATTGCAAATACTCAACAACCACTTGCAATAATTTAAGGCTAAATAGAGCAAGGATACTTTTTGCAACTAAAACCCATAAATATTAAAAAAAAAAAGTTATCTGTTATTTGGATGAAATTAAAATTTGATTACCAATGTGCCTGATATGATATAAAATATAATATAGACTTTAAGAAGCTTACTTTGTACCTGAAACTGTTTTATACAAACATTAATTACAGAAACTATTTAGTTTAACTTAAAGGTACAATTAAAATCTTCATGGTGAAATGAAAGTAAGTTTAAATGAAAGCGAAGTAAAACAATTTATTAATTGGTATCTGAGTTTGCCAAGTCTACTATGACAAATACCACACAATGGGTTGGCTTAAACAACAAGCATTTATCGAATAAGCATTTCTCGTCTCAAGGTTTTGAAGTCCAAAATCAAGCTGCTTTTGGCCACGCTTTCCTGCTGGGTCAGGAATGTTCTGGTGAAGGAAGTTCTCCATCACACTGCGATCCCTCTCTCCTTGTGTGTTCTCATCTGGTTTCCCCTGGCTTCTGGGGGAAGCTTCTTCCTGTGGCTTTCTGTAACTAACTGCTTCTGCATTTCCTTTCTTTATAAGGCCTCCAGTCATGCAGATGAAGACGTACCTCCATTCAATTTGGCCACACCTTAAATAACAATAACATCTTCCAAAGGTCCTATTTTCAGATGGGTTCATACCCACCAGAACATGGATTAAGGTTTGACCATGTCCCTTGGGGGGGCACGTGATTCAATCCCCAACAGTTGGTTAAGCTTGTGTTTTGATTCTTCAGATATAGCTACCATTCTAGGTGTTTGGAGAAAACATAGCCCCATGGTTATGAATACTAAACTACAATGCATTTGTTTAGTCCTGAGATTGGATTTGGGAGAACTGAGTTCTAGCCATAGCAATAGATCTGCTGGGTAAACTCATGAATCCTAGCACAACAAGAAACTGTAATATTTATAAGAGATCACCATCAATTAACATCATCAGGTTGTTTATGACGGCTACCATTGGTTATGGAGGATTTCTGTTCAACAGTGGACCGAGATACCTTACAAAATAGTGAATTGTCTCTCCCTGAAGGGAAAATTTCAAAAGCAGACTCCATATCATTCAAGAACCAAGCTCTTCATCCCTTTTCGTCACCATGTTCCTTTCTGCAAAGATCAATATCCTGACCTCCAGAAACCACTTTCACTCTGCCACTTCTTCTCCTTTGCTCATGCTGTTTTCTGCCTGGGATGAGTGTGTAATTAATTCCCTTTCTTTTCTAAATCCTAACCTCCTTCTAAGGTCTAAGCTAAATTCCTGTCACCTTCATAACTCTTTGTCTCCCTCTACTGAAATGGTTTGCCTCCTAACCATGTCACTTGGATTTTGTCTTCTCCTTGACCACTTTTCCTTCCCACATTCTTATCAAGGGGTAGCATCTACAAAGTCACCCAAGCTGGAACACCAGCTCTCATTCATACACTGCTCAGATCTGATCTATCCCTAAACTAGGCCTATCCTACCTCTTACCTCTGTTCCATTTTCTCCAGTTCTCACCCCAGTTCGTCAGCATCTTGCCTGGACTCTTACAACACCCTCCTCACCTCCATTCTTACTTCACTACACTTGTCTTCCTCACTGGTGCCAGAGTGATCAGACACGTGAATCCTGGTGCCACTCTCCACTCAGAAATCATGCGATGTCTCCCCCTTACCAACAAGATAAAATCCTCAAACTTTGCATGGTGCATAGTCTTCTTCCTCTGTTCTCCTAACCTGTCTGTCCCCAGTTGGTGACATATCTCAGGCCCCTTTTGCCCCAGCCACACTGAACGGATAAATGAAGGTTTAAATGTAAGTCATACTATTTAAGCCTCCTTGATTTTGCTCACACTGTTACCTCTGGGTGGAGTGTTTTTCCTACCTTTATCCAGCTGGATATCCATCTCACCTCAAATACTGCTTGCAATAAACACCCTCTGGCCACCTCTGGCATAATTGGAAGCTTGCTCTCCCACTAATGAACAATTGGTATAGATCTTTATGATTTGACATCTAAGTTATAACATCATTGAAAGTGGGGACTAAGTTTTTTTGTTTTTATTTTTTATTTCTTTTGCTTTGCTTAACATGCCCAGAACAGATAGTGGGTCCCCCAGAAACATCTGTTCACCAGCTGTCCATGGAGCTGAAAGCTTACTGCCAACACTCTCTAGGCTAGGCCATGCTTTATGACACAATGATATAATGTAGACATGGAGTAATACATGCTTGCCTGGTAGCCCAAGATTAAATTAGACAGATGAAGCAGACATGCTTGGGATGCCTGGGATAAGATTCACTGATGCTGACCAGATTCCGTGAGGCTGCTCTGTCTGAGGTTATCATTTTGCTGTGACTAAATCCCAAAGCACTCACACTGGTTTACAAAGCCCTATGTGGTCTCCCCGGAGCCTTTCCCCCAACTCCAAAAAGAAATCCTTCTGAACTCATCACCCTCCACTCTCCCTTTGCTTACTGTGCTCTAGCCTCATGGCCTTTCCGCTGTTTGAGCAGCCCACCAGGACATTCCAACGCAGGCCTCCTAGTCGTTCTGGAAAGCTCTTCCCATAAATATCCATATGGCTCACTTTGTCCTCTCCTTTATCTTCTCTCAAATCTCACCTTTTCAGGGATGCCTTCCTTGACCACCATTTAAAATTGCGAGCCCAACGTCATCCCCACCCAGACTTTGTTTCTCTCTTAGCACTTAGACGTTCCATATGATTTTTATCTCTTTCGCTCACTACTGTGTCCCAGATCCTACACGAGCATCCTATGGTAGCCATTCAACACATATTGGTCCAATAAAGCAATGAATCCATCTGACATTTGTAGCAGCTCCTCCCAGATCTCCAATAGACATGTTTCTCTTTGAATAATCTTTATGTCTGTGATCTAATTTCAGATCTGGTTCTTAGTTAATGTCTTACCTTCGACAAATGTGCTCTAGATAACGAATCATTTATCTTGGGTTTGACTCCTGATTCTGTCACTTTCCAATTACGTGGTCTTGAGCAAGTCATTTGATCTTCCTCAGCCCAGCTTTTCTCATTTGTAAAACAGGGCTAATGATATCTGGTGAATTACCTTGAGTTTGGCAACTACTTCAACAACCATAAATTTCTGTACATATGTTAGTTGGTTTCTATTTCTATGTGTTACCAGTGTGAGGATCTGAGGAGATGGTAGGGCCTAATAAAGAGCTTGGGGGCAAGAGTCAGACATGGATTTGAATTCTGGCTCTGCTCCTTATTAGCTGAATGACTGACAGACTCAGTTTGTTGCCTCTTCTACAGATAAAGAAGATATTTTGTTTTTATCTAAGAATTGATTTAAATATCAACTGAGGTAACCTACCATGTTTTAACAATTCTGAGATGCTTATTTTTTTTTCACATTTTAACATTTCAGAAATCAGTTTGCACCTTGCAATCAGTAGTGCCTTTGATTCAATGAAATGTGGTATCTACTTCAAAACTTTTATGTATGACACAGGATGGTAATTATAGTTCAAAATCTTTCAGGTTGCTAATTTTAAGATGTTAAAATAAGCTGATTTTAAGATTTTTTTTTTTTTATTTTAAGATATTTGCCTCTCGCCCTCTATTGGGAAAAGCTAGCTTTTAATGAATAAAGATAAATTATTGAACTTTCTTTTAAAATGTTTAATTGCCAATATTTTGAGGGCTGTCTTTAAAAATTTATTTTTCAGATTTTACTGAGAAGAAAAGAAATTAGAAATTTACTCAAAGCATTATTCGTGAATTAATTTGCTCAATTGATGTTCTTGTAATAAGAGGAGGGCCCTTTGTTTTTTTCTGGGCCCTTCTACCTGTGTCTTTGACTCTCGTTTGGTTTACACTTCCTTTTCCCTTTGGTTTGGCCAGGGAGGACGAGAATAGAAGAATATCCTGACAACCGCAGCAACTGTGCTTTAACATAATATGGTTGCTAGGAGAAAAGGTAGTAGCCACACTTGAAGGGACACGTGGCCAGCTCTCCTGCAGAAGAAGCAGTGCTTCACACACACACACACACACACACACACACACACACACACACACACACACACACACCCGTTTCTGCTCAGGGGCATTGGTGGTAATATTTACTGGTATATTTTAAATAAAAAATGAACACAAAAGGAATTTCAAAAGTTACCACTAAAGATGTCATCATAAAGAGAAGTGATTTTTCAGTCCATTATTCATCAAATTCTCTATTAAACTGAAATTATTAGCTGTGTGTTACAGACTAGCAAGTAAGTTAGTCCTTACTAATAAATAAGTTATCTCACTCTATGCGTCTTGTGGTTTTGTGGTAGTGCCCTTGGTTTTCAGTTAACAAAACTGGAAAGGAAGAGCTGAAGAGTGCTCTTTCGCTTATTGTTGGAAATTCCACACACATCAGCCATACTCTTTGTTCCCTGAACTATCAAAATTCTGCAATGGAGGTAATATACTTCCATAATGATTTCCAATGGCAAAAGCTCATTGTACAATTCATTTTATTCATTCTGCAATTATTGTTGAGACTCTGCCAAGTGCCAGCCACTGAGTATCAGGGCAGTGGCTAAAAATAAATATTTTTAAGATAGACTGCGTAAAACAAGACACATACACAACAGAAACAGAATGCCTAATGATCATATTGTACTTTTGCTTTATCTGAGGAGATTTTAGCCCTTATTTGCATTTGGCTTGTTAGCTTTGGGCTTAGCCCTTATTAGCATTTGAAAGAACATAATATTCAGCCAAAAAAAAAAAAAATCAGCTTCATCCACACAGGCCACCCATCGGTTGGCAAGGGTGATTAGATTTCTTTACATGGCAAGAAGAGCCTGGAGGAACTCTAAGTTACCATCTCTGTCTGTGTCATTGCTGGTCTTACAAGCCACTGGAGAGAGATCAGCTAAAAAATGTCAGTGAACTATCCCTGGATAACTTTAAGAAAACTCAGGTAGTTATCTGTTCTAGCTGTTTTCATCATGGGCTAGATAGGTCCTGGACAGTGTCTATGACTCAGTTATACCTGTATTTCATTTTATCTGCATTTCTCAGACTAAGTTAACATGATTTGGCTAATCTGCTTGCAAGACCTACATAATTCATAATTTAGCTACCCTCATTTTTACTTCTCTAAAGAACTGATTAACCAGATCAACATGTGGAAAAATCCTCTAATTCATGAGCCTATGCCAGCTGGTTCCTTGATTCTTTTCTCCCTGTGATCTGAACATTAAAAATGAGACCCTTAGCTGCTGTTTGGATATGCTTTCATCTGAAAAAAACAAAAAAACAAAAAAACAGGAATAGGTTACAGAGCAATGGAATGTATAGAACTTAAAAACTTCAGTATGGGATTTAAAAACTTTTCTTCTTTGACCTGTTGTTCTGGTTTGCTAATGCTGCTGTTATGCAAAATACCAGAAATGGATTGGTTCTTATAAAGGGGGTTTATTTGGCTACAAATTTACAGTTCTACAGCCGTAAAAGTGTCCAAACCAAGGCATAAACATGAGTATACTTTCACTGGAGAAAGGTCATTGGCATCCAGAAAACCTCTGTTGGCTCAGAATGCATGTGGCTGGCATCTGCTTGCTCCCAGGTTGCATTTCAAAATGGCATTCTCCAAAATGTCTCTAGGCTTAGCTTCTCAGGGCAAACTCTGGGCTAGTATCTCCAAAGCATCAGCAAAAGTCTGCTTTCAGTGGCCATCTCCAAAATGTCTATCTTGGCTGTAGTACTCTGAGGTCCTTCTGTTTGTGAGCTTTTATAGGGCTCCACCAAACTAATCAAGACCCACACTGAATGGGCAGGGCCACACCTCCATGGAAATAATCTAATCAAAAGTATTACCCACAGTTGGGTGGGTCATATCTCCATGGAAACAGCCTAATCCAAAGATTCCAACCTAATCAACACTAATACATCGGCCTGCACAAGATTGCATTAAAGAACATGGTGTTTTGGGGGACATAATACATCCAAACTGACACACACCTGTAAAGACTAAAGATTTATATAAAATAAAAAGCTTCAGTACTTGATTATTCCACTCCCTCAGAGCCCAAATCACATCTTTAGGAATGTAACAACACTAGAGCTCATCTGTCTGTGTGTTCATATATGTTCATGTATCTACATGCACATACACATAATTTGTTATTTTACTTGATTTGTAAGATGTGCTAGTTTTGCCAGTTTTACCCTTAGAGAAAACCACAGACTATATGTGTTTTTGACATTTACATTTCCTGTCCTCTGGTGTCCCATGAGACTCTCTTACAATATCTTCTAGTGTCTGGCTGTTAGGAGTTAGGTGATAAGGCTAATCACTTCCATTAATAGAAGGCTGTGAAGGAGCAAAATCCCTCCAAAGTATAAAGACAGGTGGCTGCAGTGATGGAACGTCAGACAGTGAGTTTGACATCGTGTTGGGAGGTACCACTTAATGACCACCCAACCTTGGTAGCCACCTAACTTAGCACATACGGTTAACTTTTAAGGTCAATCCTACCTGTCTCCAATTACATTTTATGAAGGAATTCTGCTGTATATAGAAACAGCTTCTGCCATTACCTTTAAATCAGTAATGTGCAAAATGCTCATTAATAGAGTATATAATAGAATGGGCATGAAGCTTGAAGTCTAACAACAGAATAGTTCATATTGTAGTTCCATTGGTTAGAACATGGCCAAATGGCTTAATTTTTTCAAGACTCAGGCTTGTCATTTATCAAGTGGAGAGAATATTTATCTGATAGGCAAATTAGGTAAAAATAAACCATCTAGCATTAATGCCCAGTATATTTTAGCACTTAGAATATTATTTCCATTCCTTTTGCCTTCTCACTTCTAATTCCATTTCAAAAGTTTGATATTGGTAAAAGTTGATATGAAGAATTATTTCAGGATGTAAACAAGTAGGTAGGAGTAATAACACATTTCTGGAAGAAAGAACAGACAAATTGAGGCAAATATGGTGTTTATTATTATCGCTCAAACACCAAGTGTATAATGTAGACAAGAAAAATATGGCAGTGTATGGCACATAAATACAACTATTTCTGTCTTTAAATACATAAGTGGACTGATGTTATCCTTACATAAAATTTTGATTAATCAGAATATTCAGGGAATGGAGCATTAATTAAGGCTAGTTTCGTTTAAGCTTTAACAGGTCTTTTTTAATTTTTTGTGAAATCCCTGTTAAGTTGACAATTACATTAATTTCCCTTGTTGCCCCATTGAGGAGAATGTCCTGAATATAGTCTTTGATTTTGGAACATCTCAAAAATCTCATTATTAAAATGAGTTCTCATTGAGAGGACTGTAGACTTAAAGAGAAGCAGCTAGAAGTGGAGTAAGCAAGGAACATTTGAGGGAGTAAGTGGTAGGTGCTGTAATTCCACTCATGCATATCTTTCATTTAACCTCATAACCACTCTGTGAAGTATCAGTCCCTTGTGGGATAATAATTGTACAGATAAGGAAACTGCCAGATAGAGAATTTAGCTAATATGCTTAAGAGTGTGGAACTGAGTGGTGCAATCAGAATTTGAAAGCATGGACTTTTGGTTCCAAAGCTTCTCTCTTTTTTCCATCTAAATGCTCTTTTTTTATTCTCCACAAAGCCACTCATAAAGTACGAAGGCACTCAAATCCCAAAAAGAGGGACACTTGGAATGAGCAGAATGCATACTTTCTCCAGGACAGATACTTACAGCTTTCCTTTTTTATTTATGAATATTAAGAGTTTTTCTCATAGTTACACTTCTTTAATAATAGCAGGGTTGAAAAATAATTCAAATTAAGTCAGCTATACTTATCTGAACTTCATTTTATTCCCAGGAGGTATTTAAAATTTAGTCCAAATCTTCTCCACCATATCTTTAAAAAAGGATTAATTCAGAGTCCTGCCAAATACCTAAGTGTAAATCAATAAATGGCAAATATTAAATATAAGGGAGAAAATTAAAAAAAATATTACGAGTCAGAGTTACAATTCTCTGAACTCTCTGCTAGGAAAGAAAGAATAGGAAAGGCATGGAAGTGATCTGCAAAGAGTGTGTGCAAGGAGGTGAATGGATTAAAATGTCATTTTGATGAAATGCCATATAGATGTACATATGTGTATTATACTGGTGTGTTCATTTCATTTTGCAATCCGCCATGTCTAGAACGATCATATACTTCCTCACCCAAGTCAGTCTCATTTTAGAAAGTGAAAAGGGGCACTGGCAACAATTACCATGGGTCAAGAGACATGACTGTGAACTGTTTGGGGCAACCAGAATGAATAACCACCTGCCAATGACCCCCAGAACCTTCCCCTCTTCTCTTGTTCTCCGTCACTCCCTATAATCATTCCTGAAGTGCCAGGTGTCATTCTGGCTACTTTTCTAATTTATCAAGTTAATTCCAGATTCAAACTCAATCTTTCAAGCTTTGCCAATGATGATTTGAGACACTGGATTAAACCCTTGTCTATTTCAGTACTTTATGGTTCCTCACAAGTGCCCCAACCCTGAAGGTCATAACTCAAAGGGAAGCAGAGAGACACAAGACTTCCCTGGGGGGAGCTGATCATCAGTGGGGAACACGAGACCACAGAAATCATGGCATGACAGACAGCACAACATGCAAAGGGGAAAAACAAAGGGCCAAACAAAACTAGATATGTTATGACTCTCTTTAGAACCAATAAGTATATTGAATGTGTATTTTTGGGGGGAGATGGAATGTGTTAAAATCTGGAATAAAATTTTCAAGAAACTTTAAGTCAGAAATCAAAAAGTAGTGGTTCTTAATGTGTCATCATTAAAGACTTAAAATGTTAATTTTGAAAGTTTTTACTTCCTTCCCTTTTATAGATCACTACAAGAAGCCCTACCCTCTATGGTCACCTCTTTGTCTACACTGTAATCCCTAAAAGATTCTGTATTTCCCTATTTTATTTCCATCACCCACTCCTCTCTAATTCCTGTTATGCCCTCTGGGAGTCATAGTCTGTTATCAACAAAATTCCCTACATATTCAGCATCTTCTCCGAACTCTCAGTTTCACCATCTGGAAAACCTGATCTTTCCATGAGGTTACAGCTTCCTGGCAGCTCTTTCCATTGACAGCTTTTTTCCCATCCTACCACTCACCGAAAAGTAGAATCGGTAATCCTCCTTGTTTGCCATTGCCCCTTTCAAGCCAATCTCTTTTCCTCCTCCCTAAAAATCTCCAAATTTGAACCTCATGTAATCAGATTATATTCCCTCTGCCCTTCATTGTTGCTGCCATCTGTTTACCCCATGACCCTCTCCTTCATACCTCACCAGTTTCAGCTCCCGCCATCCTGTCACTCTCACCAGCCTTACTCCTATTCCTAATAATTTCAGAACTCCTTCCTGGAGCTCCTTGACCTCTTCTCTCCAAGTCATCTTGTTCTCCACCCTATGCCAGGCATTCCCATGCCATCCCTGCTCAGACGGAGACCATGATAAATAACTGCAACCCCTCCGTAATCTCAGTATTGGGCACTGTGTTCTCTGACCCCACCGTCTGGATGACTAGCACATCCCTCCCCCAGACTCCAGCAATCGTTTGACTCTGCAGGGACCTAAAATCCATTTATTTACTGTGTTTCTTCCCTTGATGCCCTCTCCCTCCTCCTGACGCAGCTTCTGGCTGTAATCCATCATGATGTTCACTCCTTGGCATAACTCTCAATAACTTTGACCTTCTTTCACTTCCTCTGAGTTGCATGGCAAAACCTTTCCCCTGGTTGCAGCCTCGACACTCATGCACAACAGTGCTGGCTGGAGGCGCTGAAAATTCATGACCCCAAACTCAAGTAGGCTACTCCCTGGCAAACAGCAGATTTCCCTTCTTTTCACTCCCGCTTTATCCTAGGAACCATTTCATAACGTCTCCTTTGGCACACCAGCTCCCCGTTCATACCTCATCGAGAATTGAAACAGTCGGAAGAGAACTTCTCCAGGCCTTCATTGACCAGCGCCTCCTTCCCCCTGCTCCTGTAGAAGGACTGTCTGTGTTCCTACCCAAGGCCAGCACTTCCACTTGTGCACTGGCTCTTCTCCTACTCACCTACTCGAGGACATCATATTGACAATTTTCTCCTTCTCTCTTCTGCATCATTTATTTTACTCACTTGATGAGTCATTCCTACCAGCATGCAAGTATAGTTATTTCTAGTATCTATGATAAACAAACACATAAATAAAAACTTCCCTAGGTCTGCCCCATTTATCTTTCTCTTTTGCAGCAAAAGTTCTTGATAGTTGCCTGTACTCCCAATCTCCAGTTTCCTCTTCAGCCCAGTTGTTTCAGGTTAGAGGCTCCATTACTCCACTGAGACTTCACTTATCAAGGCCACCAGTTTCCTTCTGCTGTTAAATCCAATAGTCAATTCTCAGTCCTCCTCTTGTATCTGTCAGTCACATTTGACACTGCTGATCACTACCTCCTTCTTGAAATCTTCATCTACAGTTCTAATAGGCATTTCAAGACTCACAAATTTATTTATCTGGAATGGAACCCTTGGATTTTCCAAAACAATATGCTCCATCTAGAGTCTTCTCCATTTCAGTCGCTCAGGCCCAAAACGTGTCACCCAAGACCCCTCTCCTTCTCTCACACCCCATAACCAATCCATTTGGATGTCCTGTTGGCTTTCCCAAATCCTGCCTCTTCTCACAGCCTCCACTACTGCCCCTTTGAGGCAGGCCACCATCATTGCTCACCTGGATGTCACCAGCAGCCCACTGGTTTTATTCACCAGTGAAGTCCAACAGAGTACGGGAGAGGTTCTGGCACATAAGAGCCGAATCAGTTTGCTGAATGAATGACTGGGTGACCGAATATTGAGCCTAAAGGAAATTTTAATAATTTCTCTGTTTCCCCTGACTTATTACCCTGGGAGCCTAGTCTGGACATGAAAGAGACTGGAAAATTGGTCGGTTGATCTGTTTTAAGGATGTTATTGGTAGAAGGAGGTAGGTGCCACAGCTAGCACCTACCTGGTCTTGAGGTAGCGTTAGACCTTCTCTAAGTCATATCCTCCCTGTTCTGTCTTGGTCTCATTCCCACCCATTCTCACTCTGCATATTCTCCAAGGGTAATCTATTATGGTAGCAACTTCCTAATCAATATTTCCAGTTCTAAGCCTCAGAACAGAAACATACATAAATATTGAGATACTCTGGTCCATTCAGTGAACTATGTTGAAAACCTAGTAATTTTTCCCACACTACCAAATCTGTTATTCTTCTACTCTCCCTTAGCATAATAAGTGGCACCCAGGAACCGTGCTTGAGTCTTTCTGCCACCCACCCCCCTCCTACATCCAATCTAAAACTAGTCCTATTGATTCTGGCCCCTCTCCCATTAAAAATACCTATAAAATCATTTCCTTCCTTTGTAGCCCTGCTGGTCCCATCTTCAATCAGATTACCTGGTCTCTTATCTGAATTGTTGAAATATTTTAAATTATATTTTTAATAAAGTAATCACATCTGTAATTTTGAAAGTCAAAAAGCACTGCAAAAGTCATAAAAAAAAGGCAGCCTCCATCCCATCCTTCCACATTGCTGAGTCCATTTCCTACAGGCTAACACTTAACCATTTTAGCTGTATTTCTGGTAATAACTACATATTTCTAACTGAAATACCTTTCTTCTACTTATGATCTTTCAACTGATGTTATTATCTGTTGGCTTCCTATTACAGAAGTTTAGGATTCAGTCTTCTACATGCCACCCATATAAACTTTCACAATCCTCCCACTATAGATACAAACAATTTTTGTTTAAATGGATATTCAGTATTTACATTACATGTATCATAATATAATCACATTTAATTCTTATATAACTTTTTGTTTTTCCTGGAGATCATATGTTTCATGGGATTATTTTTTGTATATTATCAATAAATTTCCTAGATAACTGAAAATCACCTCTAACAACAGGCAAACGATTTTTCTCTTGGAGACATTTTCCTGTAGCCTTCTTTGTGTGTGGAACGGCAGTTATCTCAGGACTTCTCTTCATTATCACTTTGGTAATTCCGTTTGCCTTTTTCCTATGTTGGATAACTTACTTCCCAGATACTTTGTTTTCTGCTTTCTTGGTTTACTTTCTAAACCTTCTGGAGCATACTCCTCTACCTAAAGAAGAAATGTTTCCAAGAACATCCTCATCAGTTACGTACCCAGCTGTTAAATAACAAAGAGCTTACTCCTATACAAAACAGCTCAGTTTACTAGTGGATGATGCTACAATATTAGCACTTTCTTCTGAATCTGCCCCCCAGTCACTTTTACTCCTTTAACCTGTTCTTTCACTGTGGAGTAATAGAGAGTTGGCTTAAGTCCTCTTCCATTTGCCAGCTCTTCAAATGTGTGCAATTTTAAATGTTCTCTTCCCAAAAAATCTGCAAGATACACATGCCTATTTCCTTCAAATATTTCTCCTATGGTCTTCCAGACACATTGTTTTTCTATATCCAAATCAAGATGTAATACTCAGAATTGCACAACATAGTCTAGAAGTGAATTTCTGGACAACCCAGAACAAAGCATAGGGACATTCTTTCCTGATGTGAATATGTTATCTTACTGACATAGAGGACATAGGATGTGTTTGGGGGAGTGTTTGTGTGTGTGTGTGAGTGTATAGTCATGTCCAGTTGAGACTGTAGTCTCCACTCATCATTTTTCACAAGAATTGCCTTTAAACAGTTCATCCCATATCTGTATATATATATATAGATAGATAGATAGATAGATAGATGGATAGATTATATTATATATATATAATTTGAGGTTTGTGCTATTATATTTATCCCTGTTAAATTTCACACTGCTTGTTTCAGACCATTTTCTAGTCTTTGAGATGTTTTTGAATCTTGATTCAATCATTTAATTTATTTTCTGAACCTCCCATGACATCTCCATATTTATTGGTAAATAGAAATAAGAAATGAGACAATATATATAAAAATGAGAGTTAGTCTGGTACAGTGGTTAAGAATCTGGGCTTATTGGACAATCTATAGCTTGACTCTTGCTTCTACCACATTCTAGCTCCTTGATCATGAGCAAATTACTTAACATTTCTAAATGTGTCTCCTCATCTGCAAAAACCCTTCCCATGGGGCTTTGGTGAGAAATGTCATATTGAATATAAGAAGCAAAATAAATAGTGAATTTTGGATATTATGGTATTCAAGCAGTCACTGTAGTATTAAAGTGGTTGGAATCCTTTAAAGTATTTTTATATCTTCAAGTACTGGTAATTTATTGAATAACATATGCTAGTAATGTGGTGGATTACACAAATTATAGATTTTCTATGATCCATAGATTTGTTTATAAAAAGTATAAGCATATTAGAGTACCACAAGAAGAGGGAAAGCAATTTAATTTTTAAAAATACTTTATAAATCATTTAATTTCACTGCATCTAAAATTTCAATTTCATAAAAATAGTAAAACTGCTTTACTTGAAATGAGGCCATTCTGAAGGCAGGAATTGGGTTGAATTCTAGGTAAGACAGGATCATTGTTATGGGCCCTTGATACGTAATAGGAAATTCATAATGTGGGTTGTTTCTCACCTTCTGGTCCTTGCCCTTGACATTGTTCCTGTGTGGAAGCCTTGTGGCTTCATACCTGCCATTCACAGCTTTAATCATCATCACCATGTGAAGAACTCCCCCTCTTCCTCTCTTCCTTCTTGGTCTCCAGGCCCATCTCAGTCCACTCAAGCTCACCATGCTCCACCTGCTCCATGCTACCTCCAGTCCATCTATCCCTAAAATGTGGGCTCTTCTCCTCAGTCTCTTGAGTGCCAAAGCTTTTGAAAAATTCATTTCAGGATCGCTATTGTCTAAACTCTACCAGCTATATAATAGTTATTCAGTAAGTGTGTGCTGACTCAAAGAAGGGAGAAAGCATGGAAGGAACATTTAAAGCCACACGTCATTTGCTCCTTGCTTTTGCTATGAAAAAATACTTGGCTATTCTCTCATGCAATTATGATGTGTACTTTATCAAAAGCCGCAAATAACAGTTGACTAGTTCACTGCTTTTTTCCATGATGCATCACGGAACAGATAAGTCAAAGTGCCTGTTAGGCTATTTCATTTCATTCTTCAGTTACAATCCAACAAGACACTGAGTTGAAACAGTCACAAAACAAACAGATTCTGGATGATTCCCCTATCACCAACATTATATTTAGAAGCAAAGCCCCTGTTCTAAAGAAGGGACAGTCTCTACTTTGGCCATGTGATTCAGATGCTTTTTATCAGCTTTCTGAAATCCTTCACGGAAAGTTAATGTATTTGAAATTAACATGAAAGGCAGAGCTTTTCCGTTTTAAGTGAGTCATCAGCCTGAAAACATGGCCAGGTCTGTGGCCCTTTAATTCATCAACTTTGGCATGTGAAATTTTTAAAAATGGAAAATTTTCCTTATAGGAAGATTACTTATAGGAAAATTCCCTATAGAAAAATTTCCTAAAGTTTAGAGGTTCTTGAGTCTATTATTTATGTGGCAACCATCCCATATCTGTAACAATGTGTGAGCACATTGGGACTTGAGATCACCATCTAGTTTGATCCCCCTTCTTTACAGAAAAGAGGAAACCCAATGAGATAAACTGCCAACTTAGAGTGGAAAGGAAAAGAACCTGATTTCACACCCAAGATTTCCGATTTGCAGCAGTTTTGGCTTATTGTGTACTTACATGGGGAGCCGACATTTTGCAAAGCATTCTACATGCATGACATAATCCTCAAATGAGGAAACAGCCCTGGAGAGCTAAATAATACTTCTGTATCATGTAGCAATCTAGTAACAGGGCCAGACTTCAACTTCTTGAGCTCACCCTTCCCCAACACTTTCTGCCCTTTCTATTCTCATGCCTTTGCACATAATTTGTTCTTGTTTTTGTTTTTTTTTACCTGACCTTCCTGCTAAGCCTCTTTCATTCATCCTTGTCACCCACTTGAAAAGTCACTACTTTTGGAAGCCACTTCAGTCCTCTTCTGGGTTCCAGTAGCAGCACTCTGTTTGTATCTTTATTAAATCCATTACCTTGCAGCATTATAAATGATCCAATTATGTGTCTTACTTCCCCTCGAGATTGCTAGCTCCTTGAAGACCCTGTCTTTTTTTTTTCCTTACATCTCTTGAACCTAACATATGGCTGAGCCATAGAAGATGCCTAATGAATGTTAATTGGATGACTATTATAAGGACACCAGAGACAATTATGTGTTTGCAAAAAGGCTGCTCTGAACACCTGAAGCTGATATATTCAAGTTTTAAGGGCTGCAAACAATTTGGATCCTAAATATAGTTTGTAGATATTTGCACAACATGCTATAAATAATTTTTATAGTCTCTAGATAATCAAATGGCTTCCCTTGTGGAGAGTTAGGCATCCCTTTACAACTTAGCAAATATGAATTTTATATATATATATATATATATATATATATATATATAAAATTATATAATTTTTCAATTTTTCAAAAAAAAATTGGGGAAACAAGATTCTGGTAATAAGATTGAGATCCTTCCTTTTAAAATACTTATTTCAGAGAATCGCTTGGAATACTTTTAGAAATTCAATACTGTATCTCTATAAAATGGTAAATCTACTATTCAAGTCCCATCCTGCTCACACATTATTATAGATACGGGACAGTTGCCACATTCAATTATAACTGGATAGATTTTCCTAGAGTAAATATATCTGGTATTTGATTTTTAAATTGCTTATTAAATTGCAAATTTTTTCCTGGAACACAAAGTGGAAATATTGAAAACTTTGAGCATTACAAGTCTAGTTCAGAAATGTGTTTCCTGTTTCATTCATGTTGTTTTTTTAAAAATTTAAATATCCATCACATGATGGCCAAGATACACCCTCTTAAATTCCTTTTAGTAGGCTATCCTCAAGATAAAAAAAATGTTGCATTATGAAACATAGTCTTTCTCTGCTACTCAGAATCTGTAAATAATTTGCCAGTAATTTAACAAAACTGAATTTCATAAATAATGCCTGTTCTAGTTTGCTAATGCTGTGGAATGCAAAACACCAGAGATGGATTGGCTTTTATAGAAAGGGGGTTTATTTGGCTATACAGTTACAGTCTTAAGGCCATAAAGTGTCCAAGGTAACACATCAGTAATCAGGTACCTTCACTGGAGGATGGCAAATGGCGTCCGGAAAACCTCTGTTAGCTGGGAAGGCACATGGCTGGTGTCTGCTCCAAAGTTCTGGTTTCAAAATGGCTTTCTCCCAGGACGTTCCTCTCTAGCAAGCTTAACTCCTCTTCAAAATATCACTCACAGCTGCACTGAGTTCCTTCTCTTTGAGTCAGCTCATTTATATGGCTCCACTGATCAAGGCCCACCCTGAATGGGTGGGGCCACGCCTCCATGGGAATATCTCATCAGAGTCATCACCCACAGCTGGGTGGGGCACATTCCAAGCAAATCTAATCAGCACCAAAACATCTGCCCCACAAGACTACATCAAAGATAATGGCATTTGGGGGACACAATACATTCAAACCGGCACAATGCCTACTCTCAAAGGTAAGCTATTTAAAATTGTATTTTCCCCAAGTTATTTATATTATTTTTTAAGTATGATCATGACTATTTCTGAAATTCTCACAAACATATACCAAATATTAAACTCTTAATGAAAGATATGAGGTTTTACATAATATTAATATATTATGTTATATTATGATTGCTATTATTTGTAGATAAATATCTATCTCATTTCTTTTATTTATGAAGATTATGTTAACCACAATTCATCTGTGAATGTGCTAGTTATTAAAAATGATTAAAAATTTTAAAAAATTGAACATCCTAATTCAGAAATTATTTATAGTGCGTTCATTAATACCAAATATATGTATACTATTTTGGAAAAGTTATAATAGTCCTCTTCTAAAAATATGTGAATATGTGCAGCTGAGAAGGGTTAAAGAAAGAAAGAGGGCCAGGGAATTATTTGGAGACCTCTCACCACTCTTTCTCCCATTGATTGCTTATATAATTTTTAACTTCTCAACATATTAAAAACATCTGAAACAGTTACAAAAAGAAATCATACATAAAGTATTAAAATCAAATTGATTTAAATCTTAAACTTCCATGTGAGACGAAGGGAAGAGATATTTATTTGGTGCAGGATCTATATTTTCTAAACAATATAACTTCTCCAGTCAGTTTGTTCAAACACCATAATTACATGGACCTTTGAATAAGAAGCGAGATCTGGTAGGTTTGTAAAGGTTAGTGTGAAATAGTGACACATTTCAAAGTAATTTGGGCAGAGAATAGAAATATATATGCAGGTCCCCCCTGCAGAGCTGGAGGAAAATGCAGAAGTGTTGGACTTCCTCACCTGAATTGTTGCTGATGTTCTCACAAACATTGAGGACTGATAGTTTGATGTGTCGAGCCCTCTATTATGGGACTTGCCCTTACGAAGCTCTTTACTGCAAAGGAGAGACTAAACCTGCTTATAATTGTGCCTAAGAGTCTCCCCCCGAGTGCCTCTTTGTTGCTCAGATGTGGCCCTCTCTCCCTAGCTAAGCCAACTCAGCAAGTGAACTCACTGTCCTCCCCCACTACGTGGAACCTGACTCCCAGGGGGTGTAAATCTCCCTGGCAATGCAGGCTATGACTCCTGGGGATGAATCTGGACCTGGCATTGTGGAATTTTTGAGAACATCTTCTTGACCAAAAGAGGAATGCAAAATGAAACGAAATTAAGTTTCACTGGCTGAGAGATTTCAAATGGAGTCAAGAGGTCACTCTGGTGGACATTCTTACATACTACATAGAAAACCCTTTCTGGGTTTTAATGTATTGGATTAGCTAGAAATAAATACCTGAAACCCAGTAGCCTTGACTCTTGAAGACGATTGCATAACAATGTAGCTTACAAGGGGTGACAGTGTGATTGTGAAAACCTTGTGGATCACACTCCCTTTATCCAGTGTATGGATGGATGAGTAGAAAAATGGGGACAAAACTTAAATGAAAAATATGGTGGGATGGGGGGGATGATTTGGGTGTTCTTTTTTACTTTTATTTTTTATTCTTATTCTTATTCTTTCTGGTGTAAGGAAAATGTTCAAAAATAGATTGGGGTGATGAATGCACAATTATTTGATGGTACTATGAACAGGTGATTGTACACCATGGATGATTGTATGATATGTGAATGTATCTCAATAAAACCAAAAACAAAACAAAACAAAAGAAAAAAAACAGGCAGGGTGGGAGTTAATGAGAATGGGGAATTAATGCTTAACTGGTACGGAATTTCTGTTTGGGGAGATGGAAAAATTTTGGATATGGATGGTGTTTATGGTAACACAACATTATGAATGTAATTAACACCACAATTATATATATATGGTTGTTGTAAAAAGGGAAAATTTCAGGTTGTATATATTTTACCAGAATAAATTTTTTAATAAAACACAATGAACCCTTAAAAAAAAAATCAAGTTGAAGCTAAACTTTTTCCTAGCAACACAGTCAGCCTTCCTAAAATGTTCAGTGCACTGAATTTTCTGTATTTCATTTTCAAAGAATTAGTATTATGAGAAAAACATGGACATTAGGTAGAGGAAAGCAGAGGTACAAGGACTAGAAGTTGTTCATAGTACAATGGAGTTTTGTTTTGTTTTTCTAATCATCAACTTAAATGCATATCACCTAAATAGTTCTATATTCCTATGTATATGGATGTGTCATGTATTTTGGAAGAGGACATTTAGAAAACTTCCTTCCTTTATGATACCAGATACAACATAATATTTATATAGTGCACCTCCATATCCATTATGACATTCAAGCCCGAGAATAACCCTGTGAGGTATTAGCAAATTTCATCCCTATTTCACAGATGGGGAAACCAAGGCTCAGGAAATTTAAGTGATTTGACACTGGTTACCCAATGATTTAATATAGGCAGGGCTGAGGCCTAAGTCTTCTGTTTTCAAGACAAATATCTTTTCACTAGATCACTTTGAGTCTCCAGAAAGTTATGTATGAAAATGCGTTGTATTTTTATCCCTTATCTTCCAGGTCAAGACCTTATTGAGTAAGTGCCCTTCTAGTTGACTTTCTGTTCTCCCTGTGTCTGTGGCTCTGCAAAGTGAATATATTATTTATCCTAGCCTTTAATTACCTTTCCTAAATGTGTTGTAGTATCCCCACAACTTGTCCCCTTCTTTACTCCTCCTCCTTGCAGAAAGGCCAGGAACAATCATCATCAGGAGTTGGGTCTTTTGCTTGATGGTTAAGATGAACTTTTTGTAGCTGAAAAAAAGAAAGTTGAACCAAACCAATACTGGAGTCATAAATGCTCTAGGGTCCTCATTCTGGGTGGCAGTGAGAAATCACTTCTGGAGAACAGTAAGTTTCAGAGATATACAAAGAATCATGTCCAGTCACCCTGTGATTGGAAATGCGGTTCATCTGCCTGTAAATAACATGCAGGTACCATAAAAATGGCCATTACTTAAGGACACCAATTCTCAATCTAGGTTCAAATAAGACACTACATAGGTGTTCTAGTTTGCTAATGCTGCCATTTTGCAAAACACCAGAAATGGATTGACTTTTTTTTTTAAATTCAGTTTTACTGAGATATATTCACATACCATACAATCATCCATGGTGTACAATCAACTGTTCACAATACCATCATATAGTTGTGCATTCATCACCCCAATCCATTTTTTGGATTGACTTTTATAAAGGGGGTTTATTTGGCTACAAAGTTACAGTCTTAAGGCCATAAAAGTATCCAAGCTAAGGCATCAACAGTAGTGTACCTTCACAGAAGAATGGCCAATGGCATCTGGAACACCTCTGTTATCTGGGAAGGAATGTAGCTGGTGTCTTCTTCCTTTGCTCCCAGGTCGTGTTTCAAAATGGCTTTCTCCCAGGTTGTTTCTCTCTAGGTGTCTGGGGATATTTTCTTAGTTTCTCCCAGGCAAACTCTGAGTAGCAAAAATCTACCTTCAATGGCCGTCTTCAAAATGTCTGTCTTGGCTGCAGCAGCCAGCTCCTTCTGTCTGAGCTTATATAGTGCTCCAGTAAACTAATCAAGACCCACGCTGAATGGGCAGGGCCACACCTCCATGGAAATTATCCAGAGTCATCACCCACAGTTGGGTGGGTCACATCTCCATGGAAATGACTTAATCCAATGATTCCAATTTCATCAACACTAATACATCTGCCCCCACAAGATGGCATCAAAGAACATGGCTTTTTCTGGGGGACATAATAAATGCAAACTGTCACAGTAGGCAATACTTTAAAAAAAAAGAGGTTTTCAAGTACATGGTACTTGTTTGGAAGACTAATTATTATTGATAATAATATTTCCTAAGGAACATCTTTGTATTTCTTGGTTTCTTCAAGTCAATTTTGGTCATTGGTAGGATTCTCTCCCCTGATACTGGAAGAGTGGTAAGTCAGTCCCCTGAAGCTCTGGTAATGTCAGGAGTTAGTTCATTTTTCCCCCTTTTATTGGTTTTCCAATGAAAGCAAATCATAGAGGGAAATTGAAACCATAACTGCTTCTGTAACATGTTGTTCCTCAAGGGTACTTGGACTAAAAAGAATGCACAACAGCAAAACACATTTAAGGTAGACGTTATATGAGTCATCAGCCACTGTTTGTATAATTTTAAAGCACTCATAAGCTAAATTTTACTGGGATAATTTACGAACAATGTTCTGACCTTTTGCAGTTTCATCTCTCATTTGAGTCTGCAGTTTAGAGGTATTTTCAAAGTGGACTGTGCCACTTTACTTTTGTAATATCCCAAGCCCATTGTGCACTAACCCATGCATCGTTGTACAATCTTTATTCAGAAGGCAGAATGAATAAAGATGGGATTGGAGGAGGATGAAGACGAGAGACACTCTTCAATAAAACAACCAAATTAAAAGGGAGTTACTTCAGAATCCTGATACCAAAATACTGTCATTTCCTAGAGAATCCTAATAAAGCAGATATGGGTGTCAAGCTTCAGTGTCAAGTAAAGCATCAAAAATTGTTTTGACTATCCTAAAGAAATGTGACCTGAGTTTTCAGCTGCTGCTGCAGAAATCCTCAAGTTAGAATCGCATTTTAGTATTTAGGTGTATTGGCATTTTCTTCAGGGAAGGAACAAATACCCAGATTGGGCAGTCTCTCATACCTTGTAAACTTCTAACATAGCTTTATCTAAGTGGATTAGAAGCAGCTATATCATGTATAGATTTTTGAAAAGGAAAATATACCAAGAGTTCAGTAACCTTTTGAAAATTTTAAGTGATTGGCTTAACTTTCAAGATTTTCATGTAGTAGCAAATATCAGTCTTGGGATATTTCCAACTAAATCTGGCCATCATATTTCCACCAGTTTTCCCAAAGTGTTCTTTTCATCTAAAAATTTTGTGACATGACCTAATGATGGTCTGGTCTAATACTGATTGAAAATTGAGATTCATTGTTTTAATTCCATAAAAAATCACAATATGATTCAAAGGAAGTAGTATTTTGAAATCCAGTATTTGTACTAGAATCTTTATGTTTATATTATGGATTCAAAATGGCATACCTTTGTGTAATATTTAATTATGGGGAAATTAGCTAAACAGCCATGAGTGAAAATATTTTCTTAAAAATATTCATGGATTTGCACTTGACAAAATTATGTGACAGTTCTCCAAACTAGACATTTTCTTGATGTTCAAGAATGGGGTGCAGTATTTCAATACACCAATGGAATGCACATGTCAGAGCCAGTTGTGTTCTTAAGTATTTCTAGGCAATACTTCACAGCAGTTTGTGAAGATCATTCTGGAGTAAAATTATAGTAGGATCTATTGTAGATTCATGCTGTTTCTAAACCAAACTCTTTTTTTCCTCATAATGATCTGTTCTCTTGAAATAGGTGATTATAGATACTAAAAGTTTCATATATATATGCACATCTATATAAGCACTTATAGGATTTATAAATACTATAGTATTTATAAATTTCATATATATATGCACATCTATATAAGCACATATAGTATTTATAAATGCTAAATAATTAAAGTGTACTTTAATTATTTAGCATTTATAAATACTCCCATCCTTGCCTAAATCATTGATTTGTTATTTAATTGCTAAGTGGCTTTATTGTAGGCAGTAGCCACCAGAGGGCAGAATTTTACCTCTACCTACTGTAAGCCTCATTGTGACCATCCACTACAATGGCAGCTCAATACATTCATACATATATATGTACATACATATATTTTAAAGTAGAGGAGTTGAGAGTTTACAGAACAAGCTCAACACATATTTTTGTTAACCTCACTTTCTCATGGAAGTGAATGCTCTTAGTAAAAAAAGATTACAGCTTCCTAATTTTTCCTTTTTCATAAATTGATTATAATTTTCCTTTTACCTAAGTTGATTTCTCAGACATCAAAGAGCAGATAACATTTATGGAAAGGAAAAATTAAACTAGAAATAAAAATTTTTTTCCACAAGTTTCACACACTGTGCAATCCTGAAATTACAGAGAAAGGGAAACAGGTTGAGGGTAAGACTGTGCTCCCAAGAGAATCATCTATTAAAGATATGCGACTATTCATTGATGCCTGGAAAAGATTTATCAGCACTTTATCTTTTATCTGTGAAAATGTTGTAATGACATATTCAAAAGTTTTAACCTAGGCATATTAACCAGCATGATATAAAAATTATAAATTTTAATAAATATTTATATTACATGTATAATTTTGTGTTATTATTTTTAAAAATGTAAAGCATCGTCTTTCTCTTCCCTCCACCCATCAGCTAAAATGTTAGGAGAATCATTTCTTTATCAGGCTGTAAAATTAAGGGATAAAAATCAATTCCAAATCAAATAGTAGGAGAAAAATCAAGTCCAAAGAGATCATTAATATGGCTAACTGCCCTCAGAAAATAAGATTGTATAATCAGCTGTATCAATTTCAGAACTGTACTTTTTAAACACATCTACCCAAATTTTCAAAATATCACCTTCTTATATGCAAATTACTGTACCATGCTTCCTTAATATATTGTTGGCATAAGAAACATTCACAAATGACTGGACCACTTCCTAACTGTTCATAATCAAGGTAACTTATCATTGCTATGGTTGGTTTAGATCCATTTTTTCAATTTTATTAAAAATGGACTCCTTTCTGTCTCCAGATCAAGTCTTACTATAGAATTCTAATTTCAATTCTAATTTCAATCATGGTCTCTGTTCTAGTTTGCTAATGCTGTTGGAATGCAAAACACCAGAAATGGATTGGCTTTTATAAGCTGGTTTATTTGGTTACAAAGTTACAGTCTTAAGGCCATAAGTGTCCAAGGTAAGTCATGAACAATTGGATACCTTCACTGGAGGATGGCCAGTGGTGTCCGGAAAACCTCTGCTAGCTGGGAAGGCACGTGGCTGGCATCTACTGGTCCTTTGCTCCTGGGTTCTGGTTTCAAAATGGCTTTCTCCAAGGACATTCCTCTCTAGGCTGCAGTTCCTCAAAAATGTCACTCTTAGTTGCTGTTGGGGCATTTTTCCTCTCTTAGCTTCTCCGGAACAAAAGTCTGCTTTCAACAGCCATCTTCAAACTGTCTCTCATCTGCAGCTCCTCTTCTCAGTTCCTGTGCATTCTTTGAAGTGTCCCTCTTGGCTGTAGCAAGCTTACTCCTTATGTGTGAGCTGATATAGTGCTCTAGTAAACTAATCAAGGCCCAGGCTGAATGGGCAGGGCCACACCTCCACGGAAACTATCCAATCAGAGTCATTACCCACAGTTGGGTGGGCACGTCTCCATGGAAACACTCAGAGAATTACAATCTAATCAACACTGATATGTCTGCCTACACAAGATTAGATCAAAGATAATGGTGTTTGGGGGGACATAATACAGTCAAACTGGCACAGTCTCTGATACCAAGATGAATAGACAACCAGGAAGACCAAGAAAGACGAGCACCATGAAAGAGAGGCAACAAAGCCAATGATTAAAGAACTGACACCTGAGAAAGCAGAATAAAACAATAAAAGACTCCAGTATAAGAATAATGACTTCCTCAGAATTTATGAAAGGTATAATAAGATCTCTCATAAAATAAAAATGAACAATTATAATAAAAGAAGTAATTAGGCATCTTGGAAAAATAATCTTAAGAAAATATAGCTTATAAAATTTGTACATTATTCGTAAACTCAACGAGAATAATAGGCGTGGTTTAACAAATACAAAATCTTGTAATCAGGATGATAATATATAGGTTCAGTCTTATAACAAATTCAGCATCTGTATTAGTTAGTTATTGCTTCATAACAAATTACCCCAAATCTTAGCAACTTACCAAGGCAAATATTTATTATCTCACAGTTCCTGTGGATCAGGAATCTGAACACCATTTTTCTGAGTGCTTCTGGCTTAGAGTCTCTCATAGGCTACATTCAAGATGTCACCTTGGAGCTGTAGCCATCCCAGGCTCACTGGGGGAAAAAATCTGCTTCAAAACTCACTCACCTGGGTGTTGGCAGGAGCCCTCTAGACCTCTCTGGCTATTGGCTGGAGACATCAGTTCCGTGCCACATGGGCTCCTCACAAAATGGTGTTAAAGGTTCTGAGAAAGGGGGGAAAAGAGCAGGAGCCACAATCTTTTTATAACCCGATCTCAGAAATGGTGTCCCAGCCCATCCCATCACTTTATGCCATATTCTCTTCCTTAGAGGTGAGCCAGCAAGTCCAGCCTCCAATCGTCTCCAAGGTGGATGATTGCACACTGGCATGAATACCAGGAGGCAGGAATCATTGGGTGCCATCCTGGAGGCTGCCTACCACAGGACACCCTTAGACCCCCAATAATCCATGTACCTCCCACCTAAAAAATAAAACATGCCCTCCAGCATTTGTAGTTTCCTGTTTGTTTAATGGCAGCCACTCTAAGAGGTGTTAGATGGTATCTGATTGTGGTCTTAATTTGCATCTCTCTAATAGCTTGCCCTCTTAAGGTACTCAGAAGTCTCATCCCATTATATCATCAGCTTGAAGTCCTTAACCTCATCCTCTAAAGCAGGTCTAGATGTCTATGAGGCTTCTTGAATGTGGTTCCTTAACAAGAGCTCATTGAGTACACTTTCTCTCCATCAATAGACTGAGGATGACTCATCAGACAAGTTAGCTCCCCACAGACACACAACATACAATGGTGGGACAAGCACAGGATAACCATTATAGACATTTCCTTCAAAAAGGGGGGAAACAGGAAGCTCAAAAAGTCACTGGTCCATAGAATGTCTGAAATACAGCTGACTAAAGTGATGGAAGTTCTTCATTAGGTCTCAAGGCATGGGAATAAGTCTCCAGAGGTCTCAGCTCTGCCCTCTGGGCTCTTGGTTCCACTACCTGTGGCATCTTTTCTTTCTTGTGAAAAGTTGCCTGTGTTTGCAGCAGAATAGTATGTATATGTGTTTGCATTTTAAAAAGACTAGGGACTATTTATACAAATGTTAAGAATTGTTTCCAAGTGATGGTGTGTTTTTGCCCCTGCACATATGTCTGATTTCTAATTTTTCTTCAATAAACAGTTTCAGCTTTTGTAACACACACAAAAAAATTCTTTTTTTTTAATTTGGGGGAAATACTCTTAATCCACATACTCAGAGGTAATGTAATGAACTGATTTTCACTACCAGATCACAAGACATAAAATGTATGTCAGTGGCTGATTTCTTAGTTTGCAATTAGAAGTATTACTGCTAGCAATAATTATGTGCAAACTAACTCCTCATGAGAAGGTTGTTTGGTGAACAGTGAATCAGACCTAGAAATGAAATGAAGTAACTAGTGTCTTCATCCTATAACTTGATAAATGTTTCTGCTATGAAACTATTGGCAATATTGAGTCAGTTTGCAGAACCACACTTTTACTTGAGCTGGGTTGGTCTTCCCTATTGAATTAATTTTTTCCATTATCACAGTTTTCCTTGCAGGATACATTTCAGTGGCTTAGATTTCAGCCTTTGGAATGCAATTGCATTCATACAAGTCTCTTAAGCCACTTTTATCCTCATATTTACAAAAAAAAATCGGGGGTCATTCTTGTAGCTGCAAATACCTTTATAATTTAATTCTCATTAATTTCACTCTCAGAGTTCTGAGTTACTTTATGCTGAACTGTCATGTGCTGACTGAAAATATCTTGGTTGCACTTCCTAAATTACTTTTTACAGACTTACTCACTTAGGCACTGGTAAATTTTTCTTCCTCCATAAACCTTGCCACTGCTACCATTTTTGTTTGCACATTGCATTACAAAAAGAAAAGTTGAATAAGAATGCAAAATGGGTGCTAGATTATTGAGCATTTTAATGTACTGTAAACCAGCATGGTCTAATTGTACTTTCTGCAATGTTAGAAATATTCCATTTCTTCATTGCCTAATATAGTAGCCACTAGCCACTTGAAATGTAGCTAGTGTGACCAAGGAGCTGAACTTTTAATAGGCTTTGTTTTTTGTTGTTGTTGTTTTGTTGTTTTGTTTTGTTTTTAATTCAGTTTTATTGAGATATAGTCACATATACAATCATCCATGGTGTATAATCAGCTGTTCACAGGACCATCATATACTCGTGCATTCATCACCCCAATCTATTTTTGAACATTTTCCTTACACCAGAAGGAATAAGAATAAAAAATAAAAATAAGAAAGAACACTCAAATCATCCCCCCCATCCCACCCTATTTTTCATTTAGTTTTTGTCCCCATTTTTCTACTCATCCGTCCATACACTGGATAAAGGGAGTGTGATCCACAGGGTTTTCACAATCACACTGTCAACCCGTTACAATTGTAAGCTACATTGTTACACAATCGTCTTCGAGAGTCAAGGCTACTGGGTTGGAGTTTGGTAGTTTCAGGTATTTACTTCTAGCTATTCCAATATATTAAAACCTAAAAAGTGTTATCTATATAGTGCATAAGAATGTCCACCAGAGTGACCTCTCAACTCCATTTGAAATCTCTCAATGAATATATTCACTGTTTTTAATGAATATAAATTTTAACTGTCATGAGTGGCTTGTAACTAACATATGGGAAAGCTCAAATGTCTATTAAGATAGAAAAAAAAAAAAAAAGCATAGAATGTGCTCAATAAGCCTTCCAGATCACATCAGGAATTAACTCATCCTAAAGCATCGAGAGACATTTATTTAGTGGCTAAGAGAACAGGCTCCTGGACTGGAATCCTTGGTTCACCACGGGTATTTAGTATGTTTAGTCAAGGGCAAGTTACATTATCAACGTCTCCATACTTCAGTTTCCTCCTTTATATGATGGGGTTAAATGTTAGTATCTACCTCCTACTGTGTTTGTAACAATTAAATGACTTAATATGTTCAAGTGCACTTAGAATATTATCTAATTGCATTAGAGTAGCAATAGTAGTGCCTAAGAATTCTGACCTGAAAGAAGATAGCCTATTCTGAAAGGGACATTGTAGGAGTTTTCCTTTAGGATACCTGTAGTGGTTTGAAGCTGTATGTACCCCAGAAAAACATGGTCTTAAAACCAATCCATTCCTGTGGGTGTGAATCCATTGTAACTAGGATCTTTTGATGAAGCTACTTCAGTGAAGATGTGAACCACCTCTGATTCCACAAGAAGCTAAGTACGTGGGTGCCATAAGGTCCTGCAACATCATTATGGGGTATATATTTGGAAGATCTGAGAGCAGGGACACGAATGGACATTTGCACACTGGTGGTTATGGCAGCAGTGGTCATGATTTGCAATGGATGGAGGTGGCCTAGGGGTACACTGACTGATGAACGGAATGGTGAACTGTGGTGTATGTTACAACAGAATATTGAGCAGCTGCAAGAAGGAACGAAGCTGTGGGACATGAAACTACTAGGTGAATGGATCTTGAAGACAGCATTTTGAGTGAAATACACCAGAAACGAAAAGACAAACATTATAAAGCCTCATTAATAGGAACTAACTATAATGTGTAAACTCTGAGAATTGAATCTTAGAGCACAGCTTATCATAGAAATGCTTATTGTAAGGGTACCTAGATTGTAAGCTCTTACAGCAGTCACTTCTATTCCTGAGTTGTAATGGTTATCTCTAAACTCAGAGACGCTGAGCTCTTTGTGTATAATCTGGTCAGTCTCTGGAACTTTGGGTACCTGTGTGACACCTGAAACTCAGAGCTAGAACTTGGCAGCTATGAATGTCAGTATTACCTCATACAGCAACTGTTTAAAAAGCTGGAAAAAAGTTCAGACCTCAATTAGAGATATGAATGAAGCAGATCTGGTTAGGACTAAGGCAAGTCAGACCAAAGAGTAAAGGATGATATTGACTGTGTTTTAAAACTTCAACTTCTGTGTGAGACCAAGGGAAGAGATGTTTATTTGGTGCAGAATCTGTATTTTCTGTAGCACACTAAATAATTTAACTTGTATGGTCAGTTTATTCAGACGCCATAATTACATGCAACTTTGAATAGGAAGTGAGATCTGGTAGGTTTGTACAGGTTATTGTGAAATTCCAATATATCCCAAAGTAATTTGGGCAGAGAATGAGGATATATTTGCAGGTACCCCTGGGGAACTGGGGAAGAATGCAGAAATGGACTTCCCTACCTGGTTTGTTACTGGTGTTCTCGCAAAACTGGGGACTGACAATTTGGTAGGATGAGCCCTCAATCTTAGAGTGTGCCCTTGTGAAGCTTGTTGTTGCAAAGGAGAGGATAAACCCACTTATAATTGTGCCTAAGAGTCTCCCCCAGAAAACCTCTTTGCTGCTCAGATGTGGCCCCTCTCTCTCTCTCTAAGCCCACACAGCAGGTGAACTCACTGCCCTCCCCCCTACGTGGGACTTGACTCCCAGGGGTGTAAATCTCCCTGGCAATGTGGGACATGACTCCTGGGGATGAGCCTGAACATGGCATCGTGGGATTGAGAAAACCTTGACAAAAAGGGAAAGTGAAATGAAACAAAGTTTCAGTGGCTGAGAGATTTCAAATGGAACTGAGGTCATTCTGGAGGTTATTCTTAAGCACTATTGTAGATGTCCCTTTTTAGTTTTTAATGTATTGGAATGGCAAGAAGGAAATACCTGAAATTGTCAAACCACAACCCAGTAACCTTGATTCTTGAAGACAACTGCATAACTATGTAGCTTAGAGAGTGTGACTGTGTGATTGTGAAAACCTCATGGCTCACGCTCCCTTTGTCCAGTATATGGACAGATGAGTAGAAAAATGGGACAAAAACTAAATGAAAAATAAGGTTGGATGGGGGGGGGGGATAGAATACTTTGTTCTGTTTTACTTTTACTTTTATTTTTATTTTATTTTTTTTGGAGTAAGAAAAATGTTCAGAAGTTGATTTTGGTGATGAATACCACAACTATATGATGGTACTGTGAATGGTTAATTGTACACTGTGGATGACTATAGGGTATGTGAATATATCTCAATAAAACTGTATTAAAAATAAAAGATGTGAACCACCTCAATCAGAATGGGTCTTACTCCTCTTACTGGAGTCCTTACAAAAGAATGAGATTCCGACAAAGAGAGAGAAAGCCACAGAAACAAACAGCTGAAAGCGGTGAAACCTAGAAGAGAAGGGAGAGACCAGCAGACACCATCCTGTGCCTTGTCTTGTGGTGGAGGAGTCCAGGATCAACCACAGACAGTCTTTGGAAAAAACCATCGTCTTGATGATAACTTGATTTTGATATTTTCACAGCCAAATACTATAAGCTAATAAATTTCCATTGTTTCAAGGAAACCCCTTTCATGGTATTTGCTTGGAGCAGCCTAGGAAACTAAAACAAAAGCTCCAACTATATTATCCATCAGCAATTGTGGCATCATTTTTCCTTCTAGAGGTCTTTAAAAACAAGCTAGAGAAGTTCTCTTCAGCATAATTGATATGCAGCTTGATTTATAAAGTGAGAAATGAAATTGATGACCACTGGTGTCCTGTTTTTACCATGGTGGATTCAATAGTAATTTTTTTTCTCATGCTTAGAATTAATTTTCAGGTAGTATGGATTATAGTTGATATTTTTAAGGCACTATATCCAAATTTGTCATTAGTTCTGAAAATTAGTTCACACTGTGATGAATTACTGCATTGTGCTGTCCTGCATTATTTTTAATATTGTCATTTTCTCTTGTTTAGAAAGGACAACAGAATTGGATTATCGTGGTTCATTTAGTGATTAAATCCATAAAAGAATTCTTGAAGCAATTATTTTAGTAGTAGTTAGAGGAAGAACTGAAGCCCATGAGTTAGTAAGGATGTAATTATCCTTCTAGAGTCTGTTTCTCAGACATACAGAGATGAAAATGGATCTCAAGAACTCTCTGAATTAACAAAGTAAAATTGACTAGGTTAAAAGGACAGCCCACCTCATTTGCACTCCATTTTATTACACGAATCCCTCAAAATAAAGCCACATAAACCTACACAGAAAGCACATCTTGCTCACACTTGCAGACCAGGTATATGTGCTTTATTTTCCAAAGGTTAAATTCTTGAGTGAGCATGTCTTTGATTTGGTTAAGGAAAAAAAAAGTAAGAGTAATGAAATAAATGTGGTTATGAAACTTCAACATGGTTATTACCAATGCCAATTCTAGGTACAGAGAGAAGAGGACATTTTGTGAGTGATTTTTCTTTCTATTAGAACTGAGCTATTCCAAGTGTCATCTGCAGACTAATCTAGTCCGTGAACTGATCGTAACTGATCAGTAATGGAATATAATCAGTGCACTGCTTGCCTTATTCTTCTCCAAGCCCCTTATCTCAGTAGAGGCAGGAGTAAATATTTTGCGGGGTGGCACTTCGAGAAGGACTGAGGCATGGCGATTCAGATCCACTCTGTCCTCCTGCCATCTGCCCACATTATGGCACAGAAGTCTAGTCTTGACTCTGCCTCTCATTTGCTATATGATCTGGAGGAAATTTTCTTAATTTTTTTTTATCTCGGTCTTCTCTGAAGAGAATGTGGCACCTGATAATCCCTAAAGCTTTTTCCAGAGCCATAATTCCAATTTATACTATGATTGAGTTTAGGTGTAGCCATGGCTAGAAATAAATGAAAGGCTAAATAAATTACTCAGCAATTAAATATTGTACTATTAAAATGATGGGAATGTTGTATAATATAGAAATCTCATTATAATAAGCGAAACAAACATTATGACACATTGCACATATTCCCTATTACAACTATGCAAAAAAAAAAATCTGTAAAAAAGACTGGACATAAGCTAACCCAACTCAGCAGGTGAATTCACTGCCCTCCTGCCTACATGGGGCCTGACTCCCAGGGGTATACACCTCCCTGGCAACACGGGATATAACTCCCAGGGACGAATCTGGACCCAGCATCGTGGGATTGAGAACATCTTCTTGACCAAAAGAGGGATGCGAAATTCAACAAAATAAACTTTCAGTAGCTGAGAGATTTCAAATGGAGTCAAGAGGTCACTCCGGTGGGCACTCTTACACGCTAAATAGATAAGCCTTTTTAGGTTTTAATGTATTGGAATAGCTAGAAGTAAATACCTGAAACTATCAAACTCCAACCCAGTAGCCTTGACTCTTGAAGACGACTGTATAACAATGTAGATTACAGCGGGTGACACGTCTTTGATTTGGTTAAGGATTGTGAAAACCCTGTGGATCTCACTTCCTTTATCCAGCGTATGGATGGATGAATAGAAAAATGGGGACAAAAACTAAATGAAAAATAGGTCGGGAGGGGGAGTGATTTGGGTGTTCTTTTTTACTTTTATTTTTTATTCTTATTTTTACTTCCCCTGGTATAAGGAAAATGATCAAAACATAGATTGGGTTGATGAATGCATAGCTATACAATGGTACTAGGAACAGCTGATTGTACACCACAGATGTCTGTATGATATGTGAATATATCTCAATAAAACTGAACTTAAAAAAAAGACTGGACATACGTAGGAATTTTAAAAAGTGTGTTCCTTAACATTGTACCACTGTGGGACCAATGCATTGTTGTTTTTAATGTATCTATTACCTGTATTTTGGTAACATTCTGATATTCACTAATATAAGTGAATAAATAGTATACAAACATTCAGTTAAACATAATATGCTGGTTTGGATGTATTATGTCCCCCAAAATGCCATTATCTTTGATACAGTCTTGTGTGGGCAGGAAACATATTGGTGTTGATTGGGTTGGAGACTTTTGATTGGATGTTTCCATGGAGATGTGATCACTCAACTGTGGGCAAGATCTTTCATTGGATAATTTCCATGGAGGTGTGGCCCTGCCCATTCAGTATAGGCCTTCATTAGTTTACTGGAGCCCTATAAAGGCTCAGACAGAAGGAGCGAGCTTGCTACAGCCAAGAGGAACACTTTGAAAAATGCACAGAAGCTGAGAGAATAGCTGCAGATGAGAGACAGTTTGAAGATGGCTGTCAAAAGTAGACACTTGCTCCAGAGACGCTAAGAGAGGACAAACACCCCAAGAGCAACTAAGAGTGAAATTTTTGAGGAACTGCAGCCTGGAGAGGAAAGTCCTGGGAGAAAGCCATTTTGAAATCAGAACTTTGGAGGAGACGCCAGCCACGTGCCTTCCCAGCTAACAAAGGTTTTCCAGACACCATTGGCCATCCTCCGGTGAAGGTACCCGATTGCTGATGTGTTACCTTGGACACTTTATGGCCTTAAGACTGTAACTGTGTAACCAAATAAACCCCCTTTTATAAAAGCCAATCCATCTCTGGTGTTTTGCATTCTGGCAGCATTAGCAAACCAGAACACATAATATACCTACAATTTTGAGTATTTTCCCAATGTACCTTAATGGATGGAACTCCCCTGTATTCACCATTTGGAATTTCTATGCTATCTATCGGTTCCTTGTTTTTGCTCCAGAGCAAATATTTGCATACTTCCAGCCACTGTGGAGTCACAGAAGCCCTCACTGGACAGTACCCCCATGACCTATTACACTATAAAGAAGTACAAAATTTATCATGACTAAGGCAGTCTCTCCACCTGTCCTTTTAGATTATATTCCCATCCTCTTAGGAATTATCCTATCCTCTGATGAACATCCAACTCTCCCACTCATCTCCCATTAACATTTGCTTAAGTGTCTTCCATCTTTAAAAACTCCCTCCCTTGATTCTACATCCTTTTACAGGTATTCTCTGCCATTCCTTTTCCCCTTCACAACCAAATTTTTCAAAAGAGTGGTTTAAGCTAACTGGATCCCTTTCCTCACCTCTCATTTGTGCCTCAATCCTCTCCAAACAGACTTCCATCCTATAGGATCACATTAATCAACCCATCCGATGGTTTTCACTGGTCCTTATGTAGTTAAGCCCAATAAAGTTTCCTGATTTCTGTATCAGTCAGATATAGAATCTGCTTTAGAGTAAAGCAGAAAAGAAATTTGTCACAGAATTTTAGGTAACAGTTTCTAAAAGGTCCAGCAGGCGAGGCTCTGTAGCTAAATATCTGGGAGCAAGACCCAACAGGGCTGCTTTAGAGAAGACATCACTGCCACTTCCATTCATCATTGATAAGGGTCCAGGCTGGATGATACAAGCTTTGCTCCTCCCATTTATGATAACCAAACCTTTCCACCACCTTGCATGCCAGAAGACTAATTCTCTCCAGTGAGGCTATCTCCTCTCTCTGCCAAATAAGTGAATTAGTCATTCATCCAAGTTCCAACAAGTTATTCATTATTATATTCTGGCAATCCCAGTCAGAGTCAAATGCTATGCATCAGTGTTCCTATTTCATGATAATGAGTCTTACAATAATGCTTTCAATATATGTGTATTTTCAATATGTATGTGTATGTATATCTTCAAAGATAAACCCTTTATTTGTAAAGCTATATTGTAAAATTCACATTGTCTGTCCAAGATAAACATACCATTTTGTAGTTTATAGTACCAACAAATTCAGGCAAGTTTAGCTTGTCATCTTAGTTGTTTTTTTGTTAAGATAAGGCTCTCTGGGTTTAAATTTAATTCATTTTGTAGCAATCTTGCTTTTCAATTCCAAAATCTAAGCCATGGGGTGATATTTACTGATTCTGTTTCTTATTTGTTTCTTCTGCTCTCCTCCTCCACCAATATTTTCCAAAAATTAATGAGCTGCATCCATCAAAGATAAGTAGTAATGACCTCATTTCCATAGAAATAGACTCACCGCTCTGCCAACTTCTCCTTCTGCAAGCTTGCCTGTAGGAAATGAACCATTAGTTAAAAATTAAAAAGAAATTAGAAAGTGTTTGTCTCTCATAAATCTGGCTATTGCATAGACCTTAATCTGTTTCAGCATTTTCTCAAAAGAGAACTTTCTTTTACTCTGATGACAACTATGATAACTACTTTCTTTAATGCATTCCCTACAAAACAATCAAGAAATCCAACTTTCTTAGTCTTATGAAGTATGCTTTGTAAACTAGACACAAATATTTTTTTACCACAGAATTCAGATATACACATCTAATTAGAGATACAATCTTCTCTTGGAGGATATGGGGATCAGAGTTCAAGAAGGCTGAGATAGTGGACTTTGTGGATAAGAGGTCCATATAGGAGGTAACTTTTCAGATAGTTAAAATCTTCCTTGGGTCTTCTTGAGTCTTTGCTGAGTACTAGACAATGAATGCAAATTGTGAAACTCCACAAAGCCAGGAAAAGAAGGATGAAAAAGTTGTAAACTAAACAATTCCCATAGCTTACACTAGGCAAGAAGCCACTCAAACTCCAACTAGCCCTAGTGGATAAAGACCCCTTGGTTATCGTCTGGAGCATTCAGTGGAGATCCAGGTGGAGTCTTTGTTGTAGGGCTGGACCCTCTGTGGAGTGATTTCTACTCTAAATTCACATGAACAAAGCTTTAAAATGGGTCTTGATTGGGTCATGCTGATCTTCAAGTAATTTAGCCTTACAGAACAAACCCCAACTCTAATTAAAGAAGAAAATAAAATTTAGACACCCAACAATGTAAAATTATCATTCTGATGAGCAGCATAAACTCACAGTTCATTGCTCAATGAACCCCAAGCAAGATAAACCACACTAATAAACCTTATAATAAATTTAAAAGCAGTGATAAAGAGAAATCTGAAAAGCCATCAGAATGCACACTAACACATATCCATATCCACATTATGTACAGAGAAACAAAGATCAGTATGATTACAGACTTCTTTGAAAAATTATGCAAGTCAAAAAATAATGGAATAACATTTCAAAGTGCTAAAAGAAACAGTCAATCTAGAATTTTTACTTCCCCCCAAAAATCTGTCTTTCAAGATGGAAACCTAAATAGAAACTTTATCAAATCATTAGTATCTGAGAGAATGTGTGGTGAATAGACCTGCACTACAAGAAATATGAATGGAAGTTTCCAGCCAGAAAGAAAATGACACCATGTAGAAAGTCAGATCTTAGACTTAGAAATGAAGTCTGCCAAACATGGTAAATATACTTTTTTCTTGTTTTTAAATATCATTAACAATTTATTTATTATTTAAGCAAAACTAATAATATTTTTGTGGGGTTCATAACATATAGAAGTTAAATTGCATAATAATAATAGCACAAAAAACCAGGGGCATGTGAAATGGAAGTATACTCTCGTAATGTTTTCATGTTAAATATGAAGTTATATAATATTTAAATGTAGACTGTGATAAATTAAACCTGTATGATGTAAACCCTAGAACAACCCCTGAAAAAGAAAAGAAAGTGGTATCACTAATAAGTCAATAATAAGGAAAAAATAGAATGACACACACACACAAATGCTCAACTGAAAAGAATGAAGAGAAGAAAATGAAGAAGAGAGATGGGATAGAAAGAAAACAAAAGCAACATGGTAGATTTAAAACTTACCATATAAATAATAACTTTAAATATAAATAGTCTAAATACTCCACTTAGAAGGCACATATATCAAACTGCATAAAAATTCAAGACCCAGCTATTTATTACTACAAAAAACCATCACTTAAACCATAGAAATACAAGTAGGTAAAGAGTAAGAAGACATAACAATAAGAGGGTTTTAAATTACCCAGAGTAGAAACCAACAACTGACAAAAGACATAGAAAAATTGACAACAATAATTGGAGATTTCTTAGAAATTGGTGGAATAAGTAGACAGAAAACCATGAAGGATGTAGAAGACTTGAATAGCATGGTCAACCATTTAAACTAACTGGTATTTAGCAAACACTTCACCAAATACAGGAGAATACAAACTCTTTTCAATTACACTTGAAACTTCTACCATGATGGACCACATACTGCAACATAAAATCAATTCAAAACAATTTTCACAAAAGGTGCTGAAACAATTGGATATCTATATTTTTTTAAAAAAAGGAACTTGACTTTCATTTCCTTCCATGTGCAAGAATTAATTAAAAAATAGATCATAAACTTAAAGGTAAATTTTTAAATCATAAAACTCATGGAAGAAACATAGAAGAAAATGTTCATGACTTTGTGGTAGACAGAGATTTCTTAGGATACAGAAAACATGAAACATCAGAGAAAAAAGTAGTTAATTCAACTTCATTATAATTAAAATCTTCTGTTCTTTGAAAGAAACCATTAACAAAAGGAAGAAGCAAGTCACAGATTGAAAGACTATATTCACAAAACATAAATCTGACAAAGGACTTGTTTCCAGAATACATAAAGTACTCTTACAATTTAACAAAAAGAAGGCAACCCAGTGTAAGAAATGGGCCAGTGCTTTGTACGGAGACAACAAAATAAGATATAATAATAGCAAAAACAAACACATGAAGCGCTCAACATCATTAGTTAGCAGGGAAATGCAAATACATGAATTCTCACATAAACCTAACCCAGTGAATTAAGTCCTGATGTTCTCCCCATTTTACAATTGTTAAGTAACTAATTCAAAGTCATAGCAGTCTGACTCCAAAGTCAATACTCCTAGCTACTCTGCTAGTAATACCTCTTACAGCCATGCCAGAATGACCCCACTTCAAGCCTCAAGATATTCATTGAACAAATGAAACTTGGCTAGAGGTGTGTGTAGCTCCGCAGCAGAAGGTCTGAGAAACAAATTCAAACAGCACCTAGGTGGAGAGTGAAGAGTGGAGAGAAGAAAATCTATGTACCCTCTTTATGTAACGTTGCCAAGTATGATTTGTTCTCAGTAATCAATGGAGTAAAAATAGGGAAAAAAAATCGAACATAAGGTCTATGAGAAGAATTCTCTCTCTTGCTCTGTTGCTTGCTCTTCTCTCCTTCATTCTTACTCACAAACATGCAGAGATTAATATAGCACTGAAATTTATGATGATAAATATCTTTGTAAAGATTCTAGGAACCTAAGAATTTTTGGAAAGCATCTGTCTCTGTTTCAAAAGTTCAATAAAATGTGCATTTTGTGAAACAGGAAATGAAGGATGAGAGAACAATATAGCCTGAGATGACAATGAAACTGACTGAGAGGAAGGAAAAAATTAAAATTAAACTAGATAAGGTGAAACAATCTTCAAGAAATATGAAAATATAATAAGATTGCATTAAAAGCATTGAAACTAATAAGTGCAGAAATAAGGCTGCTGGTGATTGAATCAGGAATGTGAAAGTCAAATTTGATTGATGTTTCTAAATAAAAAAAAATGGACAAAGATGAAAACAAAGGAAGATTACAAGTCTAAAGAAAATAGCGATCAAAATATCTATAATTGTATACCTGAGGAATAGCAAGAACAAATGGTACAAAAGTAGTAATCTAAGATTTAATAAAAAGAACTTTCCAGACTCAAAGAAAAGCCTGAGTTTGTAGATTACCAGGGTTCTGAAGAACCAAGCAAGATTAAAAAGAAATATATTAGGGTTATCCATAGCAACAGAACCAATAGGATATATATAGTAGGAATTGTCCAACTTGACCATGGGGATTGGCAAGTCCAGATTCCATAGGATAGGCTGCAAGAATTAGTCAACAGAGAGCTAATTCAAGAATGGATAAACCATAAACTGTAGGAATAGGTCCAGGTAATTTTAGTTAATGTGTTCACAGATTATAACACAAGCACACATAAAATTGCTTGAAAATATAATACATGTGCTCACATAGATTGTAATATTATGTAAATAAATACTAGATCATATTACCAAAACCCAAAAAATTTAAGGGTTAAGGAGTAGTGGAAATAAAGTGGTGATAATTTCCTTTTCTCTAGGGAAATGATTAAATATTGGGGTTTTTCATGAAATATGTTTCTGGAGACTTAAAATCACTACTAGAAGATTCTTTCCAAACCACTACAGAGAAAATGTTATATTTTTCTATACTTTCCAAACTTTAAAAATAAGTATGCATTAAATTAGAAAACAATGTAATTACCTTTAGGCCAAGAAGTAAATGATGTTGCTGTACCCAGTGTACCCTGGAAAGAAAGGAAGGAATCAGTATATGTGGCATATATAGCAGATTTTAAAAAGTAATAACTGGTAAATTTTTATAAACTAGTGGTGGAGATTATACTTTGCTGCACACTTTTCTCCTAAATAGTGTATAACTTATCATAGGTACTTAATAAACAATAAAGATGATATATACAATATTTCTCCAAAGATCAATGAAAAGTGGTTCCAAAAAACATGGTTAAATATTTTGCTCATGAGTTCACCTTGTACACGACCAAACTATTGTATATAATTGGAATATTGTAGTCAAAAATATTTTAAAAGTCTGAACACTGAATATATTAGTTAATACCCTTACAATATCAATTAATGATTATTCTAGATAATGGAAAATGTACAGGTTACCCAAAAACAACCCACATCACACTATTTTCTTCTCTCTTCCTAAGTGGTCGTTTGGCACTAATAGGGCAGAAATACTCCTCACTCATAGTCCCTATTACAAATGTGAAGAACAATCTTTTTGTTAATTAGCTACAATTCAGTTTTTGTTTTTAGTGGTTATTTTCTCTTCTTTATTTCTTTGCTCCAACATTTTTTTTTTTTAAGAAAAATGTCAAAAATATTGAAAAATGAAACATAAAAGCCTGCAGATACCATGAAACTTTACCCGTAAGGTCTTCAGCATATATTTATTATATATTTATTCCTAAGAATAAAGACAGTCTTCAACCTAATCACAATACTATTATCACATCTAATTAATTTAGGGCTAATTCTATATAATATCATCTAATATCCACAGCATATTGAAATTTCCCCAATTGTCCCAAATATGACCTACAGCTGACTTTTTTTCCCCAAACAGGATCTAATCCAGTTTCATATTTGGTAATGTATTTCTAGTCCCTTTTAATCTAGAAAAATCCCCCCAACATTTTCCTCTTGGCATGGATTTTGTGAAAAAGCTTAGGCGAGTTGTATTTTAGCATTTCCCATATTTTGAATTAGCCCTTTTGTTTCTTCCTGGTGTCCTTCAATTTTTTTTTCTCTCTCTCCCCTGTTTTTCTGTACCTGAAAGTTAGGTATAGAGACTCAATTATTTTCAAAGTATGTATGTTTTGCAAGAACAGTAGAATGCTGAAAATTTCCTGTTGTACTTCACATTGCATCAGTTATAAGGCACACAATGTCAGGTGGTCCCTTATTCGTGAAGCTTGCTAAACATGATGTCTAAAATATTTCTCTGTTATGGGGGTACACTGCAATTAGTAAATACTCTGTAATATTTTGGATCCATATAAAGATCTTATTCCGAAACAATCTTTCATATTATGGCCCTAGCATCCTTGACTGAATCAATTACTTTATGGGGAAAAATGATGATTTTCTAATTCTATTATTCCTAATACATTTCTTTTCAGGCATTCTTTTATAAAAAGGAGCATTATACCATACCCATTTTTGGTATTACTATAGACATTAATTTTTATTCAATCATTTTTATTTATGTGTGTATTCAATTGCATATATTATTTCTTAGATACTTAGCTTATTCTAACTTTGGCCAATAGGGGAGCCTCTTAAAACTGGCCCCTTTTTATTTGATGTAAACCCATTTGTCTTTAAGTGGTTCCTTACTTTCTGGCACAAGATGCCCTTGGCTCAGTTTATGATTTTCTTTCATCAGATATGGAATCACCATTTCTCCAGGGAGCCATGGTTTCTTTTAGTGGTGAATGATATTTAGAACTTGGGATCTGGATGCTCTGTATATTCATTGCCTCTGAGACTTTTCAGTGGACAGAGCAAGGAAATATTTTAAATGTGAATAATTCTGATTCAGGTGGAATATTACAATTTTTGTTAACTTTTATATTTCTCTCATATTGAAAATATTGGTTCTTAATAATAATATCATTCACTTAAATCTTTACTGCTTCATTTTATCTTATTGTATGTGTGTATGATAGTTTCATGATGCCAATACCAATATGATTGCAAACAAAACCTCCTGAGTGAAATTTTAGATTCCTTTGCTAATTCTCCACTGATATATACTCAGAGTATGGTATTCAAAAACTACTAAACTTAATTCATTTCTGTATGGGTGTACTATTAACCTAATATACCATATGATGTGTTTGTGCTCATGTTCAATTTTAGAATTTTTCTTTTTGATTTATTCTTTGACTATGAAAACCATGGTTCTTGGGGTAGAACAGGAACATGTAGGAAGTAAAGTAGTTACCTTAGGTTAGCTGTCATTTTCTTACTCTCTTGTTATGGTCTGTTTGAAATGTTCTTTTAGTGTATTTTTTTAAATTTTTTTTTTTTATTTTTTTATAGTAGATTTAAAAAAAAAAGTTAATTAAAAAAAAAAAAGGAAAAATAATATGCAGAGCCCCCTTGAGGAGCTGGTGGAGAATGCAGGGGTATTGGGCTGCCCTACCTCAATGGTTGCTGATGTGCTCACAAACATAGGGGACTGGTGGTTTGATGGGTTGAGCCCTCCACCACAGGACTTGTCCTTGCAAAGACTGTTGCTGCAAAGGAGAGGCTAGGCCTGCCTATAACTGTGCCTAAGAGCCTCCTCCCGAATGCCTCTTTG